>NC_047041.1:60178430-60481644 GCF_011762595.2 Tursiops truncatus | reverse complement strand
CTTTTCAGTTCTAAGTGTATTTTTTTTACCCTCAGAAATTTGTGAGGAAGAGTTATTAATGCTTGAATGCAAAAACATTCATGGAAAATTCATGATTCCCAATTCCCAAATATAGTGCTTTTTAGGGATATCCTGTTATAGGAAATGAAAAAAAAAAAAAAAAAAAAAAACCCAGAAACTTGACCAGGATAGAGCCTGCATCAATTCTGGAAACATTATTCAAAAAATATGGAAAATAGAAGTTGAATAACTTTTTCTTATTTAACCATCATCCTCCTCTTCCCTGGTGCCTTGGCACTTGCCTGTGCATGTTTTTTAAAAAAGGAAAAGAAAAAGTTCACAGGAGCTTAGGTATTCAAAGCCTAGAGCTATGTACAAGTCTGAAAAGGACTGGTTAATGGAACAAGATTTATGACAAGGTAAAAAGGGCCATTTTAATCAAGGCTGTGGACAAGGTCAAATTTGATTAAGCCATGATCATTTAATCATTAATGATTAAAAAAAACTATTCCTTCAAGACTAAAATGTCAAAAAATATATAGTTTTGTGTGGTGATATTTCCAAAAGAGATGCTTTTTACGTATTAAAAGGTAAGAAAATGCTTATCTCCAAATCAGGCACCCTTGTGACTTTTCACAGTATTTGAGCCATAGGGTCATGATCAGAAATAAAAATGAAGAACATGCTGAAGCCAACCAAGGATCTGAGAGGGGAAGGAAATCTCCCTTCTGCAAACTTTTACCTTCTAAAGCAATGACTTTTGCTAGGTTCTCAAAGCTGATGATCTGAAGGAATCCTGATGCAAAGAAAAAAGATTATTCATGCCTGACATAAGGGCATCCATTGGCTTCCATTTCAGGGTACACTGTCTACCCGTCCATAGCCAGTGAAAACAGACAGTACAAAGAGCAGTCAAAGGACTTGGATCTTCAGAGCTGGGAGACAGGAGCGTTCACTCTGCTATCCTTGTGCCCCAAGGCTTCAAGCATACTCTCAGTTTCAGGTCAAATGACCATGTTTCCAGAAGAAATCCTGGAACAGAAAAATTATATGGAAAACAGATGTTCTTGGACAGTAGGGTTTCCCTTTTGTTCTCTAAAAAAATAGCCTCACTGAGAGTTGGAACTAGTAGGATAAAGTTGAAATAGTGATAAAAACAGAACCCATGCATAATATAGCACCTGTTTCTGACATAGCTGCATCCTTGATAACTGTGCAATGTTAACATTCGCTGAATGCCTTTCATATTTGTTTAATGAATCCATTAAAACTTTTAACTAAAAAGTATTATATATCATATATTAACTTTGATTTTTCACGCCAAATTGTTGTGCATAAAAAAATTAATTTTTTGATAAATTCCTCAGGCATTTAAGTAGAGTGATTATTAAATGAAATTCAGAGGCTGTGTCAAGAACCCAAAATGGCTAGACATAAGTTGGGAATGAGAGAAGATGGCTATGTGTAAATGTGGTTTTCTATGATAGTAGTGGATGGTAAAGTGCCATCAACATAGGGTAAGGATTAAAGGGTCAGTGGGTTGAGGTCACTGAGGGAGATCCACTCCACTTAGGAACAGTGGAGTAGGGTGAATGGAGTCAGTAGGGATGAGAATCATATGGTCATCAAAAATGGGAGATGACGGGCCCAGTGTAGGTCACAGATTAGAGATGGCCAGAGTTGTAAGGTCAATAGAGGTATAGTTCACATGGTCAGTGGAACAGGTCTCTCAGAGTCACTGAAAGTGGGGATCATGGAAACATAGGAATTGGGGGTCACCACATCAATAGACTTCGGGGATTTCCAGAGTAAGTTAAGCAAGAGAGGACAAGGCCTGCAGGGATGGGGCTAGGAGGGTGTTGGATTCTAAGACAAGTTCAAATAACATGAATAAGAGGTGAGTTGCTTAAATGAAGCTGGAAATTTGCACTAAAAAGATTTTCACTTAGGTCTCTCTCCCTCTCTCTCTCTCTCTCTCTCTCTCTCTCTCTGAGAGAGGATATAAATACGGGAAGGTCAATTGAATAAGGTGTGTTATGGACAAAATATTTCTGTCATCCATAAATTCATATGTTGAAGCCCTAATCCCCAGTGTGATTTTAGAGGGGGCCTTGGGAGATAATTAGGGTGAGATGAGTTCATGAGGGAAGGGTCCTCATGATGACATTAATGTCCTTATAAGAAGAGACATCAGAGGTATCTCTCTCCCTCCCCAGGAGCATGAATCAAGGAAAGATCACATGAGCACACTGCAATATGTGTAATAAAGCAAGCCAGGAAGAGAGCTCTCATCAGGAACCAAATCAGCCAGCATCTTGATCTTAGATGCTCTAGAACTGGAAGAAATAAATTTCCATTGTCTAAGACACCTGGTCTGTAGTGTTTTGTTACGGCAGCCCAAGCTGACTAAAATGAGGTGTGCCTAAAAATTGGCCCCCTTAAGGTTTGGGATGCTTTTCCCTTAGACTATGGAAAAAGACATATGAAACATAAAACTTTTAATTTTTCCCCTTCCTTCAAATTTGTAATTATCTTTAATCATTCTCTTTAATCAGTCTAACCCTTCAGTAAGGTCTAAAAAAGCCATTTAGCCCTTTCTAGTAGTGCTGTGACACATAAATAGACAAAACAGAGAAGGAAAATGTGAGCACTACCAATAATAGTATCATGATAATGACTGTACTGATATCTTTGCAATAGTAGTAACTGTGATATCTTGGGCAGGTAGTTTAACCTCTCTTTGTTCACGTGCCCTGTCTGTAAGAGTGCATTTCTCATTCTGCTACTGGGAAGTATAAATGAATTCCTATTTAAAAAACATTTAAGACAGAAGCAAACACAGAGTACTTTATAAGTGTAAGTTATTATTATGTTATACTACCACTCCTAAGTTCCTTATTCCTTTGCATTTGAGTAGCATTTTATTAGGAACACACTGATGGGTTAAGATAGTCTCATCTGAGGTTCATCGGCAGGAATATTCAACCAGGACCCCTTGGGAAATCACAATTGAGGATACAGTAAGTTCTCAATAAATGTGGTTATAACTGATGGCTCAAAATGAATCTCGATATATTGATGTCCCACAGTACTTTATCTGTAGTCATACCTCTTTCAAAAACTAATCCATCAGTCAAAGATGTAGACAAGTCATTGTCACAATTCTTTAACAGCATAGAAGATAATATGTCTTAGGTTATTCAAAAGGTCCAAGACCTGGATTCACACACAATTGATTTATTAGAAAAGCTATCCCAGTAAAAAAAGAATAAGGGTAAGCAAGAGGGGGAATGTAACTTAAGGTGAGGGAATAAATTAGTAAGTATGCAAATTCTGAGAGGTAGAAAATGTCTTTCAATTCTAGTTAACAACCACAAACTTGAAAATTAGACTGTTTGGTTTTGAATAGGACTTCCACCATTTAGTAGCTGTGTGACCTTGAATGACTTTCTCAACCTGTCTCTGCTTCATTTTCATCCATAAAATGGTGCCACCTCATAGAAGTGTTAAGGATTTCTTGAGATATCCTTGGCACAGCATATATAGTTCCAATAATAGTAGGTGGCGGTAGTAGTAGTAGTAGTACTAGTAGCAGCAGCAGCAAAGCAACAAAAGTCATGTCAAAAGAAGAAATTACTATAGTTATTAAAATTATTATCATTTCCATTACAATGAAATGTGTTTATGCCTGTACCACATTCTCAGCTGTAAATTCCTGAAAAAGAGTTCACGTCTTGTTCATCTCCATACGCTCAGCATGCAGAATGGTATTTACCCCAATGTAGGTGATGAATCATGGCTCTTACGTACAATTGAGGACAAGCTTAGTAAATACTGGAGTTGGAAGTGGAGACAGTTCGAAGGAAAAGAGAGAAATCAAAGATGATGCTGCTATTTCAAACAGGGAAAATGCAGCTGACATCAACTAAGTAAAGGTCACCAATGGCCTCCACTTTGCTAAATCCAATTTTTTATTCACAGTCATATACATGACCTACCAGCATCATTTTGTCCCTCTCATCTCCCTGAAACACTTCTTTTACTTGTATTTGAGAATACTGCACTCTTGCTTCTCTCCTCCTATGTCACTCTTCTTTACTGCTTCTTCCACTTCTATCAATCTCTCAATGCTAATATACCCCAAGGGCTCAATCTTGGGTCTTCCTTCCATATCTAGGCTCTCTCTCTCTCTTAAGGGGTCACCAGTCCTCACTGCATTAAATACCACCTACACACTGATGACTCCTAATACATTTGTCTCACCACACCTCTCACTAAATGTCGAATACATGCCGACTCACCATCTCCACTTGGATGTCTCAAAGACATCTCAAGCTTAACATGCCCAAAACTGGATTCTAAATATCCCCTCACTCAAACCCTGCTCTTATCTATAGGCTTCCTCTTCTTAGTTAAAGGTCAATCCATTGTTTCAATCCCCTGGGCCAAAAAATACTCTAAATCATCCATAATTCTTCTCACCCAATCATTCATTGATAAATCCTGTTAAACCTACTGTCAAAATATATCTAAAATCTAGCCATTTACCACCACTCCACTGCAGGCACTGAGGCTCAATAGCCTCCTAACAGATTACCATAACAACATCCAACATAGCAGTCAGAAAGCTTTTTTTAATGTAAGCTAGATCATTTTAATCCTTTGTTCAAAACCCTGAAATCTCCAGTTTTCATTCAGTGTAAAAGTCAGTCATCACAAGATTCATCAAGGCCCCATGTGATGTGATGTGATGTGATGTGATGCAGCTCCTATTACCATTCTGACCTACTTCTATCCCCCTTAGTCACTCACTACAGCCATTCTCAAAACCACTGACTAAAAAAAAAAACAAAAACAAAAACAAAAACAAAACACCGACTAAAAAGATGACTGAGTCCCCAGGATTAAAGACCCTGTAGCACTGTGGCAAATATATATTATAATCATCCCTAAAGAGACCTACAGATATTTATTCAGATAAATATGCACTGGGGAAAGGGGAGTACCCAGACATTTTGAGAATTATTAGACACAAGGTCTGAGTTGACACTGACATCTAGAGAAACGAAGTATGATTATTCATAACTGGAGGCTAGGTAATAAATGGGGTCTTTCCTAGGCTAAAGTCAAGCTCACATTCAGTCCACTGGGTCGACAGACCCACAGAGTGGTCTGTCCCCAGTCCCCAAATGTATAATCGAGGAATGACAAACTTGGCAGTTGGACTAACCCCAAAATTGGGTTCTTGTCCTATGAGGTAAGTGCTTTAATAATGAGAAAGCCTAAGCAGAAGTCTTCAAAATTGCCCTCCACTCTGGTTAATAAATCTTTAAAAATTCACAACACAGGGGATGGCAAAGATTAGTGCCACCATTAAAAACCTAAAGCGGGGGCTTCCCTGGTGGTGCAGTGGTTGAGAGTCCGCCTGCCGATGCAGGGGACACGGGTTCGTGCCCCGGTCCGGGAAGATCGCACATGCCGCGGAGTGTCTGGGCCCGTGAGCCATGGCCACTGAGCCTGCGCGTCCGGAGCCTGTACTCCACAACGGGAGAGGCCACAAGAGTGAGAGGCCCGTGTACTGCAAAAAAAAAAAAACAAACAAACCTAAAGCGGTGGTTATCCCTACCATGTCTCCATTTAATTAGCCAGTGTGTCTCTTGCAATAACAGATGTATCCTAAAAATTTCTTGTAAATTGCTGCTAGCTTATCCAATGGTAGCCCCTACTGCAGGTTCTGTACCGGCCAAGGTAATATTACTAGAGCTAAGATAGTATTTGCCACTGATACGGCAAATGCATTCTTTTCTATTTCAGTGGTAAGAGACTACTAGAAACACTTCACATTCATGAAACGGACAAATATATTTACTTAGAGTTTTGTCCCAGGGCTCTACTAACTCTCCTGCTTTCTGTCATACGACAATCCTAAAGAAAGGGGACCATCCCAGAGAACATCGCACTGATCAGTTATATGATGACATCACGCCAATTGACCGGGAAAGTAAGAGGTGGCTAGTAAGTTGGTAGCCTTGTTAAGACAGGTGCTCCAGAGGATGGGAAACAAACCCTACAGAGGTTCAGGGACCTGCCATAACAAAAGTTTTTAAGGGTCCAATGGTCACGATATCCCCTCCAAATTAAAAGACAAATAACTGCATCTTGTATTTCCTACAATAAAAAATAAAGCACAGCACCTGGTAGGCCTCTTTGATTTGGGGAAGCAATACATTCCACACCTAGGAATACTTCTCTGGTCCATATCAGGTGACAAGGAAGCCCACCATCTTTGAATGGGGTCTAGAGGAGGAAAGAATTCTCCAGTAGTTTCAGGCTGTGGTGCAAGTTGCCCAAAGGCTGAGCCATATGGTCCAGCAGACCCTATGGGGTTGGAGGTGTCAATTATGATAAAAGATTCGCTGTGGAGTTCATGCCAGGGATCAGCAAACCACGGCTCATGGGTTGAACTAGTATGCCACCATTTTTGGAAAACATATTTTATAAAAATGCAGCCATATCCATTCATTTGAATATTGTCTATAGATGCTTTCACACTACAAAAGCAGAGTTGAGTAGTTGAAACAAAGAACATATGGTTGACAAAGTCTCAGATATTTTCTCTGGCTCATTATAGAAAAAGTTTGTTTATGCTTTGTTTATGGTAGGCCCCAGCAAGAGAATCATGATGCAGGGGTTCTGGAGTAAGGCCATGTCATCTGCACCAGAGAATTATATGCCTTTTGAGAAACAGCTCCTGGTCTGTCACTGATCCCTGGTAGTTATGGAATGCTTGACCATGAGGCACAAACTGATCACGTGACTGAAAATGCCCATTTTGAGCTGGGTTATGTTGGACCCACCAAGGCTTACTGTCAGAAAGGCCCCGCAGCAATCCATGGTAAGATGCAAATGGTATATCCTAGATCAAGTTTGTTCAGGAACAGAGGGCATTATTAATCATGAACAGGTAGCCCCAACCCCCATGTCACCTACCATTGTTGCACCCGGAACCCTCCCCCAGCTCACATCTATAGCTTTATGGGGGTCACATCCAAACATCTAAAGGAATAAGAAAAAGCTCAAGCTCGATTTATGGACAAGTTGGCCTCACATTGTGTACAACCTAAAAATGGATGGTAGCTGCATTAAAGCCACATTTGTAAACAGCCTTGAAAAGCAGTAGAGAGGAAAAAAATATCTTCCCAAATGGAAAAACTGCAAATGTTGCTCCTAGTCATTGGCTTTGTATGATAAGAGAAGTAGCATAAGGTGAGAATATGTACAAATTCCTAGGAAGTTGCCAATAAGAAATTAGAAGCTTTTGGGTAGAGCATGTGCATGGACATACAGCAGTGGGCACCAAGTGTGAAGAACTTTATATCACACATGCCCACCAGAAAACACCCACCACTGAAGGGACACTGAACAACCAGGTTGGAAAAATGACTTAACCAGTTCATATTATCTGTTCTTCCTCATCAACCCTCCAAGAACTGGCATGATAGGCACATAAATGAAATGGTAAGGACAGTAGATACATAGGCTATGCATGGATGCAATAACAGGAACCAAGGCTAATCTAGCTAACGCTGCCTCTCAATGTCCAACTTCCAACAACAGAGACCTATGCTGAACCACCAATATGTCATTATTCTCAAAAAGTCCAAATAGACGCTTGTTTGCAAGTCAATTTCATTTTACTCCTTCCATCCTGCAAGGTCCAACACTTCGTCAACATGGGGATTGATACCTATTCTGGGTGTGCGTTTGCCTTTCCTGTATGCAGAGCCTTGATTAGCACCACTATCTGGAGATGTACAAAATGCCTGATCCACAGGTATGGTACCCGGACAGTTGAGGATAAGGGAAAGCTAGAATTCATGGTTACACCCCCAAGACCAAAGGAAGCAATATAGGCTATAGTTCACTTCTAACCTTCCTCTTCTAAGTTTCTCCTCAGGAAGAGAGGCCCATGGACAACAAGGAGGAATTGCCCTCCAAACATGTTTGGAAGGTAAATCTATATGGCATAAGAACTAGATTCTGCTGGTCATGAAGATGCACCACTTAGATCTCATTCAATAAAAACTTCTGTGAGTAGAGGTAACTGAGAGCCTCCACTGCCCACCTGTTTGGATCTATCAGGGCATTCACACCGAGGCCACACCTCCCCCAGGCTGCCCTCAATGACTCAGCATGGAAAAGCCCAATCTTGCTCATCATGGAGTTCCTTTAACTAGCAATCATTGCTCAGGATTCCCTATAGGCCTGGCCAGGATTTGTTCTAAACTCACTGTGGTCTGAGACTCCTTTTACCAAACCCTTCTTTCCCTCTCTCCTTTCTCAGGTGTCAGACCAGCATTGTGGTCTGAAGGATTCCCTTGCTTTCATTGCTTTCTCCTCTTATACCTTTCACAGGCATTTCATCCAATAAATCTCTTACATGTCTAATCCCATCTTGGCGTCTGCTTCTTGAAGGACCAAACTGACGTTAAAACCCCCTCACACTTTTATTTACTTAAATTAGTTTGGAAATCTTTCATTACCAACACATATGAGCTGCTTCATTCTGTTCACTGATTTCATTGATGCACAATATTTTATTTAACCAGATGCTGATGGTCATTTAGGCTTATCTCCTAATTTGACTATTACAAAAATAAAAATGCTGCAATGATGAATACATCTGAAGAATAGTTTTCACTTAAGTTGTAGAAATTGTTGAATCATATAATAAGTAATTTTTGGGATTTCCCTGGTGGCGCAGTGGTTAAGAATCCACCTTCCAATGCAGGGGACATGGGTTCGAGCCCTGGTCAGAGAAGACCTCACATGCCGCGGACCAACTAAGCCCGTGTGCCACAACTACTGAGCCCACGTGCCACAACTACTGAGCCCACGTGCCACAACTACTGAAGCCTGCACAGCACCTAGAGCCCGTGCTCCGCAACAGGAGAAGCCACCGCAAAGATAGACCCGTGCACCACAACGAAGAGTAGACCCCGCTTGCCACAACTAGAGAAAGCCCGTGCACAGCAACAAAGACCCAAAGCGCCAAAAATAAATAAACAAAAAAGTAATTTTTAATTTTCATAGATACTGCAGTATCTAACACATCCTTTGTCTTTGTTTTCACATGCTCACCAACCCCTTTGAATCATCAAGTTTTTTAAAAATAGTATCTCACATTTTTAAATTTCCTGTTATTTCATTGTTAGTAACTTTAGGATCCTTTCACTTATTTACAAGCTATTGATACTTTGTTATTCTTTCTGCTTACTGTTGTTGTCATTTGCTTCTTTCTCTCGAGTCATTCTTTTTTTTTTTTTTTTTTTTTTTTTTCGGTACGTGGGCCTCTCACTGCTGTGGCCTCTCCCGTTGCGGAGCACAGGCTCCGGACGCGCAGGCTCAGAGGCCATGGCTCATGGGCCCAGCCGCTCCACGGCACGTGGGATCTTCCCGGACCGGGACACGAACCCATGCCCCCTACATCGGCAGGTGGATTCTCAACCACTGCGCCACCCGGGAAGCTCGAGTTGTTCATTTTTTCGATTATTTATTTGTAAGACCTTTCATATGTTAAGTAAATTCGTACTCTTTCTCACAGAGGGGTTGCAAATATTTTACAGTTGACACCTTTCTTTTGACTTTGTATAATGCATTTCTTAACTTACAGAAATGAGTTTTATGTAGTCACAGGTACATATCTTTTCCTTTCTGGTATATGGTTGTTTCTTGCTTGGAATGGCATTCTCCATATCAAAAATAATAACAACAACAACAAGAAGAAGAATAAAACATTTCATTTTCTTCTAGTATATTTATCAATTTTTGGACTTTTTTGAAATTGTACTTTAAAAATTTTTTTTTATTTTTTAGCTGCATTGGGTCTTCATTGCTGCACATGGGCTTTCTCTAGTTGCAGTGAGCGGGGTCTACTCTTTGTTGTGGTGCACTGGCTTCTCCTTGCAGTGGCTTCTCTTGTTGCAGAGCACTGGCTCTAGGCACGCAGGCTTCCGTAGTTGTAGCTCACGGGCTCTAGAGCACAGGCTCAGTAGTTGTGGCACACAGGCTTAGTTGCTCCACGGCATGTGGGATCTTCCCAGACCAGGGCTTGAACCCGTGTCCCCTGCACTGACAGGAGGACCCGTGTCCACTGCGCCACCAGGGAAGTCCTGAAATTGTACTTTACTGTAAGTTATTTTGGTAAAATAAATAAGGTAGAGGGTCAATATTATTTTCTTATGGCCATGTAGTTTTTGAATAATCCAATTTTTGTCACTCGTTTTAAATAAAGTTTTAATCATAAACAGAGTCAATATGACTCCTTTTATGGACTTTTGAGTATTAGTACCAAACCCTTTTTAAATATGAAGTTTCCTTTATTTGTGAATATCTTGCAAGAATAGTACAAGCTTATATCTTCTATCTTCTAATTTCCTTGACTGCTCATTCATATATTTCTCTGAATATATCAACTTGACTAATTCCAAACATAAATGTTACATATTTATTGAGATTGACTTAAATGTATACTTAAAGAACAATATATTCCTTTGCAGCAAAAAAGCTTCCTCAGAAAAATGTATCTCATTTATTCAGTATTTTATGTACCAGCCAAAGGCTTTAGATATTTCTCCAGAACAGTAGTATGTACATTTCTCATTGTATTTAGTCCAATTTGTTATCTCTTTTCAGTTACCATTGCATACGAAATCAACTTTTCTATTATATTTACTGACCACATATTTTTTACATATAAAAAATCATTTATAATTGATATTGATAAAAGCTCTAAAACATTGATTTTTAAATATTAATCTTATACCAAATAATGGAATAATTTTATTATACTTATTCTCTGGTTCTCAATTGATTACAGGTTTGTTATTTTATCATTTGCAAACAAGCAGGCACCCACTTTCTCAATTTGTATTAAGTCTTTTTGTTCTTATCATGTCTCATTAATTTGCTTAGATATAACAATGTTAAGTAAAGTGGATGTAGTATCATAGTAAAGTGGTATCTTTGTTTTCTTAGCCTTAGTGAAAATACTTTTGGCTTTTCACCATTAAAGATGACATGGGTTTCTTATTTGAGATATGTATTTTTACCATTCTATAGAAGTATCTACCTATGCCTACATTATTAAGAATTTTACTCATAAATGGATATGTATTTTTATTATATGCATTTTCTGTATCCACAGAAAAGATAATATTTCCTAATAGTGAACAAGCCATACTTCGCACTTGTGTATTTTATTTTGTAATGTTTGTGTGTTCTATTTGCTAACTGGAATTAGAATGTTGACCCAATTATTTATAAGTGAGATTAATATGTACATTTATTTTGAATATTTTTGTCAGTCTGTAGTAGTAATAGTAATAATAATAATAGCAACAACAATAACAGTAGCACATATCTCTTACGCACTTACTCTATACCAAACATTCAAAGAGTTTTAGGTGTATTAACTCACTTATACCTTACAACAACAACATGTAAGCACTGTTTTTATCCCCTTTTTAATAGAAAGAAACTGATGCAAAGGAGGTTAAATAACTTGACTAACATCATACTGCTAGTAAATGATGATGCCAGAATTTGAATACGGGTGGCCTGATTCCATAGCTGTCACTTTTAATCACAACAGAATCTGTAAAATAATTTAGAGGATTTCCTTCTCTCTTTAAGTCTGGGAATTGTTCTTATGTCATTGGCATTACTTTTCTTTGAAGTCTAATAGAATTCCCTTTTTAACTATCTGGGCCTAATTCATTTATCTCATTCCACTCTGTAAGGAAAGAGAGAACAACACAGACAATGTTTTGACACCTTTCTCAATTATTTTCATGACAATTATTTTACTTAGGTTTTCTATTCCTTTAATGTAGATGGCTCAAACAAATTGTGCATTTCAAACAAAATTTCCAGTGGACTAAAAAGGCTGAGAAACTTCTAGGCAATGTAAAGTACATGGCCTCTAACTGACAGCAATATATATATATATATGAAACCTGATACACATATATGTAGAGATATAGGTAAATTATACAGATAGATATAGATATAGACATGTGAAACTTAGCATATGTGAAAAAGGAAGTTTGTTTTTAAGTAAATTTTTCCAACAATACCTGAAAAATCCCTAAGACCACAGACAGCTGGATCAGGGAACTGTAGTGCTCATGCTATGCTCAGGGGGAAAGTTAAAGAGCTACAGAAAAGCTGAACCAGTCCCAGGAATCAGAGCTGTGGCCTTCCAGTCTAGGATAAAGCCACAAGAAAAATTCTCTCACTAAAGAGAATAAGAGAGTCATATGAAAAATTCCAAAGGCAGCATCAGGGACTGACACAGAAACAGACTGATGCTCTCAAATAACCTCCAGCCTTTGCAACGGCCATGGATTCCTCACACAGAGAATCTAAGTACCTGGGTAACCAGTAGAGCAGCCCATCTGATGAGTATACTTGCCTTCTCATAATTAGCCTCTGCAACTACTATTAGGAGAATCATAATTTTCACATTCACTGGGGAAATTCATGCCATCTACTGGTACAGGCCAATCCAACTGAAAACCACTAAAACAGCTGAAGAAGAAGGTAATGTCAGCATCATGGTAGCATGAGACACCCCCTCTGTCTCTTCCCTTCAATCTACAACCAGTAAAATATTCATTAACTCAACAAAGTTTCCTCTGCTTAACACACTAGGATGCCAGAGTTCCACACATCCGTACATCTACATGTGGGTGAACTAGAAAACATAGAGGAGGCAGACCAGGTTAACAGTGGAGGTAGTGCCTATAATCCTGGACCCCCAGATACAACAATTGAGCCCACAGCCCCAGAGAACCCAGTAGCAAGAGGGGAGTAGTGCACATGACTCCAGCTTCCCAGGCACGATGCCTACAGCCACAGGGAACGGGGCAGCAGCAACAGTAGAGCCTGACACCCTGTCTCTCCAGCAGTGGAAGTATCCATGACTCTGCACCACTCCCCCACCTGCAGTAGTGGTACCCACAAACCTGACACCCGTGGACATGGCAGAGGCACCCACAACCCCAGCTTCTCCCCACCTTTCCTTATTATAACAGAGCCTATGAACCAGATGACTCCAGGTAAAACAGAGGTAACTGCCATCTGAGTGTCCCATGTGGCAACACCATTGATAACAGCAGCACTGGCAGCAGCAAGTCACTGGCAACCCTGGAGGCACAAACAACAACAACAACGGCACAGGACAAAATCTCTGACAGAGATAGAGGGTGGAAAGTGTAGACACTCATATTTAACCAGGGGTAATTCAGGTAAAAGAAAGCAGAAACCTCTGCTATAGTGCCACCTACTGAAAAACAAAAGGAAGTGCTCTAATTATTCATCTGTTGAGTAAATAGAATCAAGTCAAAAAAGCTCTGCCTAAAGAAAGGTATTCACTACTTCAAATGCACCAGCAGATAAACAGCTCATCAAACACCATGAAAAACCATGGTAACATAGTATAACAAAAAGAACATGACAATTCTTCAGAAACCAAACTTAAAGACACAAAATAATGTGTTCTAGCTGACAGAGAACTCAAAATAGCTGTCATAAAGAAACTCAATGAGCTACAAGAAAACTCAGAAAGGCAGTTCAATGAACTCAGGAATAAAATTAATGAACAGAGGAATAATTTACCAAAGAGACTAAAAATCTACAAAACAACCAAACAGAAATCCTGGAACTGAAGGACTCAAGAAATGAGACAACACACTACAAAGCATTAGAACAGACTGTACTGAAGAGAGAACTAGCAAGCTCAAAGACAGAAATCTAGAAATGATACAGGTAGAAGAGGAAAGAGAACTAAATTTTTCAAAATGAAGAAATTCTACATGAACTATCCAACTCTATTAGGAAAGGCAACATAAGTATAATGGTATCCCCTAGGAAAAGAGAGGGAAACGAGTGCATTTAAAGAAATAATAACTGAGAAGTTGTCAAATCTGGGGAAGGAACTGGATGTACGAATCCATGAAGCTAAGAGAACACCTAATTACTGCAATGCAAAAAGACCTTCTCAAAAACATATTAGAGTAAAACTGTCAAAAGTCAATAACAAAGAAACAATTTTTAAGGTAGCTTGGGAATAAAGAACTTATATAGAACAACCAGAAAACAAAAGATAAAATGGCAGTACTAAGTCCTCATTCATCAATAATCACCCTAAATATAAATGGGTTAAATCACCGATCAAAAGACACAGAGTAGCTGGATGAATTAAAATCCAAGACCCAGCTATATGTTGCCTCCAAAAGACTCATTTCAGCTCTAAAAATAAACATAGGTTCAAAATAAAGGGCTGGAGGAAGATACTCCAAGCAAATGGCCCGCCCCTCAAGCCAAGGTCTCCTCCGCTGGCGCAGACTCCAGGGTCCTGAGCGCTGCCACCACCAAAGCCTCCTTTGACCACACACAGGGCCTGCATGCACTGCCCACACCAAAGCCTCCTCCAGAATCAGCCCTGAGTGCTCCAACCTGAGACAGCAAGACGCCAATGCTGGCGGGGGCTGAGTTCTAAAAGGTGGGGTTAGGATAGTGGACCCAGGGAGAGGACCGCTGTTGGCTATGCAGAGACAACCTAAGGGGACAGGAGTGAGGGGCTCCACGGCTGGGAATGCTCCAAGAGGAAGTGTAGTCTGCCTTGGAAATGAGGCATGACTGTTGAGTGGCGCCCAAGGGGCGGGGCTGCCATTGCAAACCCCCTCCCCGCCCGATGACCCCTGCCTCCCCAGGCACTGGAACTCCCACCAGAGCGAGCATGTCCCAGTCTGTTGCATCTTCCTGCCGGTATCTGCCATCACAGGAACTTCACGCATGCCCCAGCTGTGTCCACCTTATCCCTCCCGGGCCTGAATGATTAAGTGCCCCAATCAGCAGCTGCTTTTGCCCCCTCTCACCTTGGTGGGGAATAGACTACTGAGGGGAGCCTGCATGCAGAACTGGGGCCAAAGCCAAAGCTGAGCCCCAGGGGCTGTGTGACTAAGGCAGAGGTATGCAAATCTCTCTGTGAAGCTGCACAAGCTGCAAAATAAATCCTCATGATGCTCTTGGTAAACCCTGCATCTGCAGAATATCTGAATGGATGAGAACTCCCACAACTGAGACTGGTTTAACTTTGGAAGCTGTGGACTTTGGAGAAAGTGCACATGAGAGTTGGGCCAGGTCAGAGTCTGAGCTGCTCCCACAGTGATCACAGTGGATCCAGAGACCTACCTAGAGGTATTGGAAGGCCTTCTGGGGAGGTGGGGTTTGGATGTGGCTGACTGGGGTGGGGGGGCAAGGACACTGACAGTGGATGCCTCAGGAAAATATAATAATTATTTTTTTGTTTTGTTTTCTCTTTTTGTTTCATTTTGTTCTCTTGTCTGCTGTTTTATTTCTTAGTTATTTTTCTTTTCTTTTTTCAATTTTTTAATATATATATATTATATATTTTTTATTTTTCTATTATGACTTGACTTTTCTGCTGTTTTCTGTTTTTTTTCTTGTTTTTGGTTTTGTTCTTGGGGGTTTTATTTTGGATGGATTTTGTGTGTTTGTTTTTCATTTTATTTTTTAGTTTGCTTTCTGTTTTTGTTCTGCTTTCTGTTTTTCATTTTTGTTAGTTTTGTTTTTATTGTTTGTTTTTGTTTTGGGGTTGTTTTCTTTGTTATATTGTTCTCTTGATTTTCATTTTCTTTTTTTCTTTTCTTTGATTAGTTTTGTTTTTATCATTTGATTTTGGTTTTCTTTGTCTGTTTTTTTTACTTTTCTTCTTCTTTCTTTTTTTGCCAAACCATGCAACTTGCAGGGTCTTGGTTCCCAGGCCAGGGGTTGGGCCTGAGACTCTGAGGTAAGGGCACTGAGACCAAGACACTGCAATACCAGAGAATTTCCAGCCCCAGGGAATATTAATCAACAGGAGCTCTCCCTGAGGTCTCCATCTCGACATCAAGACCTGGCTCCACTAAACTGCTTGCAGGCTCCAGGGCTGGATACCCCATGACAAACAACCAGCAAGACAGGAACACACAACCCATCAACAGACAGGCTGCCTAAAGTCATACTAAGCTCACAGACACCCCAAAACACATCACCTGAAACAGCCCTGGCGATCAGAGGGACAAGATTCAGATCTGCCCACCACAGTGCAGGCACCAGTCCCTCCCACCAGGAAGCTTACACAAGCCCCTGGACCAACCTCACTCACTAGGGGGCAGACACCAGAAGCAACGGGAACTACCATCCTGCAGCCTGTGAAAAGGAGACCACAGACACAGTAAGCTACACAAAATAGGAAGATAGAGAAATATGCACCGATGAAGGAGCAAGGTAAAAATCCACAAGACCAAAAAAATGAAGAGGAAATAGGTAATTTACCTGAAAAAGAATTCAGAGTAATGATAGTTAAGGTGATCCAAGATCTCAGAAATACAACAGAGGAACAGATGAAAAAGATACAAGAAATGTTTAACAAGGACCTATAAGAACTAAAGAAAAAAGAGTGATGAAAAACACAATAACTGAAATTAGAAATACACTAGAAGGAATCAATAGCAGAATAACTGAGGCAGAAGAACGGATAAGTGAGCTGGAAGATAGAATGGTGAAAATAACTGTTGCAGAGCAGAATAAAGAAAAAAGATTGAAAAGAAATGAGGAAATTCTCACAGACATCTGGGACAACATTAAATGCACCAACATTTGTACTACAGGGGTCGCAGGAGAAGAAGAGAAAGAGAAAGGCTCTGAGAAAATACTTGAAGAGATTATAGTTGAAAACTTCCCTAACATAGGAAAGGAAATAGTCACCAAGTACAGGAAGCACAGAGAGTCCCATACAGGTTAAATACAAGGAGAAACACACCGAGACACATATTAATCAAACTAACAAAAATTAAATATAGGGCTTCCCTGGTGGCGCAGTGGTTGAGAGTCCACCTGCCGATGCAGGGGACACGGGTTCGTGCCCCGGTCTGGGAAGATCCCACATGCCACGGAGTGGCTAGGCCCGTGAGCCATGGCCACTGAGCCTGTGCATCCAAAGCCTGTGCTCCGCAATGGGAGAGGCCACAACCGTGAGAGGCCCGCATACCGCAACGACAACAAAAAAAACTAAATACAAAGAAAAAATCTTAAAAGCAGCAAGGGAAAAGCAACAAATAACATAAAAGGGAATCCCTGTAAGGTTATCAGCTGACTTTTCAGCAGAAACTCTGCAGGCCAGAAGGGAGTGGCAAGACCTATTTAAAGTGATGAAAGGGAAAAACCTACAACCAAGATTACTCTACCCAGCAAGGAACTCACTCAGATCCAATGGAGAAATTAAAAGCGTTACAGACCGGCAAAAGCTAACAGAATTCAACACCACCAAACCAGTTTTGCAATAAATGCTAAAGGAACTTCTCTAGGCAAGAAATACAAGACAAGAAAAAGACCTACAAAAACAAACCCAAAACAATTAAGAAAATGGTAATAGAAACATACATATCGATAATTACCTTAAATGTAAATGGATGAAATGCTCCAAACAAAAGACACAGACTGGCTGAATGGATACAATAAGACCCATATACATACTGTCTACAAAAGACCAACTTCAGACCTAGGGACACATACAGACTGAAAGTGAGGGGATGGAAAAAGATATTCCATGCAGATGGAAATCAAAAGAAAGCTGGAGTAGCAATACTCATATCAGACAAAATAGACTTTAAAAAATATAGATTATTACAAGAAATAAGGAGGCACACTACATAATAATCAGGGGAACAATCCAAGAAGAAGATATAACAATTGTAAATATTTACACACCCAACATAGCACCTCAATACATAAGGCAAATTCTAACCGCCATAAAAGGGGAAATCGACAGTAACTCAATAATAGTGGGGGAATTTAACACCTCATTTACACCAATGGAAAGATCATCCAACAGAAAATTAATAAGGAAACACAAGCCTTAAATGACACATTAGACCAGATAGACTTAATTGATATTTATATGACATTCCATCTGAAAGCAGCAGAATACACTTTCTTCTCAGGTGTACACGGAACATTCTCCAGGATACATCACATCGTGGGTCATAAATCAAGCCTCAGTAAATTTAAGAAAATTGAAATCGTATCAAGCATCTTCTCTGACCACAACGCTATGAGAGTAGAAATCAATTACAGGGAAAAAAAACTGTAAATAACACAAACACATGGAGGCTAAACAATATGCTACTAAATAATCAATGGATCACTGGAGAAATCAGTGAGGAAATAAAAACTACCTAGAAACAAATGACAAAGAAACACAATGATACAAAACCTATGGGATGCAGCAAAAGCAGTTTTAAGAAGGAATTTTATAGCAATACAATCCCACCTCAAGAGACAAGAAAAATCTCAAATAAACAACCTAAACTTACACCTAAAGTAGTAAGAGAAAGAGAACAAACAAAACTCAAAGTAAGTAGAAGAAAACAAATCATAAAGATCAGAGCAAAAATAAATGAAATAGCAATGAAGAAAATAGGGACTTCTCTGGTGGCACAGTGGTTAAGAATCCGCCTGCCAATGCAGTGGACATGGGTTCGATCCCCAGTCCAGGAAGATCCCACATGCCATGGAGCAACTAAGCCCATGCACCACAGCTACTGAGCCTGCACTCTAGAGCTCGCAAGCCGCAACTACTGAGCCCGTGTGCCTAGAGCCCATGCTCTGCAACAAGAGAAGCCACCACAATGAGAAGCCCGCGTACCGCAATGAAGAGTAGCCCCCGCTCGCCGCAACTAGAGAAAGCCCGTGCACAGCAACAAAGACCCAGTGCAGCCAAAAATAAATAATGAATGAATGAATTTTTAAAAGAAAGAAATGAAGAAAACAATAGCAAAGATCAATGAAACTAAAAGCTGGTTCTTTTAGAAGATAAACAAAACTGATAAACATTTAGCCAGACTCATCAAGAAAAAAAGGGAGAAGACTCAAAACAATAAGCTTAGAAACGAAAAAGGACAAGTTAAAACTGACACCACAGAAATACATAGGCTCGTAAGAGACTACTACAAGCAACAATATACCAAAGAATGAACCATGTGGAAGAAATGGACAAATTCTTAGAAAAATACAGCCTTCCAAGACTGAACCAGGAACAAACAGAAAATATGAACAGACCAATCATAAGTAATGAAATTGAAACTGTGATTAAAAATCTTCCAACAGGGACTTCCCTGGTTCTCTATGTTCCAGGGATTTTGTTGCTGTTGATTTTTCTGGATTTTCTACAGACAATAATGTCCCCTGCAAATAGTTTTATTTCTTCCTTCCCAATCTATATATGTTTAATTTCATTTTCTTATCTTAATTCATTAGCTAGAAGATGCTTAACAGGAGTGGTGATAGGGGACATCCTTGACTCTTCCGGAATTTAGGGGGAAAGCTCCTAGTGTCTCACCATTAAGATTTTTGTAGGTATGTTTTATCAATTTGAGGAAGTTCCCCTCTATTTCTAGTTTGCCAGGAGTTTTGATAATGAATGAATGTTAGATTTCATCAAACACTTTTTCTCCACCTATTTATTGGACCATGCTATTTCTCTTCTTTAGCTTGTTGATGTGATGTATTACATTAATTGATGTTCAAATTCTGAACCAGCCTTGCATACCTGAGATAAATGCCAACTGGCTGTGGTGTATAATTCCTTTTATACACTGTTGGATTCTTTTCCATATGTGCATGAGAAATATTAGCTATCAGTTTTTGATCTGACTTGTCCGGTTTTGGTATTTGGGTAACACTAACCACATCAAATGAGTCAAGAAGTACTCCCTCTGCTTCTATTCTCTGAAAGATACAACTAATCCAAATTCATTTTTTTTCTATCCAAATTGGTTTTGCTATTAATAGTAAAGTCTATTTACATATGGCTTGCGAACCGTATAGACACAAAAATTATAAAAATAAACCATTACATATTTAAAGACAAATGCAAAGTTTTCACATTAAAGATTTTGTATATTTTTTTACACTGTAAGTTATTATAAACTAGATATGTTAAGCAAAACAAAAAAACACGATGCAAACCAGCAAATATTATATGCCATCATTTGTTTTTAAAATAAGAGATATAGACAGATACCCTTAGATATGCATAGAATACCTCTGGAAGAATGCTTAAACTGCTATCAATGGCTGCCTAAGGGACTGGATAAGGGATGGTAAGGAAACTCACTTTTCATTAAATAGCCTTTGGTACAATTTTTAAAAATTAGAATACTATTAATGTACAAATTTGTTTAAAAGTTTTGATTAGTAAATATACTTAAGACCAAACCCCTTAATACATGGATTTAACATAAAATTACTTTGTTATATGACACAAAGAAATGATTTTTTAAATTTTGGGAAATATTCTCATAAAAGGTGTTTACAAAATTGAAAAATGAGTGAAAAATGCTGATGCAGTATATTACAGTGATATTTTAAGGAAGAATTTCATTTTTAAGTATGAAATATTTCAGGGAATATATGAAAACTATCAGCTGCCTACAGTGGCTAAGGTTAGCCTTATTTTCTTTCCTAAGAAAAAAGACTTGTGTGAGTATTTAGGAAGCTTGAAATTGTCACTTGAAGAAAAAAACTGAAATCCCTTACAGTGAGTTTTAGGCCTACATGATAGAGAAATCAAGATTAATTTAAAGTCAGCCATTAATATGCTACTCATCTGCATGTTATTCAGGAAAAGAATAATACGCTTATATACAAGAATGGTTAAATTTTTATTTACTGTTGCCTTAGGAAAAATGACTACCAGAGATGATATTATTCCTAATATTTTGAGGACCTTTTAACATTCCTGGAGCTGACTATTTGGAAATGTGCTTGTTCCAAAGTGCGGAAGTACAAAGACATTAGCATCATATAAACCAGTTTTATTTGCTATTCCATGTGTCAGAATTGATGAGTATACTAGAGAAAGCAGGTCATCTCTTATGGTTTCTGAAATGGCTTAACAAAATGTGTAAGACTGGGGAAAAATAGGTGATCCAGTTTTCTCCTTTTGGATTTAGGCTACATACTGGTAGAGGAAGAGGGAGCATGACACTATTAGTTGGGATAGTGGGAAAAACGTAATGAGTATACAGGTTGTATACCCATCCCAGAAAGCAGATGAACAAAAACAGATCATGCTACTCAGAACAGTTAACGTCTGGGCCATCACCTTTATGATACAAGTGAGAAGCCAGGCCAGAGAAACACAATCCTCAGTTACGCTTTAGTCATGTTTTCCAAGGCAACACAAACCCACTTATTTATTTATTTATTTATTTATTTATTTATTTTTTGGGCTGTGTCGGGTCTTCATTTCTGTGCGAGGGCTTTCTCTAGTTGCAGCGAGTGGGGGCCACTCTTCATTGCAGTGCGTGGGCCTCTCACTGTCGTGGCCTCTCCTGTTGCAGAGCACAGGCTCCAGACACGCAACTCAGTAGTTATGGCTCATAGGCCCAGCTGCTCCGTGGCATGTGGGATCTTCCCAGACCAGGGCTCAAACCTGTGTCCCCTGCACCGGCAGGCAGATTCTCAACCACTGCGCCACCAGGGAAGCCCCACAAACCCACTTTTAAAGAGCATTATAGTGCTTCACGGGTAGTGCAAGTACCTTGTAATGAGACAATATGAATTCTGACCTTCTGTCCCTTATATCACTGCTACCAATTCATTTCACTTTCAATAAGCATTCATAACCTATACTTACAAAAGATGTATACATAAGCATACATAATTAAATATATTCTTGCTATTTCTTTTAACATCTTTATTGGAGTATAATTGCTTTACAATGTTGTGTTAGTTTCTGCTGTATAAAAAAGTGAATCAGCTATACGTACACATATATCCCCATATCCCCTCCCTTCTGCGACTGCCTCCCACCCTCCCTATCCCACCCCTCTAGGTGGTCACAAAGCACCGAGCTGATCTCCCCATGCGATGCAGCTGCTTCCCACTAGCTAGCTATTTTACATTTGGTAGTGTATATATGTCAATGCCACTCTCTCACATCGTCCCATCTTACCCTTCCCCCTCCCCATGTACTCAAGTCCATTCTCTATGTCTGCTTTTTTTTTTTGCTGTACCCGGGCCTCTCACTGTTGTGGCCCCTCCCGCTGCACAGCACAGGCTCTGGACGCACAGTCCCAGCGGCCACGGCCCATGGGCCCAGCCGCTCCGCGGCAAGCGGGACCCTCCCGGACCGGGGCATGAACCCACGTCCCCTGCATCGGCAGGAGGACTCTCAACCACTGCGCCACCAGGGAAGCCCCCTTCCTTCTTTATTTTGAACAAATTTATCTATTAGGTCAGTTAAGACTAAATAAAAATAAGTTGTGTTTTGTTTTGTTTTTTTTAACCTTTATTTGTTTCTTCTCCAAAGCTCTTCCTTTCTTTATACAGATCTAAGTTTCTGATGTCTGTGAAAGTATTTCTACTTCACTTTTGAAGAATCATTTTTCAGGGTACACAATTCTAAGTCAGTGGATTTTTTCTCTCAAAACTTGAAATATTTCACTCCAGTCTCTTCTTGCTTGCATGGTTTCTAAGGAGAACTCAGATGCATTTTTTTATCTTTGCTCCTCTATTCATTCATTTTTCTGGCAAATTTTTAACTTTCCTGTCTTCAATTTTCAGCAGTATGAATATGATAAGCTTTGGTGAGGTCTGGGGGTGGGGCATTTATCCTTCTTGGTGTTCTGGTTCCTGGATCTATGGTTCAGTGTTTGACAAATTTGGCAAACTTCTTAGTCATTATTGCTTCAAATATTTCTTCTGTTCTTTCTTTTTTCACCTTTATGTATTCTCATTATGCATATATTACACCTTCCATAGTGATCTCACAGTTCTTGGATATTCTGGTGGGGTTTTTTTTGTTTGTTTGTTTGTTTAATCTTCTTTTCTCTTTGCTTTCAAGTTTTGGAAGTTGCTACTGAAGTACTCCCAAGCCCAGAGAATCTTTCCTTGGCTGTTGCCAGTCTACTAATGAACCTAGCAAGAGCAATCTTCATTTCTCTTGCTGCGTTTCTAACTCTGGCATGTCTACTTTATTCTTTCTTAGAATTTCCAACTCTCTGCTCACAATGTCCATCTTTTCTTGCATGAATTCAACTACATCCATTAGAGGCCTTAGGATAGTAATCATAGTTGTTTTAAGTTCCCAATCTGATAATTCTAACATTCCTGCCATGTCTGAGTCTTGGTCTGATGCTTGCTCTATCTCCTCAAACTGTTTTTTTCTGTTTTGTTTTGTCTTTCTGTATGCCTTATACTTTTTCTTGACAGACATAATGTACTGGGTAAAGGAAACTGCTGTAAATAGGTCATTAATAATGTGGTGATGAGGTATAGGGGAGGGGAAATGTGCCATAATCTGGTGATTGGGTCTCAGTCTTTTAGTGAGCCTGTGTCTCTGTACTGTGAACTTCAGAAATGCTTCTCCTAGCTTTATTATCCCTGTGGGTGGGAGATAATGGCTAGAGTGATCTGGAGTTGGATATTTCCCTTCTCCCTCATGGAAGGCTACAGTAGCCTGTACTTGGGTATTTTGTTTTCCCCATGTGGAATGCTAGAGTAAACAGGAGTTGGGTATTTCACTTTCCCCAGGTCGGTTCAACACTGAAAAAAATTCTGATAGTTTACAGTCTGAAAATATAGTTTCCCTCAGCACAGGCCTTATTAAGAAAAACAAAATGCTCTGAAATATTTCAAAATGGTTACTTTCCCCCTCCCTCTGCACAAGTGGATTTTTTTCCCGTATTCACTGTGAGAACCTGGTCAACCTCCTGGAGATAAAATAAAGGTATGGAGAGCCTCTATTACAGGGTCCTCTTGGAGTTTCTGACACTCAGACTTGTCCACAGAGCCCCCAGCAATTTCTCAATTACAGTTTAGGTTTTCCTACCTCATGGAGGTTTCTCCTCATAAGTTTCACCTCCAGTAAGTCATGATTCTCTACATTTGCCTATCTGTCTCTACAATTTGGGGGGCAGCAGTTTGCCTTGTGACTTCATTTATCTGTCATATCTAAGAAGAGTTGTTGGTTTTTCAGTTTGTACAGCATTTTAGTTGTTGTTAGGATGGAGTGTTGACTTCCAAGCTTCTTACATGCCAGACTGGAAACTGGATGACTTGCTTTTTACTTTGAGGCCATGTTACCAGATGATATTTATGTAAACTGTTACATCTTCTTTGTGAAAAACCTTTATCATTACAACTTAAGAACTTGTGTTACAGGAAGCTTTTCAAGTTAATTTCTACTTCTCTGATATTAATATAACTAGCTTCTCTAGCTTTCTTTTGGTGTCTGAATTTTCCCATCCTTTACTTTCACGCATTCTCTATCCTTATGTTTTAGATATGTTAGTTTTGTCAATAGCAACAAAAGTTGGATTTGCTTTATTAATTCATTCCAATAATCTTTGTCTTTTACTGAAACATGCAGTGCACTTATACTTAATATGATTAGTGATATATTTGTGTTTGCAATCTTACTATGTGATTTCTACTTGAACCACAAGGTTTGTGTTCTTTTTTCCTGGCTTGCCAACTTTCATATTAATAAAGTATTTAATAAATAATTAGTAGATTATCTTCTTAGACCTGTTTATATTTACAAAAAAATTAATGGAAAGTACAGAGTTGCATATATTCCCACCCCATACATTTTATTAACATCTTTCTTTAGTGTTGTACATTTGTTACAAATGATGAAATAATACTGATACTCCATCATTAACTAAAGGCTCACTCTTGTTTTGTACAGTCTATGGGTTTTGACAAATGTATAACGATATGATAAAACATTACCCATTATTAAAAAAAGTTTCGCTAACCCTGAAAATGCTGTCTCCATCTGTTCTCCCCTGCCTCTCTCCAACCCTTGACAGCCACTGATCTTTTTACAGTCTCCATAACTTTGGCTTGCACAATGTCATATACTTGGTTTATTTATTTTATACATAGTAATTTGTACCTCTTAATTCCTTACCCCTATCTTGCCCCTCCACCTATTGGTAACCACTAGTTTATTCTCTACATCTATGAGTATGTTTCTTTTTCTTATATACATTAGTTTGTTTTATTTTTTGGATTTCAGGTGTAAGTGATAACATACAGCATTTGATTTTCTCTGTCTGACTTATTTCACTAAACACGTTACCCTCCAGGTCCATCTATGTTGTTGCAAATAGCAAATCTGATTATTTTTTACGGCTGCGTAGTATTCCATCGTGTGTGTGAGTGTGTGTGTGTGTGTGTGTGTGTGTATACGTGAAACATCTTTTCCATTCATCTGTTGATGGACACTGAGGTTGCTTCAATATCTTGGCAACTGTAAATAATGCTACTACGAACACCAGGGTGCATGTATTTTTTAAAAAGTGTTGTCATTGTCTTCAGCTATATACTGAGTGGAATTGCTAAATAATGGTAATCCTGTTTTTAGTATTTTGAGAAATCTCCATACTGTTTTCCACAGTGGCTTCACCAAGTTACATTCCCACCAACTGTGTACACGGGATCCCTTTTCTCCACATCCTTGCCAACATTTGTTATTTGTGTTCCTTTCAGTGACAGCCAATCTGACAGGTGTGAAGTTTTGATTTGCATTTCCCTGATGATTAACAATGTTGAGCATCTTTTCATGTGCTGGTTGGCCATCTTTATGCCTTCTATGAAAAAATGTCTATTTAGGTCTTCTGCCTATTTTTTCATCCGTTCTTCTGGTTTTTCTGATGTTGAGTTTATATGAATTGCTTACATATTTTGAATATGAACCCCTTATTGGTCATATCATTTGCAAATATTTTCTCTCATTCAGTAGGTTGTCTTTCATTTTGTTGATGACTTTCTTTGCTGTGCAAAAGTTTTTGAGTTTAATCAGGTTCCATTGGTTTATTTTTGCTTTGGTTTCCTTAGCCTTAGGAAATATTGCTACAATTTATGTCAAAGACTGTTCCTCCTATGTTTTCCTCTAGGAATTTTATGGTTTCCGGTCTTGCATTTAGGTCTTTAATCCTTTTGAGCTTATTATATATATGGTGTGAGAAAAATCTCTAATTTCATTCTTTTACAAGTAGCTCTCCAGTTTTCCCAGAACCACTTACTGAAGAGACTGTCTTTTCTGCATTGTATATTCTTGCCTCCTTTGTCATAGATTACTTGACCAAAAGTGTGTGGGTTTATTTCTGAGCTCTCTATTCTATTCCACCAATCTATGTGTGTGCTTTAGTGCCCGTATTATACTGTTTTGATTACTGTAGCTTTGTAGTATAGTCTGAAGTCAGGGACTCTGATACCTCCAGCTCTCTTCTTTTTGCCCAAGACTGTTTTAGCTATTCAGGGTCTTTTTTGTAAATATAAGGTATAAACATGTGTTGATTTGATACATTTACATACCATAACATGATTACCACTGAAGAGTTAACTAAAGCATCTGTCATGTCACATCATCACCATTTCATTATTGCGGTCAAAACAATTTCGATCTAGAATCTGAGCAACTCTGAAGTTTATAATACAGTATTGCTGTTTACAATATGCTAAGCATTAGATATTCAGGGTTTATTTATCTAATGATTGCAGGTTTGAACCCTTAAACAACGTCTCCGCAATTGCCACACTCACCAGCCCCTGGTAACCACCATTCTACTCTAAATTTTTACATGTTTGGCTTTCTTAGAATCTACCTACAAATGATATCTTACAATAGTTGTCTTTCTCTGTCTGATTTATCTCACTTAGGATAATGCCCTCAAGGTCCATCCATGTTGTCACAAATGGAAAGATTTCATTCTTTCTCATGGAAATAGATAGATAGATGGATAGGGATAGATAGATAGATACCTTTATTATCCATTCAGCAGTTGACTGACACTTAGGCTATTTCAACATCTTGGCTACTATGAATAATGCTGTCATAAACATGGAAGTGCATATATCACTTCAAGATCTTGCTTTCACTTGTTAGATATATACCCAGAAGTGGAGTTACTAGATAATATGGTAGTTCTTTTATCCATTTTTGAGGAACCTCCATACTCTTTCCCATAGTGGCTGAACCAATTTACATTCCTATCAACACTGGGATTCCCTTTTCTCCACATCCTCACAAACACGTGTTATCTCTGGAGGTTCCTTAAAAAACTACAAATAGAACTACCATATGATCCAGCAATCCCACTACTGGGCATATACCCTGAGAAAACCATAATTCAAAAAGAGTCATGTACCAAAATGTTCATTGCAGCTCTATTTACAATAGCCCGGAGATGGAAACAACCTAAGTGTCCATCATCGGATGAATGGATAAAGAAGATGTGGCACATATACACAATGGAATATTACTCAGCCATAAAAAGAAACAAAATTGAGCTATTAGTAATCAGGTGAATAGACCTAGAGTCTGTCATACAGAGTGAAGTAAGTCAGAAAGAGAAAGACAAATACCATATGCTAACACATATATATGGAATTTAAGAAAAAAAATGTCATGAAGAACCTAGGGGTAAGGCAGGAATAAAGACACAGACCTACTAGAGAATGGACTTGAGGATATGGGGAGGAGGAAGGGTAAGCTGTGAAAAAGCAAGAGAGAGGCATGGACATATATACACTACCAAACGTAAGGTAGAGAGCTAGTGGGAAGCAGCCGCATAGCACAGGGAGATCAGCTCAGTGCTTTGTGACTGCCTGGAGGGGTGGGATAGGGAGGGTGGGACGGAGGGAGACGCAAGAGGGAAGATATATGGGAACATATGTATATGTATAACTGATTCACTTTATTATAAAGCAGAAACTAACACACCATTGTAAAGCAATTATACTCCAATAAAGATGTAAAAAAAAAATAAAGTAAACCTTAATCATAAAATATATATATATCTTGTCTTCTTGATGAAAGCCATTCTACTGAGAGTGAGGTAATAGCTCATTGTGGTCTTGATTTGCGTTTCTCTGATGACCATTAGTGTTGAGCATCATTTCATATATCTGTTGGCCATGTGACTGTCTTCTTTGGAAAAAAAATGTCTATTTAGCTTCTCTGCTCATTTTTTCAACTGAAATTTTTAGGGGTTTGTTATTCAGTTGTACGAGTTTTTATATATTTTTATTAGCAGGTCCTTATTCAATATTTGAATGGCAAATATTTTCTCCCTTTCTGAAGGTTACCTTGCATTTTTTAAAATTATTTCTTTTACTGTGTAAAACATTTTAGTTTGATATAGTCATACATGTTGATTTCAGCTTTTGTTGCTTAAGTTTTGATGTCATATCCAAAAAAATCATTGCAAAGAACAATGTGAAGGAGATTCTTTACTATGTTTACTTTTTTTAGTTTTACGTTATCAGGTCTTCTCTTTAAGTCTTTAATCCATTTTGAGTTAATTTTTGTGAGTGGTGTAAGATAAGGGCCTAATCTCTATTCAGTTTTTCCAGCATCATTTGTTGGAGAGACAATCCATTCCCCACTGAGTATTCATGGCTCCCTTGTCAAATATAAATTGACCACAAATACAGAGTATTCTTCCTGGGCTCTCTGCTCTGTTTCATTAGTCTATGTGTCTATTTATATGCCAGTACTATACTGTTTTAATTATTATAGATTTATAACATAGTTGGAAGTAAGGAATTGTGATGTCTCTGGCTTTGTTATTCTTTACCAAGATTGCTTTGGGTATTGGGGATCTTTTGTGATTCTGTACATATTTTAGGATTGTTTTTGACTATTTCAGTGAAAAAATGCCATTAGAATTATAATAAGGATTATGTTGAATCTATAGATGGCTTTGTGAGGTATATACATTTTAACAGTGTTAATACTTCCAATTCATGAACATGAGATATCTTTCCATTTATCTGTGTCTTTCAATTTATTTCATCATTGTCTTTCTGAGTTTTCTGTAGCTTACTGAGTTTTCTTAAAACAGCTACTTTGCAGGGCGCGAGCCACTGCTATCAGCGTGGACACCAGAGACGGGCATGAAATGCTAAGGCTGCTGCTGCAGCTACCAAGAACCCTGTGTGCAAGCACAGGTCACTATCCACACCTCCCCTCCCGGGAGCCTGAGCAGCCCGCCAGTGCCAGGATCCCGAGATCCAGGGACAACTTCCCCGGGAAAACACACACACAGCGCACCTCAGGCTGTTGCAATGTCACTCCAGCCGCTGCTGCTGCAGGACCGCCCTGCATTCCATACCCCTCCCTCTCTCAGGCCTGAGTGAGCCAGAGCCCCATAATCAGCTGCTACTTTAACCCAGTCCTGTCTGAGCAAAGAACAGATGCCCTCAGGTGACCTACACGCAGAGGCAGGGCCAGATCCAAAGCTGAACCCCAGGAGCTGGGTGAACAACAAAGAGAAAGGTAAATCTCCCCCAGCAGCCTCAGAAGCAGTGGATCAAATTTCCACAATCAACATCTGTGGAATACCTGAATACACAACGAATCATCCCAAATTGAGGCGGTGGACTTCGGGAGCAATGATATATTTTTTTTTTTCCTTTTTCGCTTTTTGTGTGTATGTGTATGATTCTTTGTGTGATTTTGTCTGTATAGCTTTGCTTTTACCATTTGTCCTAGGGTTCTGCCTTTCTATTCTTGCGTTTTTGTTTGTTTGTTTGTTTTTTAGTATAGTTTTTAGCGCTTGCTATCATTGGTGGATTTGTTTTTTGGTTCGGTTGCTCTCTTTCTTTCCTATTTTTTTCTTTATTACTTTAAATTTTTTTTAAATAATTTTTTCAGTTTTTATTTTAATAACTTTCTTTTCTTTTCCTTCTTTCTCTCTTTTATTCTTTTTTTCTCCCCTTTCTTCTGTGCCGTGTGGCTCACAGGGTCTTGGTGCTCCAGCCATGTGTCAGGCCAGTGCCTCTGAAGTGGGAGAGCCGAGTTCAGGACATTGGTCCACCAGAGACCTCCCAGCTCCACATAATATCAAACGGCAAAAGCTCTCCCAGGGATCTCCATCTCAATACTAAGACCCAGCTCCACTCAACGACCAGCAAGCTAGAGCGCTGCACACCCTATGCCAAACAACTAGCAAGACATGAACACAACCCCACCCATTAGCAGAGAGGCTGCCTAAAATCATAATAAGGTCACACACAGCCCAAAACACACCACCAGACATGGACCTGCCCACCAGAAAGACAAGATCCAGCCTCATCCACCAGAACACAGGCACTAGTCCCCTCCACCAGGAAGCCTACACAACCCACTGGACCAACCTTAGCCACTGGGGGCAGACACCAAAAACAACAGGAAATATGAACCTGCAGCCTGTGAAAAGGAGACTCCAAACACAGTAAGTTAAGCAAAATAAGACAGAGAAACACACAGCAGGTGAAGGAGCAAGGTAAAAACCCACCAGACCAAACAAATGAAGAGGAAATAGGCAGTCTACCTGAAAAAGAATTCAGAGTAAGTACAGTAAAGATGATCCAAAATCTTGGAAATAGAATGGAGAAAATACAATAAACGTTTAACAAGGATCTAGAAGAACTAATGAGCAAACAAACAATGATGAACAACACAATAAATGAAATTAAAAATTCTCTAGAAGGCATCAATAGCAGAATAACTGAGGCAGAAGAATGGATAAGTGACCTGGAAGACAAAACAGTGGAAATAACTCCACAGAACAGAATAAAGAAAAAAGAATGAAAAGAACTGAGGACAGTCTCAGAGACCTCTGGGACAACATTAAACGCACCAACATTCGAATTATAGGGGTCCTAGTAGAAGAAGAGAAAAAGAAAGGGACTGAGAAAATATTTGAAGAGATTATAGTTGAAAACTTCACTAATATGGGAAAGGAAATAGTTAATCAAGTCCAGGAAGCACGGAGAGTACCATACAGGATAAAACCAAGGAGAAACACGCCAAGACACATATTAAACAAACTATCAAAAATTAAATACAAAGAAAAAATATTAAAAGCAGCAGGGAAAAACAACAAATAATATACAAGGGAATCCCCATAAGGTTCTTCAAGCCAGAAGGGACTGGCAGGACATATTTAAAGTGATGAAAGGGAAAAACATACAACCAAGATTACTCTACCCATCAAGGATCTAACTCAGATTCGTCAGAGAAATTAAAACCTTTACAGACAAGCAAAAAGCAAAGAGAATTCAGCACCACAATACCAGCTTTACAACAACTACAGGCCAATATTACTGATGAACATAGATGCAAAAATCCTCAACAAAATACTAGCAAACAGAATCCAACAGCACATTAAAAGAGTCATAGACCATGATCAAGTGGGGTTTGTCCCAGGAATGCAAGGATTCTTCAATATACACAAACCAATATATGTGATACACCATATTAACAAACTGAAGGATAAAAACCATATGATCATCTCAATAGATGCAGAAGAAGCTTTCAACAAAATTCAACACCCATTTATGATAAAAACCCTCCAGAAAGTAGGCATAGTGGGAACTTGCCTCAACATAATAAAGGCCATATATGACAAGCCCACAGCCAACATCGTTCTCAATGGTGAAAAATTGAAATCATTTCCACTAACATCAGGAATAAGACAAGGATGCCCACTCTCACCACTATCATTCAACATACTTTTGGAAGTTTTAGCCACAACAATCAGAGAAGAAAAAGAAATAAAAGGAATCCAAATAGGAAAAGAAGTAAAACTGTCACTGTTTGCAGATGATATGATATTATACATAGAGAATCCTAAAGACGCTACCAGAAAACTACTAGAGCTAATCAATGCATTTGGTAAAGTAGCAGTATACACAATTAATACACAGAAATCTCTTGCATTCTTATACACTAATGATAAAAAATCTGAAAGAGAAATTAAGGAAACACTCCCATTTACCATTGCAACAAAAAGAATAAAATACCGAGGAATAAACCTACCTGAGGAGACAAAAGACCCTTATGCAGAAAACTATAAGACACTGTTGAAAGAAATTAAAGATGATACAAACAGATGGAGAGATATACCATGTTCTTACATTGGAAGAATCAACATTGTGAAAATGATTATACTACCCAAAGCAATCTACAGATTCAATGCAATCCCTATCAAACTACCAATGGCCTTTTTCACAGAACTAGAACAAAAAATTGCACAATTTGTGTGGAAACACAAAAGACCCCAAATAGCCAAAGCAATCTTGAGAAAGAAAAATGGACCTGGAAGAATCAGGCTCCCAGACTTCAGACTGTAATACAAAGCTACAGTTATCAAGACAGTATGGTACTGGCACAAAAACAGAAATATGGATCAATGGAACAGGATAGAAAGCCCAGAGATAAACCCATGCACATATGGTCACCTTAGTTTTGATAAAGGAGGCAAGAATATACACTAGAGAAAAGACAGCCTCTTCAATAAGTTGTGCTGGGAAAACTGGACGGCTACATATAAAAGAATGAAATTAGAACACTCCCTAACACCATACACAAAAATAAATGCAAAATGGATTAAAGACCTAAATGTAAGGCCAGACACTATAAAACTCTTACAGGAAAACAGGCAGAACACTCTATGACATAAATCACAGCAAGATCCTTTTTGACCCACCTCCTAGAGAAATGGAAATAAAAACAAAAATAAACAAATGGCACCTAATGAAACTTCAAAGCTTTTGCACAGCAAAGGAAACCATAAACAAGATGAAGAGACAACCCTCAGAATGGGAGAAAATATTTACAAATGAAGCAACTTACAAAGGATTAATCTCCAAAATATACAAGCAGCTCATACAGCTCAATATCAAAAAAACAAACAACCCAATCCAAAAATGCGCAGAAGACCTATATAGACATTTCTCCAAAGAAGATATACAGGTTGCCAACAAACACATGATAAGATGCTCAACATCACTAATCATTAGAGAAATGCAAATCAAAACTACAATGAGGTATCACCTCACACCGGTCAGAGTAGCCATCATCAAAAAATCTACAAACAATAAATGCTGGAGAGGGTGTGGGGAAAAGGGAACCTTCTTGAACCGTTGGTAGGAATGTAAAGTGATACAGCCAATATGGAGAACAGTATGGAGGTTACTTAAAAACTAAAAATAGAACTACCACATGACCCAGCAATCCCACTACTGGGCGTATACCCTGAGAAAACCATAATTCAAAAAGTATTATGTACCAAAATGTTCACTGCAGCACTATTTACAATAGCCAGGACATGGAAGCAACCTAAATGTTCATCGACAGATGAATGGATAAAGAAGATGTGGGACATATATACAATGGAATATTACTCAGCCATAAAAAGAAACAAAATTGAGTTATTTGTAGTGAGGTGGATGGACCTAGAGTCTGTCATACAGAGTGAAGTCAGAAAGAGAAAAACAAATACCGTATGCTAACACATATATACGGAATCTAAAAAAAAAAAATGGTTCTCATGAACATAGTTGCAGGGCAGGAATAAACAGGTAGACATAGAAAATGGACTTGAGGAAATGGGGTGGGAGGGTGAAGCTGGGGCGAAGTGAGAGTAGCATGGACATATATACACTACCGAATGTAAAACAGTCCATTGGTGGGAAGCAGCAGCATAGCACAGGGGGATCGGTTCGGTGCTTTGCGATGACCTAGAGGGGTGGGATAGGGAGGATGGGAGGGAGGCTCAAGAGGGAGGAGATATAGGGACATGTGTATGCATGTGGCTGATTCGCTCTGTTGTGCAAGAGAAACTAACATAGTATTGTGAAGCAATTATACTCCAATAAAGATCTTTTAAAAATATATAAATAAATAAATTAATTAATTAAATAAAGCTAATTTTAAAAAAAAGTTGGCTTGGGGTCCAATCGACAATTGCTTTTCACTATCATCATTAAATCCCTGATTGAACACTTGCTGAGCTCCCTGTACAGGCTCCCAGGACATTGCTTCATGAAGGCATCAGTAGAAAAGGATGCAGTTATTTCAGAGTAAAGGAGAAAGCTTGTTTTTCTATTTACAATAGTTCTGACACCAAAGCAATTATCCTAGTCCCAAAATCTCTCAAAGCCAGTGGGCACCAAGAGTTGGGAGGTAGATGCAGCCTGGCCCAATGCAAGCATAAGGAGGTGAATTTTCTGTAAAGAATTTTTAAATCGTAATAAAACTAACTAAAAGTCAATCTGATTTTTATCACATTGCATGACTATGCTAAACAGTGTTAGTGATATAATAACCCTTAAAGAAAAATCTTTTGTTGGTCTAAGTTCTAAACAATTGATATGGTTACTGTTGCGTTAAAATAAAATACATGTAAGCTTCAAACTATCACTTTTTAAAACTAATCCACTAAAACATTTTATTCCACACGCAAGTTAATTTGGAAAACTATCAGTTACATAGTCAGATTCGGCCACATGTATTATTTTTCATAGTATTGATAAATTCATAACAATTTGTGATCTTTCAAGCTCACTTGAGGCACATTTTGTACCTCCAACCCTTGTGGTAGAACATAGCCCTGCTTCTAAAACTATAAATTTAAAATAAACAATCCTCGTTGTATGAGATTTTTCTTTCCTGAGTTGTTTTTGTTTTAAGGTGAATTTTCAGATGAGATCAACCAGACACAAAAGTATCTACAAACAGCCACAATATGCCTTGAACAACATACAGTAAGACACCAAGGTTTAAGATGGTTTCTTGAACATCAATCCTCAAAAATTGTAGAGAAAGCCATTAACTATGCACCAACAAAATGTAAAGAAATTGACATAGACAAAAAGTTTGAATACTGCCCGGAGAACAAACAAGAGATGATGATCTTGAAGCAGGAGACAGATAGGACCCCAGGGGCAAACGGTCAAAGTTCATTCCCTGTGGACCAATACTCCCAGACGGAAATAACAAGACAATTGAGAGAGGAGGCTGGGCCCTGCCCAGATAGAAGGTAAGAGACCACATATTTCTCATTCTCGGAGTCAGGAGACCTCCCCAACTACACATGCGCAGAAAGGCTCCTTGGAGGCCAAAAGGGGAGTGATGCTAGCTGATGCCAACTGATGCTCACTACCCATAGGCCTCTTCGGTAGAATCCATCTTGGCTAAGAGATGCGTGTGCATACATGGGAAGATCCCGAGATACACCCAATATGGACTCTGAACCAGACAAACCAAAATGATTGGCCAAAGGAAACACAGAAGAAATGCCCCATATAAGTGATTTAAACTGCCACAAGGGCGCGACCCTCTCTCTGAGCCCACCCGTGTGTCTATCCACACGTACTGTACTTCTTTTTTTCCTAATAAATACTTTACTTGTTTCACTACTTTCCATCTTTGTGGGAATTCTTTTTCTGCAAAGCCATAGGGCCAGAGCCTTGTCACTGACCACTGGTCTAGTGGCTAGGATTCGGCGCTCTCACCACCGCGACCCGACCTCAATCACTGGCCAGTAACTGAAACCCTGTTTCAAGCTGCTGCAGGCCGAGGCCCCCCTAGATCAGCCTCACATAACCAAAAAAATAAATATGGACAATGTTCGATGCTGTACATTTTGACCAAGTGGACATTCCTTTTTTAAAGCAATAGGTCAAATAACACCAGTGTCAATGTTCATTTTCTCTGACTTTTGCAAAGAAGAAAATCTTCCCAAGTTTTTACCAGTAGAAATTTATGATGAATTTTCTGATGACGATGTTACAGTGAAATGTGGAGATAACTGAAAGCTGCAAGAATCGATCCCAAAGAAACAAGACACAGACAGTATTGTAATTTCTGGAATTTATTGTGAAGTGTGGTTTGTATAAATTTCTGCCAACATATCCATATGTTTAAGACTTTTCCTATTTGCATGTATGTTGCTTCAGACAAAAGAAACTTTTCAAAATTAAAATTAGCAAGAGGTGTTCTCTGGTCACCTAAGAGGAAGACAGAATGACAAATCTAAATATGCTTTCTAACAAACATGAATATGTGTCTAGGGTTTCTGTAACAAAGTGCCACAAACAGAGCAGAAATTTACTGTCTTGTAGTTCTGAAGGCTAGAAGTCCAAAATCAACCTGTCAGTTAGGCCATGCATTCTCTGAAGGACCTAGGGAAGAATCTGTTCCATATCTTGCTCTTAGCTTCTGATGTTTGCCAGAAATCCTTGGCTTGCAACTAGGCAACTCTGATCTCTGCCTTCCGGGTCACATGGCATTCTGTGTGTCTCTGTCTCTCCACAGGTGTTCTTTTTATAAGGCCATCAGTAACTTTGGATTAGGCGCCCACCCTAATCCAGTATGACCTCATCTTAACTAATTACATCTGCAAGGATCCTATTTCCAAATAAAGTCACATCATGAGGTACGGGGTGAGGGAGATGCAGGCTATATGGGGGTGGGGTAGGTCTTAGCATATCTTTTTTGTTGGGGGGACATATCTGAATCCATAACTAAGAGCAATTTTGACCAGGTCATTGCAAATCGCCAGACACGAAGACTCAAAACCAGAAACGATAATGTTACTGTTCATTACTTTAACACATAAACGCATAGGCATGGTTTTCCCGTTTTAAAATAAAAAGCACACTGATGTAATTTAAAAGTATTAGCCCATTATTTTTCCTTGGAGTGCGGTAATTCTTCTTGAACCGGGATGATTATATGTACTTTGTGAACTAAAAATGCCACCTGCCATATCAGTAAACAAAGGATGTTGCAGCCATCAGCCACTACAGTCACCCCGGACAGCACACCCTGAGGAGACTCAGGATGAGAAAACACAGGATACTGGTCCCAAGTAGCTGAGGTGCAGATCAAAAGAATGATTTCAGTGAGCCCAGATTCTTGCATCGTCTCGTGCATAGAAAAGCGCTAAATTCCTTAACTTGAGATATCTGGTTTTCTTTTATGAACAGTAGTCTTTTGATGCTCCAACTACCTGGTCTTTGCTGCAAAAACTCCTATGTATCCTGGTCCCCACCCCACCCCGACCCCACCCCTTGCCTCTTCAGAGCAGCCTCTCAGAGTTATCTGAGCTGCTGTGTCCCCGGCTTAAGTCCTCAGTTTTGTCTGACAAATAAAACATAACTCAACTTTTATGTTGTGCTTTTTTTCAGTCAACAACTTAACCCAAAGAAAATTTTCAGCATCTGCGTTTCTTTCATATCATTGTTATCCCACTCATTTTCACCATTACTACTGAAAACAATTTTCTTTTAAAAATGACACGCTCAGGGTGTGGGACGCGCCGCGCCTCAGGGAGGGCAGGGCAGCCAGCCTGAGGGACCAGGACCCCGCCAGGCACTTTCCCCTCAGGTACTCACTTTTCTAGCCGACACCAGGCGGACCTTGCCAGCGCCCTACCGGCCACAAGACGAATGACGCAGCACCAGTGAAACCCGACAGCCGGGTCACTCCACACCAGGGGGCGCCTGGTTCCCCGGCCGACAGGGAGCGTTCCCAGGGTCCAAACCCCACCAGGCTCGCTTCCTCTGGAAGAAGTTAACGCCCCTTCCCCGCCCTCCCCCAGTCTGCCAACGAGGCAGGCTCTGATACACATGCGCAAACACGTCCACCACGCACCAATGTATGGCGCATGCGTCCTCTAAGCTCCGCCTCTCCGCCGCGTCTCCCCTGGAGTTTCCAGTTCCGGCCTCACAGAGGCTGGAAGAAGTTGGGAGCATGCGGCTGTCGGTCGCCGCTGCCATTTCTCACGGCCGCGTATTCCGCCGCCTGGGCCTTGGTCCCGAATCCCGCATCCACCTGCTGCAGAACTTGCTCACGGGACTGGTGCGACACGAACGCATCGAGGCGTCATGGGCACGCGTGGACGAGCTGAGGGGCTACGCGGAGAAGGTGAGGGGCGGGACCCTCTTGTTCCTCTCGCGGGTCTGGCCTGGGGAGGCGGGATCCGGCTGGAGTTGGGGAAGAATTGGGACCGCCCTGGTAAGCTGCGCCCGAAGGCTGATTCCCCTGATACAGTGAGCGGAACCTACTCCTCCGGCCCCTCTCATTGAAGACTGGTTAGGGCTGCGGAGTTAGAGGTTGCCTGAATTGGCGAGATGCTTTGCTAGTGTATGAAATGAGTAGATTGCAGTCCGGCATTTAAGGAGTAAGATTGATGGCCTCCTTTCTTGCTCGGGTTGGGTCAGTGATGTTATGTCCTCACAGCTCATCGACTATGGGAAGCTGGGAGACACCAACGAACGAGCCATGCGCATGGCTGACTTCTGGCTCACGGTGAGTGCATCCTGTCTGCCTCCCAAATCTCATCCTTTGCTCCCTAAGTGGGAGGGGGTTGTTAGAGGAAAGGGAACTGGGCAGAATGAAGATAAGGCACACGCTTATGGACAAATGTGAACTAAATTAGAGATCTGTGTCCTAAGTTGAATTCAATGTGAATCTCAATCTGCACAACTGCGTGAAACTGATCCACTCTGTGTAATTTTGACTCTACCACATCAGAGGGTGAGGGAAGGGGTGTGTGTGTGTGTGTGTGTGTGTGTGTGTGTTTGGACCCTACCTTTGGGAGTGCTGAAACTTAAATATCTCTGCGGTGGTGCCTGACTCTGCTGTCTCCTGGATAACTCTCCCCTTCCAGGAGAAAGACTTGATCCCAAAGCTGTTTCACGTACTGGCCCCTCGGTACCAAGGTCAGAATGGGGGCTACACGAGAATGCTGCAGATCCCAAACCGGAATAAGCAGGATCGGGCCAAGATGGCAGTGATCGAGTATAAAGGGAACTGCCTTCCACCCCTGCCCCTTCCTCACAGAGACAGCAACCTCACACTCCTAAACCAGCTGCTTCAGGGGCTGCGGAAGGATCAGGAAGCAAGCACCCACAGCTCCCACACAGTTCAAACACCAGAGATTTAACTGGAGCCAAAGGGTATGTGGCCCTCATCAGTGCCCATGATCCACAGGCCTTGGGAGCGCTTTTAATCTCTTAAGAAGAACTGGATCTTGAGTTGTAAAATGAACTGTCTGATTGGAGCCCAAAACCTTCTGGGAGCCAGATAACCTTCTCTTTGCACAACAGATAAAATTCAGTGTATGACTATATGTAAACTGATTTTCTTTTCCCCTCCCCTTGGGATTTCTGGAGAATGAGAACTACCCACATGCTCAGTCTGTGTGGGATAGTAAATTCATGGTGTATGTCTCTGGTTCTTAAATCTGGGTTGGGTTGGGTTAGCACAGTTTTGTTTTTTTTAATGCTAGATTATATGGGGTATGTATCCTGTAATTCCAAACTTAGCCCCCAGAGGTGATTGAGTTTTGATATCTAGCATAGAGACTGAGCCCCAGGGATTTCTTAGAGAAGGATTACCTCCTGACGGGTGGGAGGGTGAACATCTAGAAGTGAACTTTCTGTAATAATCTGGTACTCTAGGAACCTTCAAGGTTCCATTCCTCTGTTTCTGGACAAGATCACGTATCACCCTTAAGTGTTCACCTCAAGCCCCAAATAGGCCTCAGAGGAGAGGACCTGAGAACTCAGATGTACCACCACCCTGGCCAAGGGAGCAGAAGTGTTCAGCAGAGGATGTTGACTCCAGGATAAGCTCCTTCCTCTTGGGGTGGGAGTGGAAGGGTGAAGGAGAGGGTTGAAGTGGGAGGAAGATTAGGAAGTTAAACCTGTGGGAATTTCCTGGAAGTTTTCAATCTGGGCCTCTCCGGGAACTCAGAAAAAGGACATCCGGCTTCAGAATGGTCAGGGCATATGAAAAGTAGGAAGTTCCTTTATGTGCACTAGTTACTGTGAAGCCAGATTTGGCCCAGGCAGGCTGCGCATCCCTCACACTCAGGCTTGACAGGGGTGATAGTCGTGGGAAGACTTGGAGCTGTCATCCCTGCATGAACACATGACAGCAAGACCTAGCAAATCCCACCTTTCTAGTAAAGTGGAAAAAACAGAGTTTTATCTTAGGCCAGACCTACAGAGGGGGTTTGGCCCACCAAACTCATCCATTGTCTGAGATAAAAAGGCTGTGGGTGGAGGGGTCACTGGTCTAGCAGACAGATATTAGCTTCAGTGACAGAGCTATTCTGGTACTATTTCAGTACAGCTGCCCTAGTCTGAGACTTATCTGCTCCCAACAGGGGTCTCATCTCTTTTACTCTACTCCAGTTGGTCTTTCACACTATTGCCAGAAAGCTCTTTCTGACATTATATTTTGAGTGACGTATAGTAGACACTCAAAACATTTATTTATTTATTTATTTATTTTTATTTTTTATTTTTTATTTTTTTGCGGTACGCGGGCCTCTCACTGTTGTGGCCTCTCCCGTTGCGGAGCACAGGCTCCGGACGCGCAGGCTCAGCGGCCATGGCTCACGGGCCCAGCCGCTCCACGGCATGTGGGATCTTCCCAGACCGGGGCACGAACCTGTGTCCCCTGCATCGGCAGGCGGACTCTCAACCACTGCGCCACCAGGCAAGCCCTCAAAACATTTATTGAATAAACCTACAACTCTGAATGCTTCTCTAAAAAAATTTGCCCTCTTTTTATCTTTTTGGTACGAACATTCACCTCAGCCAGATGTCTTGGAATCATCCTTGACTCCTAGAGAAAGCTCTTTCCTTAAAATTAAAACCACATCTTTAAGTAACGGTAACAGGTGAGTTATGTCTGGACTCTCACAGCTTTTCCTCCTGGCCCCCGGAAATATAACTTCCTAACTTGCCTTCCTCCCCACTGCAGCCATGGTGATAGGAATTTGCTATCTTAATTCTCTGCTTGATCTCCAGTGGCTCTTCTCTTCCTGTAGGGAGAGTCCAGATTCCTTACCATGACTCCCCTCGGTGAGTAGGCACCTGCTCGTTGCTCCAACTTCTTCCCTTGCCTCTAATTTTATGCTCCAGAGGCTTGGAAGGCCTTATTTTGACTGTTTCCCTATGCAGGTCTTTTCCTAACACCTTCTGTTCATCTACCACCCAGAAAACCCTCCCCCTTTTACCTACCTGCCTTGTACACAAACTTTTGGCATCTCCTGGATGACTGCTCTGACCATCTCCACACCTAAGTTCATTACTTTGTGACCCTAGGTGCCACTATGGTATTCCCATAATGCACTGGATTTACCACATTGCATTACAATTCCCTGCAGTGGGTTAATTCCCAAACATCCACCCCAGGTTAGTTTAAGGCAGTCCTGCTACTTCCATCCCCTAGCTATTGATGGATTCAGGGATGGACAGGCCTTAAATAATTTGAGGCAATGAGAATCCAGGCTCAACTCTGCTAGATAAGAGTAAGATTGCTTGTTATTCTGATAAACACAGGGAACTGGCTCTAGGCTGAAGATGACACTTAGAGTGGCAGGTCAGAACAACTAAAAGATACTATATAGTAAGAATCTTTAGTGACTACTCCCATTTGTGCCTGAGTTTTCTGTTAATTTTTACTGAAAGTAATCTGGTAAATTATTTTGTACTGTTGAATCTTTATTGTTTCCCCAAATTTTTTTTACTATGACCCACAGATCAAAAAACACATCAGAACACGAAATGACATGTATATATGTAATTGAAACAAAAGCGTCACAAAACATTATTTATTTGTACAAATATCATGTGCATCGATACTGTCTACTCTTCTAGTTTACTTTTTTAAAATGATGGCCCCAATTCACTAAGTTGATTTTACAACTCACTAATGTTTTACAACCTTCTCTGAGAAACACTGATCTAAACCAGCATTACAGTGATTCACCATTACCTTTGCTGGATAAAATCCAGGCTTCTATCATGGCACAAAGGCCATCTATGGCCTGGTCTCAGTCACCTCTCAGGCTCGTCTCCTACCATTACCTGCTACCACCCTTCACAGGAAATTAACTTGTTATTCTCTGAATATAGCATACCTTTTTGCATGATGGTGCCTTTACTATCGTGCTTGCCCTGTTTCAAATTACCTCCTACACGTCGTTCAAATCTCTACTCAAAGTCACTGCTTTGAGGCCTTCTCCAAATTCCACATCATCCTCCAGATGGGGCTAGGTCCATTCCTGGGTGCAGTAATAGCCCTTGGGTCATATGTCTGTCAAAGCATTCATTACACTCTACTACAGTAGCCTGTCTGCTTGACTGACGCCTTCACTCAACTGAGCTCCCAAAGACAGGAACTGGGACTCATTCTTCTGGGTAACTCTATACCTACCACTGGACCTGATTCAATATATGTTTATTAAATGAGGAGGAGTAAGCTACATGTTGTCTATGACACAGTCAACTCCCTGGCTTAGCTGTATAAAACCATAAACATGGTACTGTGTGCAGGCACAGTCCTAAGCTACCCTGCTGAGTATACCAAGACTGAAGAAATGGGCTCCTTCCTCTCCAGGGATTTAAGTGTTCATAATGACAGTCATGAATGTAAGCATGTGTCTAATTCATTTCCCACACATTTCATATTTCAATTTCCTGAAATATTTCTAACCTACCTACAGACAGAAAATACCTATACATTTTCCAAGACATAGCCAAAAGCTGATCTGATGCCTCTTCTGAGAAGTATTCACTGAATTCTGCAAGCTAAGTTAGGGACTTTTCCAGTGGTCCAGTTTCACACGTACATCATTGTAGCAATGGCACAATTACATTGTTCAGCACCCATAACTAGCTGATTTATTCCTAGAGGGTAGGGGACATACCTAATCAACTCTTGGGCTACCCAGTAGAGAACATGGAACAAAATAGGCGTCTATAAATGTCTGTTGTACTGAGTTCTTCAGCCTAGCTCTGCATTTTAGGTTTACTAACTCCTCCCTTCCCCAGTTTCCTCTTACTTCATCTGAAAATGAACTTCCTGCAACACTGATTCCCCATTGTTCACTACTGGGTAACGTCTGTACCCTTAAGGTTTTCCTGTCCGTGCCCTTAAATGTGGGGCCATATTGTAGCTCTCTGACTCAGGGACATGAATTCGGTAGTTAAATTTGAGATACCCTAATAATAAAAATGGTCTGTGTGCTTATATTTTGAGGAAAGAAGTTTCACCTTTTCTGATATTTTGCATTCTGTTCCACAGTATATCTGTTTAATATAAAAGTAATGTTTTTAGTTCTTGCAAGTTAAATATTGTACATTGCACACATACATACACACACAATTCTATCAAAATTGATGCTCTAAGCTCTAAGAAGATGAGCCTTGTTTACGCTGTGGCTTCACATATGCCTTGGCACACCACCGTGTAGCCCAGCATGGGAAGCACAGCATTAAAGTTTTACTGCTATTCACTTCAAGGAGATGAAAATGCAAACGCTGTACCTAGAGATGTCACTGAAAACTCAATGCCATTGTTCTGACTTAATTTCTAACTTCTCCTTAAAATGGTCTCAGAAGCTTTCCTACAGTTATCTTTTCCTTTTATCCCAAAAGGAACAAAAGAAAGGAAAAATAGTTCAGTTTTGTATGTGCTGAGTTTGAGATCCCTGGGAGCATGTGGAGATTAGGAAAGAGTTCTTCGCCGGGAAAAGAGATTTGGGAGTTCTTGGCAATTAAAGCTAAGGAAATGGATGGGATGACTCAGAGTGTATATGTAGAGGGAAAGGAGACTGAGGTCAGACATTAGAGGACAGACAGGATGCAGAATCTATGAAGGAGACTGAGAAAGTGCCTTACAGAGAGGAAAGAGAACCTGCAAAATTCATCACAGTACCCAGTACAGTGTCTTCCTTGTACATAAGAGACACTCAAAAAATAATTATCAAATGAATTTAGCAAGCATAGTCCTTTTTCATTCAAAGCACTGTGCTAGTATAGAGAATACAGGGATGACTCCTGGGCCCATCAGGCCAGTTGGAGAGACAGATCATGAATAAGTGTAAGATAGTAAGACAGGTAGCTAAGAAAGTGGTGTGCACAAGGCATACTGGAGTACCAAGAAAGGAGGAGGTCAATAAGGAACTTTTCAGAGGAAACAATGCTAGGGCTGCATCTTGAAGAATGAATAAGCATTCATCAAGCTTTGGGTAGAGAGGTCCTCTGGGAGGGCATTCCAGGCAGCAAGCTCTGCAGGTAGAAGTGCACTGAATTATGAAACAGAATGGAGTGGTTGAGAAATTCCAAGTAAGTAATTTGGTACAGCTGGGATTTAGTTTTGAGGAAGAAGTGGAGGAAATGAAGCAGGAAAGCCAGGCAAGATCAGGTTACAAAGGACCCTGTAAGACATGATAAAGTGCTTGGATTTTATCCTGAAGACCAGGGGAAGCCACTGAAGGATTTTTAAATGGAGAGAAAAGGGATCAGATTTACAATTCAGAAATATCATTCTTCCATCAGACCGGAAGATGGGTTAGGGGCCAAGACTAGAAGCAAGGAAACCGAATAGGAGGCTAGTTAAGGAATCCAAGGGGAGTTGAGAGAAGGCTAGACTAGGCCAGAAGCAGGGGGGAAGGAGAGAAGCCAACAGATCAAACAGATATACAGGAGATAGAATAGACTAGACATCGTGTGTGACTACACGAGGTAGAGGAAGAAGTTAAGAGTCAAGCACGATACCAAGTTTCTACTTGGGCAGTTGGGTGAAGTAATTCCATTCACAGAGAATGAGGATAGCAGAGGAGAAGCAGGTCTGAGATTCTGTGATGAGCTTTGTTGTAAACGTATTCATGTTACAGAGTTGTCTTGTGAACAGTTGTTCTGGAGCTCAAAGGATATAGGTAAGCCAGCAATACAGATGTGCTATTCACACATAGGAGGAAATTGAAACAATTGGACTAGATGAGATTTCCCAGACAAAAAATATAGAGTAAAAGAAAAAGGATAGAGCCAATATTCAAAGGCCAGACAGAAAAAAAGAGAAGCCCTCGGAGGAGGGTGAAAAGAAGGACTACAGCTAGAACACTGGTGTCTCAAAATCCAAGGGAGGTGGGGTCAAAAACATCTCCCTCAGATTCTGAGGTCCTAAGGACAGACACTAGATGATTTTTGTATTCTTAGAACCTAATGTTGGCCAGGCTCCAGAATAGTGGTTTAATGAGTATCTTTGGCCATTGGACTTAAAAGTTAGGATGTTCACTGTTGGCCTCTAATGGAGCAGTCTCTTGAGAGGGGCAAAAGCAGAAACCATAAAGACAACTGGAAAAGTTTGGTGACAATGAAAAGAGAAGATACGGCAGCAACTTGAGAGGAAAGGAGATTTAAAAAGTGAATTTGGGGGCTTCCCTGGTGGCGCAGTGGTTGAGAGTCCGCCTGCCGATGCAGGGGACACGGGTTCGTGCCCCGGTCCGGGAAGATCCCACATGCCGTGGAGCGGCTGGGCCCGTGAGCCATGGCCACTGAGCCTGTGCATCCAGAGCCTGTGCTCCGCAACGGGAGAGGCCACAACAGTGAGAGCCCCGCGTACCGCCCAAAAAAAAGTGAATTTTGAAGATTAAAGTATTTATTTTTTGCTATGGTCTGAATGTTTGTGTCACACCCCTACCCAGATTCATATGCTGAAATCCTAATGCCCAATTTGATGGTATTGGGAGGTGGGGCCTTTGGAAGGTGCTTAGGTCATGAGGGTGGAAGCCTCACAAATGGGAATATTGTTCTTATAAAGGAGACCCCACAGAGATCTCTTGCTCCCTGCACCATGAGAGGGCACAGTGAGAAGGTGCTGGCTGTGAACCTGCACGAGGGTCCTCACCAGAACGCAGCCATGCTAGTACCTCGATCTTGGACTTTCCATCCTCCAGAACTATGAGAAATAAATTTCTATTGTTTATAAATTACCCAGTCTGCAGTATTTTGTAATAACAGCCCAAACAGACTAAGACAATTTTATAATGAGTACTTATTATGGCCTTAGTTATGGAGATAAGACAGGCCTTAGTTATGGAGATAAGACACTTAAGGGTTTATATAGGTTTGAGGGAAAAGTCCAAAATCTTGTGTTGAGGGCAAAGGGGATGGAAGAGAGCTTTGTCGTTTGCCACTGTGGCTTCCATGGCTCCTCCACCTTTATGTAAAGCCTCTTTTCTCTGGGGACTCGAGACCTTGGTTGACCACCTCCTCCTGATGTTCTTGGCCTTAGCTGCTACAGGATGCCTAAAGCACCTGCTGGCCCAACGTACAGGAAGTCGGTTGGCAAGCTTGCAGTTTGAACGTGTCTGCCTTTGAGGAGAAAACATACACAGTGTATAGCCCAGAGCTAGTCACAAAATGAATCGTTAAATTCCGTCAGTCTCAGACCTAACAGGATGGGCTACAGCAGACAGACAAAATATCAGGAATTCCGAACATGACTGAGAAGTCAACATGGAGCTAGCAGAGATAAAAGCAAGTACAGGAAAAGTCAAAATTCTGGAGGGGTTTTGTAACACTAAGAACCCTACCCCACATCTGTCTTTTTTATAACAGACTGGGCCATTCATGCCAGGCTGACGGGGGGTGAAGGTGGGGGAAGACAGCTTCTGATACCTCACACATTCATTCAAGTCTTAGGCCCAGAGTCTTACTCACCATCCCAACCTTGGATGCCCCATTCAACACTCTGCCTCTTGGACTTCCCTGCCGGCACAGTGGTTAAGAATCAGCCTGCCAATGCAGGGGACACAGGTTCGATCCCTGGTCTGGGAAGATCCCACATGCCGCAGAGCAACTAAGCCCGTGTGCCACAACCACTGGGCCCACACGCCACAACTACTGAAGCCCGCGCATTCTAGGGCCTGCATGCTGCAACTACTGAGCCCGTGTGCTGCAACTACTGAAGCCTGTGTGCCTAGAGCCCGTGCTCCACAACAAGAGAAGCCACCACAATAAGAAGCCCATGCACTACAACGAAGAGTAGCCCCCACTCGCTGCAACTAGAGAAAACCCGTGCTCAGCAACAAAGACCCAATGCAGCCAATAAATAAATAAATAAATAAAATTTTTTAAATTTTATTAAAAAAAAAGACTCTGGCCCCATAGTTCTTTATTGTTCTCTCCTACTGAAGCCCATCAATCCAGCGTGCTCTGTTTACCAGGACTTTGACCCTTTCATGACCAGATCTACTTTAGCCCTGAAGCTTTATTCTCCAGAATCTCACTCTCTAAACCCAGCTTCTTGCCTCTGGATCTCCCTTTGCACACATAGCAAATTTTCAAACTCTAGAAACTCTAGTCCTCTGAACTCATTGCTCCCTGTATATACCGGGCCTTTCTTCCTTTTCAACCCAGCCTGGATATCATGATCCAACTTCATCTGTTCTCATGGCAGCCCCTACTCAACCCCATGTCTTTCTCTCCCACCCACTTATTAATTACCAGATTTCTCTACTCCTGTGCCCTCATCACTAAGAGCTCCCAGGAACAAACAATAGCACACAACCACTGGCACTGGGATCAACAGAATCAGGCCCTGAACACAACAAGCCTGGATTGCTCAATCCTACCATCTCTTTGACCCCTGCAAACTTTCTCCACTTTCCTTAAACTCTTTGTATCATCTTCATCTCTTAGTATAAGCACTTAACTTCACCTCCTACTTCCCAGAAAAAAAAAAGGAGTCTGTAGGCATGGTCTTCTCAATTCCCTACCCTCCTGATCTTTATCTATATCTAAGAACTAGGCAATAAGTTGAAAATCTATTCATTGAAGACAGTTCATCCAATGACCATGCTCCCAAAAGCTCAATTCATCAAATTTTCCAAAGTTATCAAGTTTAAAAATTGTTGGTTTTAGGGTTTCCCTGGTGGCGCAGTGGTTGAGAGTCCACCTGCCAATGCAGGGGACACGGGTTCGTGCCCTGGTCTGGGAAGATCCCACATGCCACGGAGCGACTAGGCCCGTGAGCCATGGCCACTGAGCCAGCGCGTCTGGAGCCTGTGCTCCGCAATGGGAGAGGCCACAACAGTGAGAGGCCCGCGTACCGCAAAAAAAAAAAAAAAAAAAAAAAAAAAAAATTGTTAGTTTTGAGCACCAAAACCTATTTGGTAGAGTTATCAACTCACCAAAAATTTGTTTCTATCAATAATGTATAAAATTTATAGAAATTGTGTTGTGTGGAAAGATTTAATAACCTTATGGATTCACTCTTTTTTCTTTTGGTTGTTTTTTTTTTAGTTTTAGTTTTCAATTAATTTCAGCTTGATTTAGTTTAGTTTTAGTTTAACCAGAGTCTTCTCATTCGGTCTGTTGTATAACCAGATTTCAATCAAACTCTGTTGAATGTCACTTTTGTGTGTGATACTCATATCAGAAACTTAGGATTCAGATGCCTAAAATGAATATATAATACTCATTTGATCAAGCTGATAAAAAAAATCTAGCAAGTAAACAAAGTTAAAAACAGCACTAACTCATTCTGTGAAGCCATTATTACCATGATACTAAAACCAGAAAAAGACATTGCAAGAGAAGATCAATATCCCTTATGAATAATTGTTGCAAAATTTGCCAACAGAATACTAGCAAACTGTATCCAACAACATAAAAAAAGAATTATACACTAGGACCAAGTGAGCTTTACACCAGAAATACAAGGTTGGTTACCATTCTGAAATCAATCAGTATACAAAAATCAATTATATTTCTACACACTAGCAAAGAATGATCCAAAAAATAAATTAAGAAAACAATTCCATTTATAATAGCATCAAAAAGAATAAAATGTTTAGGAATAAATTTAACAAAAGAAGTACAAGACTCACACACTGAAAACTACAAAAGATTATTGAGAGAAAATGTAAAACGCCTAAATAATGTAAAGATAACACATGTTCATGGACTTGAAGACTTAATATTTGTTAAGGTGCAGATACTCCCCAAATTGATTTAGAGATTCAACACCATCCCTATCAAAGGCATGCGGCTTTTTTTTTTTTGCAGAAATAATAAAATTCATATGGAAATTCAAGAGACTCAGAATAGCCACACAAAATAATCTTGAAAAAGAACAAAGTGGGAGGACTCATACTTCCTCATTTTAAAACTTCTACAAAGTAATCAAGACTGTGTGGTACTGGCATAAGGACAGACATGTAGATCAAGGAAACAGAATTGAGAGGTCAGAAATAAAGCCTTAGATTTATAGTGATTTTTTTCTTAACAAGGATGACAAGAAAATCAAATAAGGAAAGACAAGTCTTTTTAACAAATAATGATAGAACCAGCTATCCACATGTAAAAAATTAAGGTTGGACCGCTACCTCACACCACATACAAAAATTAATTCAAATGGATCATAGACCTAAAAAAGAGCTAAAACTATAAAACTGTTTAAAAAAATAGCAGTAAATCTTGTCCTTGGATTAGATGATGATTTCTTAGATAGAATGCCAAAAACACAAGCAACAAAAGGAAAATGAGAGGGAGAAGGGGCAACGTAGGGGTGGGGAAAAAAAGGGTTATTTAATGTGATTATATGAAATCATGTGTGAAACTTGAAAATTTAAAGCGCTACAGAATTTAAAGAATCATTCAATTTAAAAAAGTTTTTAAAAGAAAATAAGATAATTATTTAAGGAACAGAATATCCAAGAACTGTGGGACAATAACAAGAACTGTGGAACAATAACAAAATGTATGTAATGGGAATACCAGAGGAGAAGAAAGAGAGAGAGAAACAGAAGAAACATTTGAAGTAATAATCACTGAGAATTTTCTGAAATTAATGACAGACACCAAACCACAGATCCAGAAAGCTCAGAAGACATCAAAATAGACACTGAAAAAATCTACACCTAGGTGTACAAAACTGCAGAATATTTAAACTACAGAAAATATTCAAACCACAGAAAATAAAAGACATAGAAAATCTTGAAAGAAGCCAGAGAAGAAGTTACACAATAGCCAATAAGCATACAAAGAGAGGCTGAACATCATTAGTCATTAGAGAAATGCAAATCAAAACCACAATGAGATACCACTTCATACCCACTAAGATGATTATAATAAAAAAGATAAACAATAACAAGTGTTGGCAAGGATGTAGAGAAATTGGAACCCTCATACACTCCTGGTAGAAAGGTAAAATGGTGAAGTTGCTGTAGGAAAGTTTGGCCACATTTCCTCAAAATGGTGAACATAGTTTATAATACATAGTTACAATGTGTATCATACCAGCAATTCCACTCCTAGGTATATACCCAAGGATATTGAAAAAGTACATCTACACAAAAACTTGTATGCAAATATTCACAGCAGCATTATTCATAATAGCCAAATAGGGCAAAAAATCTAAATGTCCATCAACTGAAGAATGAATAAACAGAATGTGATATATCCATAGAATGGAATATTATTCTGTCACAAAAAAGAATGAAATACTGATGTATTCTACAACATAGATGAACTTCAAAAATAGGATAAGTGAAAGAAGCCAGACACAAAAGGCTACCTATTGTATGATTCCATTTATATGAAATACCCAAAGTAAGCAAATCCACAGAAACAGAAAACAGATTATTAGTTGCCAGGGGCTGAAGGGAGAAGGAAATGGGGAGTAACTGCTAATGAGTATGGGGTTTCTTTTGGAACAGTGAAAACATTCTGGAATTTGATTGTGGTTGATGGATATACAACTGTGAATAGACTAAAAACCACTGTGAACTATACAGTTTAAAAGAATGAACTTTATGGTATATAAATTGTATCTCAATAAAACTGTTACTTAAACAAATAAATAAAATCAAAGTAAAAACTTTATTTAGAAGTAGTAGCAACTACATAATCAAGGATAAGAATAAGCAGAGATATTCCTACAGTCATCCTATTGTGACATGAATGGGACTGGCAGAAATTCTACAAATGTTTCTTCGATGTCACTATGGCAGGAGGCCCATTCATCAATGGTCATCATGAGATCTTAGAACAATTATTTTGAACTAATGAACTTATATAATTAATTTTATCACTTACTGTAGTAACTATTAATTCCATTTACCAACCAGTATGGAAATACAGTATGGCCATATTTCAGCCCATATCTATATTCCTATTAAAATTATAAGTGCACAAAAAAGTGTTTTTAAAAAGGAAAATTATTAGATTGAAAATGTTTTGAAAGAGAGAACCCCGCCCCCCGCAAGATTGTTTATATTTGACTTTTTTTTTTTTAACATCTTTATTGGGGTATAATTGCTTTACAATGGTGTGTTAGTTTCTGCTTTATAACAAAGTGAATCAGTTATACATATACATATGTTCCCATATCTCTTCCCTCTTGCGTCTCCCTCCCTCCCACCCTCCCTATCCCACCCCTCCAGGCTGTCACAAAGCACCAAGCCAATATCCCTGTGCCATGCGGCTGCTTCCAACTATCTATATACCTTACTACGTTTGTTAGTGTGTATATGTCCATGACTCTCTCTCGCCCTGTCACAGCTCACCCTTCCCCCTCCCCATAACCTCAAGTCCGTTCTCTAGGAGGTCTGCGTCTTTATTCCTGCCTTACCCCTAGGTTCTTCATGACATTTTTTTTTTCTTAAATTCCATATATATGTGTTAGCATACGGTATTTGTCTTTTTCTTTCTGACTTACTTCACTCTGTACGACAGACTCTAGGTCTATCCACCTCATTACAAATAGCTCAATTTCGTTTCTTTTTATGGCTGAGTAATATTCCATTGTATATATGTGCCACATCTTCTTTATCCATTCATCCGATGATGGGCACTTAGGTTGTTTCCATGTCCGGGCTATTGTAAATAGAGCTGCAATGAACATTTTGGTACATGACTCTTTTTGAATTTCGGTTTTCTCAGGGTATATGCCCAGTAGTGGGATTGTATATTTGACATTTGAGTCATTGCACAACACTTGTAGAACAAAATACACAAGAACTTCTCATTCTCAAAAGTTTAGATTCAAAGTAAGGAAAATTTTAGATTACACTGAACTTTGGCCAGCCATGGCAAAATGACTTCAGTGAAACAGCAAATAAATTAAAACTAAAACTGAGCTAAACTACACTTCAAATGAGTCAACTGCTAATTTGTAGAAATGTTCAAAAGTAGTTAAAATCCATACAACCATGCAATTGTTGTAAACTTTACACATAATTAAAAGAAACAAAATTTTGGTAAATTGAGAAAATTGGTGAATTTCAGCAAATTGATCATTCTGTGAACTGAAATTCAGAGAACTGGCTCTCCTTACTTCCTATCCCAGAGGATAGGAGTCCTTCCTCTTCTCCACATTTAATCCCTCCACCTGTGTTCTAGATTCCATCTGGTTCTGCCTTCTCTGGCTCCTGCCCTGTGGGAGAGAATTGAGAGTCTCCTTTTTTCTTTCCTAGAGTCTCTGCAGGGAATTGAAATCCTTCAGAGCCTGGAAAACATACTTGGTCTTGGAAGATCCCAGCTCAAACAGTGCTGGACTCTGGCCATTTTTTTAATACTCCTTCTCACTTTCTCCAGGGCTGGGCTCTACTGAAGAGTGCTAATGACTGTGGTCTCTCATGAGCATTTGAACGGGGGCTCAGTCTCAGAGCAGTCTGCAACCAAGCAATGATGCTGCCCGGTGCCTCCTCACGCACTAAGAAGGAACAATCGGATAACAGAGCCAGTGAGAATTGTTAGCCTCCCATCCTTGTCATTCAGGAGCATCATTTACAAGGCAGGCCTTTTGGGTCATCTTTCCTTTTCCATTCGATCTTCCCCACATTCATCTGTCCTTCCTTGCCCCTGGTTAATTTGTCCTTCCACTGCTTCCCAGAGTTTAGCCCTTTCCATCGTGGACTCTCCTCCCAATCTTTCCTGTTCTGAAACCCCTAAATTCTCAGCCCCATTATACACCCCCGAGTCTCCACTTCCTCTAGGAGAGTTGGCTTTGTTTAAGTACATCATTTCTTCACATTCTGCCACAAGTCTAGGGAGGAGAGAGAAGTTGTCTCCACTCTTGGGGCTCCCTAGGGCCCAAACACACATAAGTACTTTTCCACACCTCCCCCCAGTCTTTGAGAATCATACCATCTTGTTATTCAAGCCTCTACCCTCCTCAGTGTTGTCATGAAATGACCTTTCTTTTTCATCAAAGACTTTAGTATAGCTGTGCCTGTACCCTTTGTTCTCTCACCAGCATCCTCAACTCCATGGTCCTTTAAGCCTGTAAGGCCACCAGCCATCATTCCTCTTAACAGTGTCTCCATTCCTTTAACACTTCCCTCAAAATCACTAACATACTGCCTCCCTCAAGCCCCATTTTTCACAAACTCCAACTCCTCTCCAGAGAGAATGGGATCACCAGGTATGATGGCCTCAAATTCCCACCCTGTCTATCCTCCTTCTGTACTGCCATTATACCCTCATGCATGCACTTATCTGCATCCTCACCCATCTTCCCTTTCAGTCTTGAAGGAGGAGGTACCTCTCTAGGTTAAAAACCAATTCCTTCCTGTAGCCATGGTTAATTCCTCAGACCCTCCTCTCTCCTCTGGGACCTTGCTCCATTAGCCATTGCCTGTCCATCAGCTCTTTACCTGCGGTGTTAAACGAGGTCCCACTGCTTACTTCTCAGCAACTGTTCCTCAATCCTTCCCTTCCCCACTCCTCCTCTCAGCCTCCTGTTACCCATCCTTTCTCTCTTTCCTTGCTGCACTCACTGAGTAGTAGTTCTTCACCCTCCTGTCTCACTAGCATCCTTTCTTTATTCTGGAAAGAATATTTATATTCTTTCTTATATTCAGCATAAATGAATATTATTTATTCATCTGTCCATCAACGGACACTTAGGTTGTTTCCATGTCTTGGCTTTTGTGAATAATGCTGCAATGGACATGAGGTGCAGATATCTCTTTGAGATAGTGATTTCGTTTCCTTTGGATATACCCAGAAGCAGAATTGCTGGATCATATGGTAGTTCTATTTTAAAATTTCTTGAGGAACCTCCATAATGTTTGCCATAGTGGCTGTACCAGTTTACATCGCCACCAGCGGTGTCCAAGGGTTCACTGTTTCTCCACATCCTTGCCAGCATTTTTTATGTCTTTTTTTTTGATAACAGCAATCCTAACAGGTATAAGGTGATATCTCATTGTGGTTTTGATTTGCGTTTTCGTGATGATTAGTGATGTTGAACAACTTTTCATGTGCCTATTGGACATTTGTATATTTTCTTTGGAAAAAGATCTATTAAGATCCCTTGCCTATTTTTAAATTGGGTTATTTGGTTTTCTGCTCTTGAGTTGTATGAGTTCCTTGTATATTTTGGATATTAACCCCTTAGCTGATACGTAGTTTGCAAATATTTTCTCCCCTTCCATAGGTTGCCTTTTCATTTTGTTGACAGTCTCCTTTGATATGCAGAAGATTCTCAGTTTGATGTGGCCCCACTTGTTAATTTTTGCTTTTGTTCCCTTTGCTTTTAGTGTCAAATCCAAAAAAGTAATTGCCAAGACCAATGTCAAGCAGCTTACCCCCTATGTTGAAGTTCTCCTAGGAGTTTTATCGTTCCAGGTCCTAATGTTCAAATCTAATCCACTTTGAGTTGATTTTTGAGTATGGTGTCAGATAAGGGTCTGGTTTCATTCTTTCGCCCATGGATATCCAGTTTTCCCAGCACCATTTATTAAAGACACTATCCTCTCCCCATTGTGTATTCTTGGCACCTTTGTTAAAAATTAATTGACCACAGGGACTTGGTGGTCCAGTGGCTAAGGCTCTGCGCTCCCAATGCAGGGGGCCCGGGTTCTATCCCTGGTCAGGGAACTAGATCCCACATGCCGCAACTAAGAGTTCGCATGCCGCAACTAAAAAAAATTAAAAAAAAAAAAAAGATCCCACATGCTGCAACGAAGATCCCACAAGATCCCGCACGTGGCAACAAAGATGCCGTGTGCCACAACTAAGACCTGATGCAGCCAAATAAATAAATAAATATATTTTTTTAAATATTAAAAAAACATTGACCACATATGCATGGGTTTATTTCTGGGTTCTCTATTCTGTTCCATTGATCTGTGTGTCTGCTTTTATGCAGATATCATACTGTTTTGATTACTATAGCTGTGTAATACAGTTTGAAATCAGGAAGTGTGATGCTTCCAGCTTTTTTCTTCTTCCTCTCCTGTCTTTGAATCATTAAGATCATCAGCCACATCCTAATTTCAAAGTCTAATGGAGACCTATCAGACTTCATATTACTGTGGTATTTTTACTCTGCTGGCGACTCTCATTCTAGTAGCTGTTTCCTCCCTTGGCTTCTATGATAACACATTGGGCACTACTCTCTTGTTCAATTCTTACCTCATTGGCTGCTCTTCCCAATCCCCTTCACGGCTCTTCTTTTGTTATCTACCCTTAATGCTGCCCAGGCCCTCTTTTCACTACATATTCTCTGGAGGTGACAACATCCATTCTCATGGTTCCACTTAACCACTATAGACTGACAGACTGATGTCTCCAAAATATCTATCCTCAGCTCACCTGAGTTCCAAATTTTATACTCAACCACATCCTAGACATCTTCATTTGGATATCTCACATACATCTTAAAGTCATCATGTACAAAACCAAATTCATTATGGTATGTCTCTCCTCTCAAACCTGCTCATCCTTTTCTTCCCAAACATCATGAGTAACATCACTAATGTACGTCCCAGGAAGATGGAAGTCATCTTGCACTACACTCCTCCTGCACCACCACTCCTCACATCTAGTCAGCCACCAAGAACTGTAGTCTCTGTAACTTCTCTCATATTTAACTCCTCTTTTCTAATCCCGCGACCACTAGCTTAGTTTAGATCCTCATTACAAGCTGGGCAATTGAAACTGACTCTTGTGTATTTTCCTTTGATCCTTAGTATTGAAGCCAAAATGATGCTGATGTCACATAATCTGACCATTTTCCTTATTAAATAAACCTTACAATGGCTCCTCAGAGCCTGGACTATATGCATGATAGGTAATATCCTCCATGATTTGGCCCCACTTACCCTTCTTGTTTTCTCCTTTCGCACCAGCCCGTATGCCTTACACTCCAGCCAAGTCAATGTACTCAGGAACCACCAACACTTACCACCTGTACACCAGCCTCCACGGCCAAAGGCTATTTTCTTTCATGCTCTTGTGGTTTTGAACATGGTGCTGTTTACTCTGCCTGAAAGTCCTTTCTCCAACTTCTCCCTCTGCTACGATTCTACTCATCTTTGAAGATCCAGTTCCAGCATCATCTTTGTGACACCATTTGCTGACATCCCACCCCTGGGCTAGATTAAGAATCCTCTCTATGCCCACAATCCCATGCTTTCCTCTATCATTATACTACCCAGTGCCAGTGTGCAGATCTGTCTTCACAGCTTACTGTGAGCTCCTTAGTCATATCCTAGCTATGTATCTTAAGTATAAAGCTGGCCACTTATATGTGTCTTCAGTAAATAGAAGGAAGTAAGAAAATTTAGGTTCTCCTATTTGAAAAACTCTCTGGCCCCCTAAAACACCTGTCCCCTCCCCCTGCTATAGATCTCTCTCCTTTCCTGTAGTCAAGCCTCTTTAAAGAACAGGCTCTACTCCATGTCTCCAGTCCCCCCCTCCACCCTACCCCACTCCTTTACTGAGTGCTGACTAGTTTCCACCCTGACCTCTCCACCCACCCCGTTGTCCCCAAGGTCACCAGTGGTCTCCCTCTGGCCAAATCCAATGGATACGTATCAGTCCTTGCCTCCCTGGCCTCCTCTGTGTCAGTCAACCCTGATGAACACTCTCTGTCCCGTGGCTTCCCTTGGCTTTCCCTTGGCTTCATTGGCACTGCCTCCTCCCCTTCTTCTCCCTCTCTGGCTACTCCTTCTCACTCTCCTTTGAAGGCTGTGCCTCCTCTCCTCAACCTTTAAGTGCTGGAGCTTCTTAGGGTCTGCCTAGCCCCCTTCTCTTCCCAGTGTACATGCTGTTCCTGAGAAATCTTATTCACTCCCTTAGCTTCATTTACCATTTATCACATTTCCCATATAAGCCAACCCAAACCCAAGGTGATTCCTCATTTTCCTACTGAGAAAATCCAAAAAGCTTTTTGATCACTCTGAAACTGTATACCTTCAGGGATGAGGATGAAACAACCAAAAGTTTACTTCTATCGGTTAATTCACTTTATTATACATATATTTAAATTCACATATCATCATGAAGTATAAATATTTATAAGTAATATATTCATTTATAAATATTCCTTTCTTTCCATTCTCATAATTCCATAAACAATTTAATGTATACTTTTAACATGAGTTCTCCAGAGCAGCGTCTTTCTCATTATGAGGGTCACTTTTTCAGCCATCTTACCTATTTTCCAGAACAGATGATCTTCTCTTCAGTCTACGTGGAGAATTTCGGAGAGGACACAGCACAATTTGAATCCATTTGTGATGCAGTCATTGGAAACTGTATCCCAAGTCACAGGTCCCCATTTGCATCACTCTAGGGCAGCTGGTGTTTGGCATGCATCCTGCAATATATTCATGACCTCTAAAAGTCACTTAATGTTTTGCCTTTTAAAAAAAACTTTTTAATTGTTAATTTTTTTTACTGAAGTATAATATTCATACAGAAAATGGCCCAAGTCATAAGTGTTTGGCTCAATGAATTGTCACAAAGTAAAACATCCATATAACATCACTCAGGTCAAGAAAGAGAATATTTCCAGCAGCCTAGAAGCCCCTCCCAAGTACTACAGTATTACTTTTAAAGGCACTTTTTATAAAGCATATTTAGAAACATTCAACACATGCAGTTGTGAGACTGTTACCAGGAATAGCTATCAAAGCTGTGACTATTGATTCCGTGGGAAATGACCTATACAGGCATCCAAAATAGCATTGTTGAGGACATTTCAGGTTAATGGGTCTCGCCCAAACAGTAAAAATAGTTAGCATTTATGGAGCACTTACTATGTGCCAGGTACGAAGCACTTTATATATATTAAATAATTTAACCCTTAGCCCCACTTTATAGATGAGAAAACTGAGGCAGAGACAGGCTAAGTAACTTTTTAAAAGCCACACAGCTTGTAAATGGCAGGGTCTGGACCCCAAGCCAGGCAGTCTGGCCCCAGAGTCCACAAGCTTAGTCACCATACCATACTGCTTTATCCAGTGGTTTGTTGTTCAAAATAAAGTAAATGAAAGCAAACCCTGTAATATGAGAGACTTTGTAAAGACTCAAATATAAGGTTACTCCCTCTTTCCTTGGGATGATTTTAGAAAAACAAAACAGCAAAAACCTCACCCTATATTCAAGCTTATACGGTATTTGCAGATGACTCCCAAATATTTATGTCCATCCCAGACCACTCTTCTAAGCTGCAGACCTACCTACCCGACAGACACTTCAAAGTTAGCAGCCCAAATTGAAAGTCATCATCTTTCTAAGTCAGCCTCCTGCAAGCAACTCCTGCTCCTTTTGTCCAACGCAGTGAATGTCACCACCATCCACCCAGCTGCCCAAGCCAGAAACCTGGATGTTATCAAGGATTCCAGCCTCTTCTTCACTCCTCTTTTTCAAAATCACACTCCCTTCTGCTTTAACTGAAAGTGTGTTCTCTCACCCCAGAAGTTCCTGATTTCTTTGTACCATTTGCACATGTCTCAAGTCAGAATACCTTTGGACTCACAGCCGATATATTCAGTCACAGGAAGGACAGAAGAGGAGGGATCAAAACTCTTCCAGTTCTTTAATACTGTCTGCCTCTGATTTACTTCTTTCCATTTTCTCTGCCAGTTGGCCCCTCAAGCCCCTTCCCACCTCCTTGCCTAGTTTCCATCTCGCTTTCCTTTTCTGAGGAGTATACCCTGAGTGAGACCACCATCCCTAAATCTCCTCGTTCCAAAACCCTCCATCTGGAGCCTCAACTTTGGGATGAAAGAGGAAGTGAGGGAAGGAGAACTAATAAAGAGCATGGGTTAAACAGAAGTGACCAGGAGGAGAGAATGGAAAGATTAATATGGAAGAAGAGGATGAGGAAAGAGGGATGACAGAAGGAAACTGGGAGGGAAAGCCATGTGGGGAAGAGACAGGGAGAAAGGGACAGGGAGAAGGGGTTGGGGGAAAAGAGGTGAAGAGAAGAGGTGGGGAGACAGGGAAAGGAGAAGGGCAGGCAAAGGACATGGGGAGAACCGGTGTGGAGAAGAGGCTGAGGAGAAAGGATCGAGAAGGGATGGGAACAAGGGGCTGGAGAGGAAAGGATGGGAGATGGGGCGAGAAGAAGAGGGTAGGTAGAAGGGAGAGGGGAATGGAGAGAAAAGGGTTGGGAGGGAGATTAGGGCAGTGAGGGAGAAGAGGGGACGGTGGAGGAATGAGGGGTAGGAAAGAAGATGGAAGAGCAGGACGAGAAGGAGAAGGGGACGAGGAGAGAGGATGTAGAGAACGGGATGGGAGAAGGGGACAGGGCGCTTGGACCAGGAGAAGGGAAGAGAACGGGGACGCGGGAACCGCGCAGCGCTGGGGCCGGATCCGGCCGGGGACTGGGGCCGGGAAGTCTAGGGGCGGAGGGAGGACTGGCGGGCGCTGGGGGGGGCAGCGGCGCGGAGCGCGGGTGGGGGCGGGGGCGGGGGCTCGCGGGCGGAGGGGCGGGGGCTCGGGTTACCGCGCGGAGGGCGGGGGAGGGGAGGGGAGGGGGCGCGGGGCCGCGGCGGCGAATCTCGCTTCCTCCTCGGGGCGGCTGTGTAGGAGGCGGCGCCCCGGCGGCGGCGACGGCGGCGGCGGACGGACCGACCGACGGGCGGGTGCTCGCGAACCGACGGCCGGCCGGCCGCCCGAAGCTGCTCGCTGGCCGGGAGACAGCGGTGGCGGACGATGCGCGGCCCCAGGCCCCGCGCGGGCGGGCGCTGCCCAGGGGGCTGACCGCGCCGGACGGCGCCCCAGGACCGGGCAAGGGAGCCCGCGCCGCGCGGAGGTCAGTGCCCGCGGCCGCCCGGCCCGTCCGGCCGCACCCGCCGGGCCGCCGGCCTCTCCTGGGCGGCGGTGGCGGCGACGGAGCCGGGGGCTTTGTTCGGAGCCGGAGACAATGGGGGAGGGGGGGCCTGGGCCTGCGGGACGAGGACGAGCGTGAACGTGAGCGTGGGGGCAGGGCCTGGGGGTCTTTGTGTGCGTGTGTCATCGAGTCGGATGTGTGGCGGCGTGAGTGTGCCGGGGGTGTAGGCAGGGTGTGTGTGTGCTCCTCCGAATGTGAATGTGAGCGCGAGTGCATCGCCTAGTGTGAGTCAGTGCGTGTCACTGGGGAGTTGTGTGTGTGTGTGTGTGTGTGTGTGTGTTTGGCCGTGTGTACGTGCGTGTCACTCCGAGGGTGTGTGGGTCAGAGTGAGTATGTGTCTGGTGAGCCAGTCCCTGTGAGGGAGTGTGTGTGTGTGTGTGTGTGTGTGTGTGTGTGTGTGTGTGTTGCCTGCCTCTGTGGGAGCCATGTGTCAGAATGTGGAGGATGGGTGTGTGACAGAGACAAACTGAGACAGAAACAAAGAAACTGAGGGGGGAGAAGTAAAGAGAAACAGGAGAGACAGGCGAAGCCCGAACTGGAGGTCTGTCACCCAGACTGGTGTTGAGTTTGTGTCCAGGATGCCTAGATGGGAATCCTGTGCAGGGGACGGAGGGAGGTCACTGCGGGCCTGGTCCCACGTGGAGGGGGTGGGGAAATGGAGGTCTAGAAGTACAATGAGCTCAGTGTGGCGTGGGCCGGGCTCACAGCCATGGGGTCATAGGCCAGAAAAATATTGTTGCTTATGTCAACTCCTCAAATACCCACAGGGGACACAGTTGCAGGCAGCACACATCCACAAGAGATGCCTTCACAGCCATCACACACCCCCCGGAAGCACTGTCAGAGCCAATACACATTTACAGAGGGTGCTCTCAGAACAGCATACACCCACGATAGAAATGGTGCAGCCAACACATTCCCACGGGATCATTGTCAAGGCCACCACAAACCATGGGAGACACCATTGCTGCCAGCACCTTTCCGGAGACACTGCCACAGCAATATACATCCCCTGGTAACCCTGTCACAGCCAACCCATCCTCTAGGTTATACTTCATCAGGACTGCCTGTACATAGCAGGTGTCTCAGAGACCTGACACTAACAGGAGGCTTTGTTGCAGTCACCCTTACCAACACCCGTTTGTATATCCCATAGGAAACACAGTTTTAGGTGTCTTGCACACAGCACAGACTGAGCTGTCCCAACTGCTGAATAAACTCCCATTAACTTACGATACTAACACCATGGCTTCTCACTCATAGACTTCCTAGGCTTACCCTCTAGCTCCCTGAAAACTTGGGGACCTAGATCAGTCTTCCCCTCACCCTATACACTGCCATGGTTCCAAGTGTTCCTCCAAGTGTAGCCTCACAGTTTCTTGAGCTCTTTAGCTCCTGTTACCTTCTCCCCTCCCATGACCACTCTGTATAATTGGTCCATCTCTAAAATTCTGAACTCCTACATTCCACTCTGCCCAGAGCCTCCAGTGTCCTTCCAGCTCCCGGATGCCCTTGCTCCCATTCCACTTACTTTTCAACCTCATAATGACTCCTTGCCCTTGACCTCTTTGCTTTGTCCTCATCTGCCCCTTTCTGGCTTTGTGCTCTCCTTCCAGTTTATATGCCCAGGACCATCACTTCATCCACTCCTTGGCCACTCTTTGTTCCGTTTTATTGTTGTCCTTGAGACCACCCATCCCACAAAGTCTCAGCCCTAGCTGGAATGATTTCTCAACCACACCAAGTTATGCTTCTATAAATTCACGCTTCTATAAATTGCACCCTCAACTGGGCCCTCCAGAAATAAATAGATGAAATTTTTTCTATTTTTTCACATCCCTTTACCTTACATCCCTCATTGTTTTCAGCAGATTAATTAGTCAACTCGCTGGACCATTTATTCTGCAAACACCTATTAAGCACCTACTCTGTGCCAGGCGGTGTGGTAGGTGGTGGCATTACAAGGGTGAACCAAATAGCCATGGTCCTTGCCTGTATGGAGCTTACAGGCTATGGGGTGAGCGCTGTACCATGGCAGCACATAGCAGGGAAACCTGAGCCCTTGCAGGGAGACCAGAAGAGGCTTTTGGAAGGAAGTGACATTTAAGCTTAAGCTTGATAGATACATAGGGAGTCTACCGAGCAAAGGAGAGGTGGAGGTGAGGTGAAGCGGGTGGAAAATATGCCAAGCCTAGGGAGCAGCAATGGAAAGCCCACATGTGAGAAAGTATTGTATGTCTGAGGGAAAAAGCAATCCAGTGAGCCTGGCACTAGTAGCATGATGTGAGGGCAGGTCACAGAGTCTGAGAGAGGTAATGAAGGGTTAGTTAGGTCATGCAGTTCTTGCAGGTCCATATGAAAGCTTATGGAAGCCGAGAATAATTGAAAATCACCGAATCATTTGAAGCTGTGGTGTGATAGGATCAGATCTGTCTTATAAATACCACTCTGACAGCAGTGTGGTGACTGGAGGGAGGAGTCTGGGAAGAAAGGGATGGTTGGCTGTTGCAGGAACCCAGGAGGGGATAATGCTGGTCTGAACTGGAGGAGTGGCAGTAGAGGACGAGGAAGTAGATAGTTTCAAGAATTCTTTAGGCAGTGGGGTCAGAAGGGCTCAGTGACAGAATGGATGTGGAGGCTGAAGGAAAGGGAGGAAGAGTAGACGTGACAGACACACCTGGTCTGTCGGCCACTCGGAGAATTGAGGCCATCCAGCTTGAATCCCCTCGGCTGTTGCGGATCCCACCCGCTTCGGCCTCACTTGACAAATTACTCTGAGTCTTATCCATGTGTCCAGTTTCTCCCTCTGTACCCATTCCTCCTGTGAGCACATGAAGAGCCTCCAGGCTCTCCTACCTTCTAGGTTATAATACCTCTCCAGGTATTAACCCTGTAATACCTGACTAAGACGCTCTCTCACTTTGCCTCCCTGCCACATTTTGTGCAAGGGTCTTCCGCACAGAGCTCCTCACTTCCCATTTGCTCCTGCCCCATACAATGTAACTGCTCTCCCTAAGAGAACATGACCTCTCACCTGCCAAATTTAGGGGCTCTTTTCAGAAGTCCTCAACTGCTTGACCTCCTGGCAGGGTCCAACATTGTTGACTGTTTTTTTCTCTTTGAATCATTCTTACGCCTTTTGAGCCACTATTTTATTCTGTCAGTATTTAATGAGCTCACTGCTAGGTGGTGGGGATACTGTAATAGGAGACACTATTCTATTCCTACCCTTGGCAAGGGATACAGGCAAAAAAGCAGATGATACAGTAGGGTGGGATCTGTGCATCTCTCTTTCAGAGCACCTCCTGGCTGTTCCTTCTCAGTCTGCTTTGGGGGCTCCTTTGGGTGGCCCCTAAATGTTACTGTTTATTAGGGTTCTGGCTTGGACCTTCTTATTGTCTCACTGTATACACCCCTCTTGGTCATCTGTCTCATTCATTTCCAGGGCTTTACTTATCATCTGTATAAGCTGATGACTCCCAGATATCTATCTCTTCCACACCTCTCTTCTGACCCCCAGACCTGCAGGTCTGCTTCCTACCTGATCTTTACTATAGAGTCCATAAGCCCCTTAACATGTCCAGACCTGATCTCCTCATTCCTTCCTCCCCCAAACCACCATCCCCACTCAGTTATCAAGCTACAAACCCAGAAATTAACCGTAGCCACTCCCTTCTCCACATGTCCCATAACCCAGAAAGTCATTGGGACCTGTTGGTTCTACTTCCTTTCCAGCTGTCTCTGATATCCCATCCCCTTTTATCCATGGCCTCAGCTACTGCCTTCACCATCTTTTCACATGAATTACTTCAAGAGCCTCCTAACTTGTCTCCCTGGACGTCTACTCTTCCCTCTTCCAATCCAGTCTTCTCATTGCGGCAAGAGGGATCTCCCTAAAGTGCAAATCCAGCCACGGCATTCCCTGCTCAGCATTCTTTAGTGTCCTACCACTGTCTTGGGTGAGATCTCTACTTTAAGGAGGCTTAGGAGGTCTGTCATGACCTGACTCCCCCAGCCTCCCCACCCTCTCCCATTTCCATAGCTCCCTCACATTGCAAGTTCCAGCCATACTGAATTCCTTGTAGTTCCCCAAAGACACTGCATTCTTCCATGCTTCTGGCCCTTTGCACGTACTGCCTGAAAAGCCTTTTACTCCCTTTGTCTCCTGGATAACCCCTTCCCATCCTCAGCTCTAGTCTCAAACCCTGTCTCTCCTGACCACCAGGCAAGCTTGGGACCCTCTTGTCTCACTGTTGTCATTACCTCTTCCCTTTCTGTCTCTCTGCCTGGGCTGGGATATCCTTAATGACAAGGCTGTATATTATTCATCTTCGTGTCCCCGGACCCCTCTACAGATGCTTGGCAATGAACAATGAATGAATGAATGAGGCACCTCACAGCACCTCCCTCACCCTCATTCACTCTTCAGAAGACTGACCCCTGGTCTCAGCTGCCCACACAGTAGAGACATTTTCACACACGCCCACTTACCCACTAGAGACAGAAAGTCTCTAGTTCATGAACTTAACCTAGTTCATTTTCCACTCCCCTCCCACACAAGTTGTCCTTCCTCATCCTACTGTCTCTCCTCTTCTCTCTCTTTCACCTGAACTTCTCTTTTCCTGGATCCTCTTCCGCTCCCCTATTGGACTTTATTTCCCTTTCATTCAGCTAGCAAATATTTAACAAACACCAGAAATTTGCAGATCCAAATCTACTGGGCCACATGCCTGTTGGGGTTCTTGGAGGGAGTGGAAGACGAGGAAGCTGTGACATGCCATCAGGCCACAGGACTACAGTGCCTCTCCACCTGCTCTGCTCCACCAGGCCCCCTTCCCTGGAGGTGCCGCGGGCTGCTCCTTCCTCGAACACCCACTCACATACACCACTCTGAACCCTCCTACTCCTGGCACCCAGGCCCCTGCTCCTCCCTGTATCAGCTTCCCAGATACTGGTGCCCTCTCCTTCCTTTTCCTTTTGCCCACCACTGTAGCTCCCTCACCCTGCCCTGCCCATCCCTGCCCAGGCCTCCCTACCTGTGAACACCATGAAGGCAGGGACGCGATCTGTCCAGGTCACTGGACAAAGCCCCTCCCATGGGTTCATGGTATTGAATCCCATCTTTTTCCTGGTTTCCTGCTGCCTGCCCCTTCCTTCAGCTCCGGTGTCAGTGTTTCCAGGTAATCCTCTGACTTCCGGGCATTTCAACCTCTGCCACTTAGGAGGGGCTTCTCAGTTCCTGTGTCCCCTGGTGAGAGGGCACCTCGTTCCGGCAGTCCGCCTAGAACCCCCAGGCCTGAGTCAGGATGCCCCTCTGTGTTCGCTTAGCACAGTGGAGTGCCCCGTTGTTTATGTTTTTCTGTCTAAGCTGCTCCATGGAAGGAGCTGTTTCCTCTCAGAGCCCAGAACACACTGTCACATGCTTGGTGAGGAAGGAGGAAAGGGAGGAAAGGAAGGGGGGCTACACCTCACACCTCCCAGCCTCACCATTTACCACCTGGATGACCTTAGCTTCTCTGAGCTTCCCTTTCCTCAGTTGAATATGGAGGTAACAGTAAGACAGTTGTTCTGAGGATTGAGAAAGGAAACAACTATTAAGTGCTCAACTCTTAACTTAGTTCATTTCACTTCCAAGATCTCAGCCCCTCTACTACTCTCTCCTTCTCCTCCACCTCTTGCTTCCCCAGACTCGTTCTTCCCTCTACGTCTCCAGCTTCTCTGCTAGCTCCACCTCACTGGCCTCCTCTGCAGCCCGGACTGTACTTGTGAGAGTCAGATCTTAAGACCAGGTCCTTGCTGCTCATCCCACCACTGTAGCTCCCTCACCCTGCCCTGCCCATCCCTGCCCAGGCCTCCCGACCCGTGAACACCATGAAGGCAGGGACGCGATCTGTCCAGGTCACTGCTATGTCTCTAGTGCCTAGTATGGTGTTTGGCACATGGTAGGTCTTCAATAGGTACTTATTGAATAAATCTATTAGTGAATCATTTCACACACATGCCCTGGGCCCACCTCCCCTATTTTTCCCTTTGTCTCCTGGAGACCTCCAAGCATCCTCTGGTCACTTCCCCTCTAACCACCTGACCATGCCCACCTGACTCTCAACCTGGATTCATAACTGCCTCGTCACTGATCACCTCCTACTCCGACCCACCTTGCATGTACTGCTGGAGTTACTCTCCTACGCACAGCTCTGCTCAGGCTCCTTCCCTGTTCGGTTGCCTGGCCACTTAATGAACGTTTATCAGACTGTTCCAAGCCCTCCAGCAGAGAAGCAATATTGTGGAAGAGAAAGCACTAGCTTTGGAGTCCATCAGAGCTATGTTCCAGACGTTTCTCTGCTACCTAGTCTGAGCTTCAGTCTCCTCAGCTGTGGAATAACACTTATCCCAGGGTTATTGTGACTGTCTGGCACGCAATAGCAGCCAACATTTATTGAGCCTTCACTGTGTACCAGCCACTGTGCTAAGTTTTTTTGTCATTCTTTCATTTAACTTTCATATCAACCATATAAAGTAGGCACTTTAATCCCCATTTTACAAAAGAAGAAACTTAGGTCTAGAAAGGTTAAACAGTTTTCCCAGGATTTCTCTATAAGTGGCGGAGTCAGAATTTGAACTCGAGTCTGTCAGACAGCAGAGCCCATCTTCTTAACCACTGTAATAAGAGTTCATGCTTGTGTACTTATACAAGCATCTTTGTGTTCATGCTTATGTGTGCTGACTGTGTGCAACACACTATTCTAACTGCATGTACACTGTAGTATTATTATTGTCCCTATTTTTTTTTATGTGGACCATTTTTTTAAAGTCTTTATTGAATTTGTTACAATACTGCTTCTGTCTTATGTTTTTCTGTTTTTTGGCCATGAGGCGTGTGGGATCCTAGCTCCCTGACCAGGGGTCGAACCCGCCCCCCCTGCACTGGAAGGCGAAGTCCTAACCACTGGACCACCAGGGAAGTCTCTGTCCCTATTTTATAAATGAGGCAATGGAAGCACTGAGCATTTCAGAGGCACACCCAAGATTACACAGCTAGCAAGTGAGAAGCTGGGGAGAAATCCCAGAGTTGGTTTGCCCCCAGAGTCCATGTCTTCAGCACTGTCTGGTCCTACCTCACCATGACACATTGCCTCCATTTTCTAGGAGTGCAGTAAGCATGTGTTGATGAATGAATCTATACTGACATCTGGTCTATGGCTAGTTGTTAGTTGATTCATTCTCTATCAGTTCCCACTGCAGGAGGCTTGCTCCCTTAGGACTCTTCCTGAAACGATTCTCCCCAAGATCACTATGACCTCCTGACTGCTAAAACCAGTGGCCACTTCTCAGTCTTCATCTTTCTGGACCTTTCAGCAGCATTGGACACTTATCGATCTCTCCATCCTTGTTGAAATGCTCCCTCCTTTAACTTCTGAGCTATGGCCTCCTTCTCTTTCTCCTCCAAGAAGAATAATGCTCTCCTCAGTCTGCCCCTTGAATGTGACTGCTCCCCAGGGCTCTGTCCTAAACTCTCTTTTCGCTCTACATGTCCTACCTGATGGATCTCCATACCCATGGCTATGAGTTACTCCTTGATTGGTTCAAATCCATCTCCAACCCAGACCTCTCTCCTGAGCTCCAGACCTGCAGATCCAGCTGTGTTTGGGACACCTCCATGGGGGGGCCTCAACAGGAAGCCCCCAGATGGCTTCTCTTCTGTGCTGTCCTCATGGCACCACAGTAGTAATCAGGCCAGAACCCTGGAGTCAGTCTAGAGCCCCTCCATTCCCTCACCCTTCCTGAAGGGTCGGCGTCCAAATCTGGTCAACTTCACCTCCTCACATCTTTCTTCTCTGTGTCCTCTCTGTCCCGCTACTGCTGACCTGGGTTACAAACACCTTGTCCTTGGTGTCCCTCCTCCCAGAGGTTCTCTTCTCCAGGCCTCCATTGTCTTCCTAGGTCTCTCCCCTGAAATTTCTTCCTCGCTTCATCTTTCCCTTCTCCATGAATCTCAGGCAGTATGGAGTGCATAGTCCTGGGATCAAATCAAGGCTGTGTTAACTCAGGACAGTTGTTTCACTCCAAGCCCCAGTTTCCTCAGTGGAAGGTGGGATGCCTTCTTCACACGGTTGCTAAGATGATTAAATAAGGCACCGTCTATGAGTTGCCAGCACACTAGCAGTCCAGAAAAGAAACCTTCCCTCTGCCTTCTCTGCTCACATCCATCCCCGGCCTCTCCCTGAGGTGCCTAATGAGACCAGTCCTCAGGAGGGACAGAGCCAGGCCCGGGCACTGCCCTGGGCCACCCATCCATGAGGTTGTCCCGGGGACATCCAAGGAAGCCAGCTTGTCGGCCTTCTCCTCCCTCCTCCCTTACTAATGCCTCCTCTCCTCTTTACCCCCTTCCGCCAACTCCCCAGCCCTAGCTCCCACCTTTATTTACTGCCCTCCACCTCTCCAGCCCAGCTGTTCCTGTCTCTGACTTGCCTCCCCTTTCTGTATGAACTCCACTCGCTCTTTGCTTTGCCGATACACACTCCCTCTCCCTCAGTCTTGCTCCCCGTGGTCCCCCATGAGAACTCTCGCCTCTCTTCCTCTCCCCTTTACGCCTGGCCCTGTATCTCCACCTCCCTTTGCTCACCAAAGCTACCCTCTTCTTCCTCCACTTCTGAGCCAATCTGCCTTTTGCAGCCCCCTCCTCACCCTGTTGTCTTTCTGGTCTAAGTCCCTCCCTGGCTCTGGGACAGGAAGTTGAGGGAGGAGACCTGTGAGGTGCCAGCTCCCCCAGCCTGCTTCCCCTCTGCACCTTGGGCCATTCCTCTGCTTCCTTCTGGAGCACCCTTTCCCTTATGGTCCCCCTACTGCTCCCCCACAGCCCACCTCTTTCCTCTCCCATGTTCTCCCTGCTCCCAGGTCCTATAGACGCACAGCCTGCTGGGGGGGGGTGGGGATTGACATCACATTGCAGGCCCCAATGAACAGTCTCGCCCCTCCCCCTCCTAATGAGAACCAGCTGTGGTTCCAGAGGCCCAGATGTGGGGCTAGAGGGGGAGAGCAGGATGGAGCCAGAGGACAGAGTAACAGGACCGGGACAGGGTGAGGGCATGTAGCAAGGCAGAACTGGGTGGGGGAAGAGATGTGACCAATCTGGGGGGAGAAAGAAGATACATCTGGGTAGGGGGCAGGACAGATTGGGGAAAGAGACAAGATGGATGGCTTAGGCCAGGTCTGGGGGAAGGGATGGGACAAACCTGGAGAGGGAAAGAGACAGGAACAGAGAGGAGGAGCAAGTCTTGGGGAAGAAGCAGTGAGAAACAGTGGACAGATGGGGAGATGGTGCTGAGAAGAGAGTTGGAGAGGGGATGAGACAGTCTCGGGAGAGAGTCTGGAGTTCGAGTTTGGAACTAGAAGCCCTGGAGCAGGAAGTGATGAAGCATAGTCCAGACAGGCCCCAGGGACCTCGAGGTCACAGCTGCAGCCACAGAGCTGACCACGAGTGCCCCAACAGTGTGTGTGAGAGCATGCCGGCGTGTGGGTGCGTCTGCAAGTGTGTGCGCGGGCCTGCCAGCGTGAGTCTGTGCAGGGGTGAAAGTGGTTTGTCTGTGTCCGTGAGAGGGAGGGGGTGTGAGTGAGTGTGCCTGTGTGTATGTGTGCGTGTGTGTGCGCGCACGCGCCTGTGTGTGTGAGGCCCACGAGAAAGTGTCTTTCTGTGTGTATGTGTCTGTGTGGGCAAAAGCATGCCTGTGTGTGTTTCCATGTGTGCCTGCACGTGTGTGTGGGGTGGGGGAAGGTTCCAGGCGAATGAACATGCCCATCTGTGTGAGTGATAACATGCTCCTCTGTGAGGTTGGGCGTCTCTGTGTATGTTAGAGTAGCTCCTGTCCATGTGAGTGTGTGTGTTGAGTGTGCCTGTCTGCATGTGAGTCTGTGCATCTGTGTGCCTGGCTGTGTGTGGGTCTGTGACTTCGTGAGTAGGCACCTTTGTGCATCCACTGTGAGGGTGTATGGGGGAGTTTGCATTGAACAGGGACCCGGGAGGGCACCAGGGTCTACACGGGTTGGGAGAAGGGACATCTGCCTGGGCCTGAATCCCTCCTCCTCAAGGCTGATCATTCACCTGAGTTTTACCTCGTACCATTCATACATCCTTTCATTCAGAAAATGCATTGATCATGTGCTACGTGCCGTGCTCTGTGCTACACACAAAGGTGAATAAGATACAGTCCTGGCCCTCAAACAGCTGACATTCTGGGTTGGGGACAAAGAATCCTAACACAGAATGTAAGAAGTACATTGATCTCACTATCCATTATCCCCACTCTGCTTTCTCTCCACTGACTGATTAAATGAACAGGACCAATTCTTAACCCTTGACTCCTAACGCAGTCTCTAGGCCTAGATCCCTGCCCTGGCCACTGCACCATCTCTCTGCACACAGCCTCTCCCCTCTCTGAGTCAGGCCTGTGTTTACTCTGACCTTCTTGTTCTGAATTCCTCTGATCTGTTATTCCATGGGGAAGCTCCACAGACTTCACAGACTTGAGCCTTGGGGAGAGGGGTCTTAGTAAATCCTAGAGCTCTGAAGCCAAGGATGGTGTTGGGAACCGAGGAGAGAGCATCTACCAAATGCCCAACTCTGAGCTCCTTGTTTCCATTGCCTGTGATTCTCCTAAAACCCCACAAAGTAGGCATTAACATGGCCATTACATAGATTAGGAAAATAACACTCAGATTGGACTCAAAGCCAGCTCAAACTCCAGAGTCCCAGCTCTTTTCATTGCCTCACACAGATGGGAGACATTGGGGTTGGAAGTGTAAGTAGAGGGTCAGAAACTCTCATCCCGTGGGAGGACAGGAAGTCCTAGAGCAGAGCAAATCTAGAAAGACCAAAGGACACACTTCTGCAGCCATTTCTACGGCCACACTCCTGACCATGGTGCCTCAGGGGCGCGGGCTCACACGTGTTTGTGTGTGTCGTCTGAGTTGGCGTGTCCAGGGGCGCTTCTCCCCGTGTCAGCAGGTGAGGGTGGTGGTGTGCACTTACGAGGTTCTGCACATTTGTTCAGCACTGATCGCCTGCTCTCGTGACACCTCTAGGAACTGCTGGAGAACCAGAAACTAAGACCCTCAAGCTGCTCTCCTCAAGGAGCTTTCAGTTCGGTGTAGGGGGAGGGGTGTGATGGGCAGACGCATGAACAAATCAGGGCTGCTGTGCAATTTATTGTCAGTGTGCATCTAAGGCAGTGAGAGCCCAGTAGGGGATACCGTAGGCACTGCAGGGAGGTCAGAGAGATATCATAGAAGAGTCCACAGAAGACAGGATGTTTGAATGGGATCTTGAAGTTTGAGTAGGGGATGGCCAATTGGACAGGACTTGTAAAGGATATCTCAGGACAAAAGCATGGTACATACAAGGCAAGGAGTTGGGACGGATCAGGTGATGGGTTTAGTGTTGGAATGCAGGGTGCAGTGGGGGAAGGTGAATGTGGGGCACAGTGGAGAGGTTGGCAGGGCTCAGGTCAGTAAGATATATTAAGGAGGTTGGGCTTTGTCTTGCGAAGAGAAGTTCTATACCTAGTGTCCATGAACCCGTGAAACTGCAGACAGTTTGGGTAGATGTACATCTGCATTGTTTTGTCCATAATGGGCAGCAGTTTTCTGCCGTCAGTGATGGCAAACCCGTGGAAGCCTTTTGTCGCGACTGGTTTGGTGAGAGTTGTGAGGATAGCTCTGGTCAGGCGGACATGGATCAGAGGGGCCAATCCAGGAGGCATGGGGACCACTAAAGGGCTGTGGCAGGAATCGAAAAGAGGGATGACAGTGCTTGGACTGGGACAGCAACAGTGTGAAAACATAGGAAAGGGCAGACTTGAAACATGTCTAGTTAAGATGGTCAGGTTTTGAAGACTAATTGGAAATCAGGACTGAAGAAAAGCAAGGAAAGCAAGGAGAGTTTCTGAGCGGTGGTGCTGTTCACAGGAAAGGGAATGGAGGAAGAAAATCAGGTTGAGGTGAAGGTTGGGAATACATTGTAAGGAAGTCCATTGTATGGCTGGACATGTGTCTCCAGTGCTCTCCAGAGCTGGAGATTGCAAAGTCATCAGCAAATAGACGGTACAGAAGATGATTGATACATTTGAATTGAAGGCATGGGAGTGGCTAAGATCACCCAGGCAGTGTGGTAAGTGGGAAAACATGCGGCCCTGGACTGAGTCCTGAGGAGCACCAGTTTTTAAGGGCAGAGGAAGAACTTGCCCAGGGGACTGAAGAGTGGACACAGAAGTACAATGGAAGTGAGAGGTGGGGAGCCACCATGGGAGGCCAGGAGGGCTAGGCTTCAAGAAGCCAGTGATCAGTGTTTCAGTGTTCCAGAATGATCCAGCAAGGAGATAAAAATGTGTCCATCGGATGTAGAGTACAGCGATGACTGGAAGCTTAGTGAAAGCAGTGTCACAGGAGAGGAAGACTCTCTGTGTAGATGGAGGAGGGGGTGAGAGGTGAGAAATTGGAGGAAGTGAACAAACCTTTCAGAGAGGGCAATGTCTCCACGGATTCGGCTCTCACTCAGTCCTTAAAGGCCTTCATGGGGCTTTAGGCCTCCTCCTTCTTGAACGTCAGCAGCATTTGAAGCCCTGGCTCCCTTAGCCACAGAGGCACCGCCCTTCCCTGGATTTGTTTCTGTCTCTCTCTCTGGCCAGTTAAGGCTGCCTTGGTCCAGCTGATGGTTCAGGCCCGAAATCTGCCCATTATCCGTGACTCCTCCCACTCCCTCATCCCCTGCCTCAAGCCATCATCAAGTCCTGCCTGTTCTACCTGCGAAACGTCCGGCAGAGCTATCCGCTTCTCCCCATTTTCATTGCTAACACTCATCCAATTCACCGTCAATTCACCCTCACCTGGACTCCCCCAAGTGTGTTACAAGGGCTGTCCTAAGATAACCTTCCCATCTGTGTGATCCTTGTTTACAAAGGGGCAGCAATAGAGATCTTCACAAGACGTAAGCCATATTGCAGCACCCACTCTTAAGATGCTTTCACGGCTTCCATTTGTCCCCGGCATAAAGTCAGAATCATCAGTATGGCCTTCAAGCCCCTGCCCCATTTCATACCTTCTGCCTCAGCACTCTACACCTCACACACGTTGTGCCCTACCTGCCCGGACACCCTCAGCCCCTTCTTGACTGCGGACTCTAGGCCTCCCATTCAGTTCCCTCTTCTGAATGTTTCTGTATCCCCCTTCTCCGCCCACCATTGTCTAGCAAATACCTACATTAAGTAGATCCTGACTTGAATGTGGCTTCCTCAGAGAAGCACTCCCTGACTCCCTGACTGTGGTAAGCCCCTCCTCTATCTATGCCTTCACAGCTCCCGGCACTCCTCCCTCACAGCCCTTATCACACTTCTAATTACTTGTCCAAGTCCTGGACTGTTTCCTGTATTCTCTGAGGTGTCTCCAGTGCCTCCACATAATAGGTGCTCAATCTCTTGTTAAATAGAGAGGGAAGTAGGGCTAAAGGTGTATATATATATATATATAGAGAGAGAGAGAGAGAGAGAGAGAGAGAGAGAGAGAGAGAGAGAGAGATTATATATATATTATAGAGAGAGAGAGAGAAAGAGAGACTTCAGCATAGTTAAATGTTGGTAGAAGGCTCTGGCAGAGAGGACATTGTTGAGATTCGGGTGAGGTTGCCAAGCACATGATTATTGAGGTATTAATCCTGGATGAGAAGAAAAATGGGAAAGAATTGGCCACACGTTTAAGTCTACAGATGGAAGGAAGGGAGTCTGAAGGCATTTAGGTCTGAACAATAGGAAAAAACAATCTGCTGGGGGGTGGAGGGGGGACGGGAATCAGAGTGGGATGGGACCTGCCAGGTAAAGACTGGAGTGGGTCCTGAGGAGCTTCCTGGGCCCCAGACGGTGTGAGGCAGCACACGCAGGGCCACTGAGCATGCTTGAGTCCTGGTGTGGCCTAGACCCCAGCCTGGACGGTTGATTCCTCCCCCATCATGACCTTTTTGCTTCCGATTTTCTCCCAGGCCAGGAATCGTGAGCTGGAGCCAGGGTCCAAGTTGGATCTGATCCAAAGCCTGAGATCAAGCTGGGCCCGGAGCCTGGCCTGGAGCTGGAGCCCGAGTCACAACTGGACTGCCCCTGCCATGCAGAAGGAGCGGGGCATTGCACCTTCTTGCCCAGGCATGCAGAGCCCCAGGCCCCTACCCCTGCTATCACTGCTGCTGCTCCTGGGCGCGGGGGTGCCGGGCGCCTGGGGCCAGGCTGGGAGCTTGGACCTGCAGATTGACGAGGAGCAGCCAGCGGGCACACTTATCGGGGACATCAGTGCAGGGCTTCCAGCGGGCACAGCAGCACCTCCCATGTACTTCATCTCCGCCCAGGAGGGCAGTGGTGTGGGCACAGACCTGGCCATTGACGAGCACAGCGGGGTGGTCCGTACAGCCCGGGTCTTGGACCGCGAGCGGCGGGATCGCTACCGCTTCACTGCAGTCACTCCTGATGGCGCCACCGTGGAAGTTACCGTGCGAGTGGCTGACATCAATGACCACGCTCCAGCCTTCCCACAGGCTCGAGCTGTCCTGCAGATACCTGAGCATACCGCTCTTGGCACCCGCTACCCACTGGAGCCTGCTCGTGACGCAGACGCTGGCCGCCTAGGAACCCAGGGCTATGCGCTGTCTGGTGATGGGGCTGGAGAGACCTTCCGGCTGGAGACACGTCCCGGTCCAGATGGGGCCCCAGTGCCTGAGCTGGTAGTTACCGGGGAGCTGGACCGAGAGAACCGCTCACACTACATGCTGCAACTGGAGGCCTACGACGGTGGTTCACCACCCCGGAGGGCCCAGGCCCTACTGGACGTGACGTTGCTGGACATCAATGACCATGCCCCAGCTTTCAATCAGAGCCGCTACCACGCTGTGGTGTCCGAGAGCCTGGCCCCCGGCAGTCCTGTCTTGCAGGTGTATGCCTCTGATGCCGATGCCGGTGCCAATGGGGCTGTAACTTATGAGATCAACCGGAGGCAGAGCGAGGGTGACGGACCCTTCTCCATCGACGCACACACGGGGCTGCTGCGGCTGGAGCGGCCACTGGACTTCGAGCAACGGCGGGTCCATGAACTGGTGGTACAGGCACGGGATGGAGGGGCTCACCCTGAGCTGGGCTCGGCCTTTGTGACGGTGCACGTGCGAGATGCCAATGACAATCAGCCCTCTATGACTGTCATCTTCCTGAGTGCGGACGGCTCCCCCCGAGTGTCTGAGGCTGCCCCCCCTGGCCAGCTTGTTGCTCGAATCTCTGTGTCAGACCCAGACGATGGTGACTTTGCCCATGTCAATGTGTCCCTGGAGGGTGGAGAGGGCCACTTTGCGCTCAGCACCCAGGACAGCGTCATCTACCTGGTGTGCGTGGCTCGGCAGCTGGATCGAGAGGAAAGGGATGCCTATAACTTGCGAGTTACTGCCACAGACTCAGGCTCACCCCCGCTGCGAGCCGAGGCTGCCTTTGTGCTGCATGTCACCGATGTCAACGACAACGCCCCTGCCTTTGACCGCCAGCTCTACCGACCCGAGCCCCTGCCTGAGGTTGCGCTGCCTGGCAGCTTCGTGGTGCGCGTGATGGCCCGGGACCCTGACCAGGGCACCAACGGTCAGGTCACCTATAGCCTGGCCCCAGGTGCCCACACCCGCTGGTTCTCCATCGACCCCACTTCAGGCATCATCACCACAGCTGCTTCACTGGACTATGAGTTGGAGCCACAGCCGCAGCTAATTGTGGTGGCCACGGATGGGGGCTTGCCCCCTCTCATCTCCTCTGCCACAGTGAGTGTGGCCTTGCAGGATGTGAATGATAATGAGCCGCAGTTCCAGAGGACTTTCTACAATGCCTCCTTGCCTGAGGGCACCCAGCCCGGAACCTGCTTCCTGCAGGTGGGTAAGCCCCCACCACCACCCCGCACACAGCAGGATGATTCTGTGGGCAGGAGTGGGTCGATCAGAGGGTCACAGGGGACCTCAGAGCAGGCACCAAGCCTTGCAGGTGCCATCTGTTGATGGTGACATATGCCAGAGGGTTCGGTCCTACTCGATGAGCTCCACAGTCTGTGCGGAGGGTGAGGATTAATGAGAAGACGAGAAAGCAGGGTACAAGAGCTGGGCCAGGTAATCTTGGCAGTTGAGAGAATTAAGATTGGATATAGAGAAAATGTGTCTTGCGGTGGCAGGAAATGAGAGAGGACTCTTTAAAGTTTCAAAGTTGTTCTGCAGGGCAGAGACGGAGATCCTGCACACCCATGTGGCTCCTGTTCCCCAAGGGAGATGCCAGCATTTACAGATCTCTCCAACCCTAGTCTAGTGCTGAGGTGTCCTGGAATACACCCCCATCCCTGCCCTTGGAACTGAGCCTTGATGGGACACTTGGGCTCAGGCACGAGGATGAGAGACAACAAGAAGTATCCAGTGAGATCCCAATGTCCAGAGCAGGAAGACCTCAGAGGAAAAGGCAGGAGCCCTGGAGAGGTTGTGGGGGCCACAGGCTTCCTGCAAGTCAGGCTTGGAGGAGATGGGTGGAGCATGAAACTGGAGAGGCAGGCTGAGGCCAAACTGCAGAAGTCCTTGGACACCAAGCCGTGAAGGGCTAGGGCTTTACTTGGAAGGCAAAAGAGGTCACTGAACTTCTTTGAGGCAGAAAAGGCATAATCAAATTTGGTTTTGTTTTTTTTTTCAAGACTTTATGTTTTGGGGGCAGTTTTAGATTCATAGCAATATTGAGTGGAGGGTACAGATTTCTCATATACCCCATGCCCCCACTCATAGCCTCACGCATTATCAACATCCCACGCCAGGGTGGTACATTTGTTACAACAGATGAACCTACATTGACACATCACTGCCACCCAAGTCCATAGTTTACATTAGGGTTCACTCTTGGTGTTGTACATTCTATGGGTTTGGACAAAAGTATAAAGTATATATATAATTGACATATATAATGACATACACTATAGTATTATAGAGAGTAGTTTCACTGCCCTAAAAATCTTCTGTTCTCTACCTATTCATCCCTCCCTCCTCACTACAGATTGTTTTTTTGTTTGTTTGTTTGTTTTTTGGCCGTGCCACACAGCATGTGGGATCTTAGTTCCCGACCAGGGATCAAACCCGTGCTCCCTGCATGGAAGTGCACAGTCTTAACTACTGGGACCACCAGGGAAGTCCCATTTTTGTATTTTTTTTTTTTGGAAGCTAACTTGCTTTAAGGGTGAAAGAGAGATTAGATCAATGGTAAGTGATACATTCAAAAATTAACTTACCCACTGTAAGCCTGGCACTCTGCTGGGCCCTGAGAACAAAGAAAGGAAATAGTCTTATTCCCAGGCCGGTCCCAGTCTAGGCAAGGAGACACACCAGTAACTAGTAATGCATCAGGCTGCATATGAGGTGCTGTGGAAGCCTAGAGGCAGACCTTTGCAGAAGCAGTGAGACTTTGCCAAGTGGATAACATGGGGTATGAGGACAGGGACTCCAAGGCCACAGAAAGAGCTACAGAACACCATGATGTGTTCATGGAACTGCATTGTTCAAGTTGGCCTCGACTGTGCTGATGAGAAAGAGTTATGGGGAGGTGAGACAAGCGAGTAGACAGGGACCAGCTGCCAAGCTTTGACTTTATTTTAGAAATCACAGGGAGCCATTGAGAGGCTCTAGGCAAATCTGATACGTCTTCTGGAAAGATTGCTTTGGCTGCCCCATGGAATATGGATGCAGGAGAGGAGACTGGGGGCAGGGTGGTCTCTTAGGAGATTCGTGCTTGAAGTCTTTATGTCTCAGAAGTCCAGCAGATCCCCGAGCATTTTCTAGGAGCTGCCTGTTGGCCTAGACTTTCAAGCCAGTGCCTAGGCCTGGCTGACCTCCTGTCTGGCCAGACTCTGGGTACTTGCCTGCCTACTGCTGTCCAGCTCCCACCCACTCTCCCATGTGTTTACTCTCCCTCTTGGCCCAGGACCAATGGGCTGTGGCTTCCAAACGTCTTCCCTCCTCACTAGTGCCTGAAGCAAGAGGGCATCTCTCCAGGTGGTTTCCTGGAGTTTTTACTAGTAGTAATCATAGGGAAGCAGGGGTAAAAATGACCGTTGGGTGTTCATAACTGTTACAAGAAGTCTTAATATTTGATTCATTCAGTATTCGTTTATCAAGTATCTGCCATGTGCCTGTCATTGTTTTAGGGACCCAGAACACAGTAATGACTGAGTAACCACTACCTAATTCATGGAGTTTATAGTCTAGAGGTGAGATTCATATGCAGAGAAACAGTTTTATTCCAATAATAAAAACTTCTATATGGGGATATTCATGAGGTACAGATAGGCAGTTCGAACGTTTTCTCAAAAGAAAGGACCTTTGAGCTGAGACTTAAAAGATGAGCAGGAGCTGATGAGGGGACGAGATAAGGGAAGGGTTGAAGCAGAGGTGACACGCAGAGAGAAGTGGAAGAGCTTGACTTGTCTGACTCGTTCAAGGGCCTACAAGTGGCTCGGTATCTCTGGAATTTAAGGTGTGAGATAAAAGAGTGGGAGACGAGACTGCAGGAGGCCAGACAGTGAGGAGTCAAGCCAAGCCGAGGAGTTGGAGCATTTTTCTTTCGGGGACACTGAAGACATCTGAGTAGAGGAATAATATGACATTTGTCTTCTCAAAAGATGCTTTTATTAGTTAGTGTAGAGCAGTGGTTCACAACGGCTGGTGATTTTGCCCTCTGGAGGGGACATCTGGCAATGTTTAGAGACAGTTTTGGTTGTCACAACTGGTGGGATCTATTGGTATCTAGTGGGTAGAGATGCTGTCAACATCCTATAATGCACATGACAGCACAACAACAAAGAGTTTATCTGATCCAAAATGTCAGTCATGCCAAGGTTGAGAAGTCCTGGTATGGAGGACAGATCGGAGGGTCAGGCGCCTATGAGAAGGGAGCTACAGTAGTCCAGGGGAGAGACGACTCAGGCCCAAGTCAGGACAGTGATAATGGTGATGGAGAGCAACAGACAAGTAGAGGGATAATGAGGATTTACTTAGTCCCTGCTTGATTGATATGCCAAGAGAGGAAAAGGGAAGAACACATTGCTGGCTCGAGCAACTGCGTGGATGGAGGAATCATTAGAGAGGGGTTGGGATTATCATGAGTTTAGTTTAGGACAGGTTGGATTTAAGGGGCCTGTGGGACGTCCAAGTGGAGATGTTGAGCAGGCATCTGGATGTACAAGTTTGGAGCACAGAGGAGTGGTCTGGGTCAAAGTACAGATGAGGGTCAAAGCCACAGCAGTGGAAGAGAAGGCCCTGAGCGTGTGCAGAATGAGAAGAGGCCAAGGAAAGATTCCAGAGAACAACAGTGTATAACAGACAGAGTAAGGAGAGGTGGAGGGAGGCTGGGAGTGGGGAAGCAGTGGGTGGAGAAGCAGGAGAGCACAGTGTTAAAGTGTCAAAGCAGGAGGGACACCTGGGAAGGAGGTCAGCATGGGGCAGATGAAGTAAGTTTGTGGTCTGCTAGGAATTTTAGAGAGTTCACAGATGAAGGTCTTTATTTTCTCCTTGCACTAGTGCATGTGATGAGAGCTAGGGGTGGGGTGGGGTGGGGACAAGAGGAGAGAGATGAGGTTAGTTACAGCTTTCAGGCAGAGCTGGAAGTGGGAGCTGACCAAGGTTGGACTATGTAGCAAGGCTGAGAGCCTGCTGAAACTGGAGACTGCAATTGCACTAGGACCTCTGAGCAGGGGCTGCACAGGCCAGAAAATTCACTTCTGCCTTGGTCATTTCCAGTCAACGGCCCCTGCGCCTTTTGGGGTCACTTCCTGACAACTTCTCTTGACCACTATTTATTGCTTTCTTCCTGCAGCGGGTCAGAGGGCAGAGGTCTTTAACAGCTTCTGGAGACGGTGCGGCAGCTGTGCTGCAGCCTGCCAGACTGATCCAGGGGGAAGTTTGTCTCCTGGGATATCCAGGCCCACAGCCATAGTAAAGAGTTGGGGCAGGAGCTGTTTCCAGGGTTCAGCATGGCAAGGTCTTAGTGTCTCTCAGGAGGGTAAACAATGGCACAAATCACTTCTGTCAAAGGCCCGGGCAACGATCAGCAGTCCTCGGCTAGGCTTCTCTCTGAGCAACATTTTCTGGCCAAGAAAGGGGAACTCTCCAGCTTCCTTTTGCAGCATATCATGACCCTGAGGCCCGTGTAGCCACAAAGAGTACTTTGTCACAAGCTACAGCAGCCTGCACCAGCTAACTCACTACTGAGGGCCTAATGTGCACCCAATTTATAAAACTTAGTTTGAAAGAAGCTTTTGTTGTAAGGCAGGGCAATCTGAATGTCTGTTTACTCAATGAACAAATATACATAGAGTACCTACTGTGTGCCTGGCCCTGTCCTAGGCTCAGAAGCTTTTGGAATGGTGTCTCCTGCTGATCTGGCTCTGAAATGTTCAGAGGCTCCTGACATTGGTGTCCAGTCATAAACTCTTCCTGAGCCAGTCTGGGAGATGCCTGAGAAGTCACCAGGAAAACCTTCCCCTATTTCTTAGTTTTGGGGAGCCCCTGGAACTTAATGACCTCGGTATTTTCCTATAGACCTGCAGTTCTCCCTTTCTCATTTCCAATGAGGTTGGCTTGAGAGATGAAGGGACGCTAAAGGTGCCTGAGCCACATCCCATAAATTCATAGTGCAGATCCTGATCACTCCAGTTACCAGATCCGAGTACCAATCGGATCCCACTTTATAACCAAACGCAATAAAGAGCAGGCCTATAACATCAGTCTCAATAACTCTGTCGGTCAGCCAGTTCTCTGATTGGAGTGATTATGAGACTGGGCGATGGTTATTAACTCCCTGTGACCCACCTGGAATTTGCTATCACAGCCCTTAGCACTCTCCTTTTAAGTACAGTTGGTCCTCATCATTTGCAGATTCTGTATTTGTGAATTCGCCAACTCTCTAAAATCTATTTGTAACCCTTGAATCAATACTCATGGAGCTTTCACAGTCATTCCCGGACATGTGCAGAAGGATGGAAAATTCAAGTCTCTCGACAAGCACATTCCCGGCTGAGGTCGAACAAGGCAATGCTCTGCCTTCATGTTACAGCTCTTATATGGTAAACAAGGGTCCTTTTCGTGGTCTGTTTAATGCCACGTTTTTTGCATTTTTGTGCTTTTTGTTTGGTGATTTTGCAGTATAAAATTGTCCCCAACTGTAGTGCTGAAGTGATGTCTGTTTTCCTAAACACAAGAAGGCTGTGCTGTGCCTTATGGAGAAAATACATGTGTTAGATAAGTTTCATTTAGTTATGAGTTGTGCCATTGGCCATGAATTCAGTGTTAATGAACCAACAATATATATTAAATAAGGTGCCTTTAAACAGAAACACACATAAAACAAAGTTCTATATTGACCAGTCGACAAAAATGTTGTGATCAGAGTTTCACAGGAACCTAACGCAAGTGGTGAGGTCTGAGCTGGGTTTGGATTTTGGCCCGTGTCCTACTAGTCCCTTCTGTGTGTCCACCATCCCAAGACTCTGGGCACCAACTGGCCCAGGGCCTGCTCCTTCCAGTTGCCCCTTAGTTATGGCTTTTCTGGCCAAAAAGACGGGGCATTACTCACCCCAGCCTCTCCCCAGGTGACAGCCACAGATGCAGACAGTGGCCCATTTGGCCTCCTCTCCTATTCCTTGGGTGCCGGACTTGGGGCCTCAGGGTCTCCCCCATTCCGCATCGATGCCCACAGTGGCGACGTGTGCACGACCCGGACCCTGGACCGCGATCAGGGGCCCTCAAGCTTCGACTTCACAGTGACAGCTGTGGATGGGGTGAGTGGACAGTCTGTGGGCAGACTGGGGTAGGGCATTCAGCAGGGCCAATCAAGGGCCACCTGACTTAATGGCTGCATGTCTCACCAGGGAGGCCTCAAGTCTATGGTGTATGTGAAGGTGTTTGTGTCAGACGAGAATGACAACCCACCTCAGTTTTATCCACGGGAGTATGCTGCCAGTCTGAGCGCCCACAGTACCCCAGGCACAGCTGTGCTGAGGGTGCGTGCCCATGACCCTGACCAGGGACCCCACGGGCGACTCTCCTACCACATCCTGGCTGGCAATAGCCCCCCACTGTTTGCCTTGGATGAGCACTCAGGTGAGGATCTTCACATTCCCAGGGCTTGCCTCCCCATCTGCCTAAATGAAGCACTGCCTGCCCCCCACCCCCCAACCTTTCCAGCTCTATTCTGTTTCCTTATACCTCTCCACTTCTCCGTCCTCCCAGGGCTGTTGACGGTAGCCTGGCCCTTGGCCAGACGGGCCAATTCCGTGGTGCAGCTGGAGATCGGGGCTCAGGATGGAGGTGGCCTGCAGGCAGAGCCCAGTGCCCGAGTCAACGTCAGCATTGTGCCTGGAACTCCCATACCACCAGTATTTGAGCAACTACAGTATGTCTTTTCTGTGCCAGAGGATGTGGCACCAGGCACCAGTGTGGGTGTAGTCCAAGCACACAATCCATCAGGTATCACTTATCATTATATCCATTCGGTGCCGTACCCAGACACCCCAACATAACCCTCGAGTATCACACCACTGATAGCCCCAATACAAAACACTCTGGTTCCAATCCCCGCCACCTCCGTGGGCATGGTACAGGCACTCTGCTTCATCCCCAGGTACACGAATGTCACCCTGGTGCCACCCAGCTTCTCTGCCAACACCTGCCCCTCCCCCTAATACTTCGAAAGGCCCAGGTGTGGGCACTGCCTAGCCCTTTTGGGGATCAGAGTCTGGGCTCCAACTCAATAGGTGCCCTCCCATCTCTTTTCTGACCCTTCTTTCCTCTTCCCTAGGTCGCCTGGGGCCTGTGACCCTCACCCTATCAGGTGGGGATCCCCGAGGACTCTTCTCCCTAGATGGGGCCACAGGGCTGTTACAAACGCTTCGAGCTCTGGACCGGGAGCTGCTGGGACCAGTGCTAGAGCTGGAGGTACGGGCAGGCAGTGGAGTGCCCCCGGCTTTCGCCGTAGCTCGGGTGCGTGTGCTGCTGGATGATGTGAATGACAACTCCCCTGCCTTCCCTGCACCTGAAGACACGGTGTTGCTGCCGCCAAGCACTGCCCCAGGGACTCCCATCTATACACTGCGGGCTCTGGACCCCGACTCAGGCGTTAACAGTCGAGTCACCTTTACCCTGCTTGCTGGGGGTGGCGGGGCCTTCACTGTGGACCCCACCACAGGCCACATACTGCTTATGGGACCTCTGGGGCCTCCAGGGGGGCCAGCCCATGAACTGGAGCTGGAAGCCCGGGATGGCGGCTCCCCACCCCGCACCAGCCACTTTCGACTGCGGGTGGTGGTACAGGACTTGGGGACCCGTGGTCTGGCTCCCCACTTCGACAGCCCTACCTACCGTGTGGACCTGCCCTCAGGCACCACCCCTGGAACTCAAGTCCTGCAAGTGCAGGCTCGAGCACCAGATGGGGGCCCTGTCACCTACCGCCTTGCAGCAGATGGGCCAAGTAGCCTCTTTGGCCTGGAGCCACAGACCGGGTGGCTATGGGTGCGAGCAGCACTGGACCGTGAGGCCCAGGAGTTATACACGCTGAAAGTAATGGCAGTGTCTGGGTCCAAAGCTGAGTTGGGGCAGCAGACAGCCACAGCCACCGTGAGGGTCAGCATCCTCAACCAGAATGACCACAGTCCCCGCTTGTCTGAGGAGCCCACCTTCCTGGCTGTGGCTGAGAACCAGCCCCCAGGGACCAGTGTGGGCCGGGTCTTTGCCACTGACCGAGACTCAGGACCCAATGGACGTCTGACCTACAGCCTGCGACAGCTGTCAGAAGACAGCAAGGCCTTCCGCATCCACCCCCAGACTGGTGAGCACTGGGACCCAAAATCTGAGAGCCCAAAGCCTCATCCTCTGACTGGGTGAGCACCCAGACACACTCCCCAGAGCCTGGCCACGAGGACCAGGACTGAGCTAGAGTTTTACCCGGGCATTCCCTTCCACACTCCCCAAACCCCAGCCTCTCATGGACCTCAGGCTCTGCATCCCTAGCTACCCCATACATGATCTCTGTCTGTCCTGCACTCCCAGGAGAGGTTACCACACTCCAAACTCTGGACCGTGAGCGGCAGAGCAGCTACCAGCTCCTGGTGCAGGTGCAGGATGGGGGGAGCCCACCCCGCAGTGTCACAGGCACCATACACATTGCAGTGCTCGACCTCAATGACAACAGCCCCACCTTCCTGCAGGCTTCAGGGGCTGCTGGTGGGGGCCTCCCCATACAGGTATGTGAAGCTGCAGTACTCTGCCCTGAAGAAGTAAGAGGGTATGTGGGTCTCTGCTTAGAACTGTAGGTGTAAGTAAGAGAGTCTGCGTCTTGGAACAGGTTTGAGAGCAAAAACGGGGCTCTGCCTGAACATAGGTGATGGGAACTCCATCCTGAGTTGTCTCAAGAACAGGAAGGAGACAACTGTAGATGAGTTGTGTTCCCACAGGTACCAGATGGTGTGCCTCCAGGAACGCTGGTGACAACTCTGCAGGCCAGGGATCCGGACGAGGGGGAGAATGGAACAATCCTGTACATGCTAACTGGTACGGGGGCTGGAGAGAAGGGAGTTGGTGGGTGATGGCAGGCCCTCATGACACGCCCAGCTCTGGAACCCAAGGCCTCGCCCTTCCTCTGCCTGTCCCCAGGTCCTGGCTCAGAGCTCTTCTCTCTGCACCCTCACTCAGGGGAGCTGCTCACTGCAGCACCCCTGACCCGAGCAGAGCGGCCTCACTATGTGCTGACGCTAAGTGCTCACGACCAAGGCAGGCCCCCTCGGAGCTCCAGCCTCCAGCTGCTGGTGCAGGTATGGCTGCCCTTCCTCCAATCTGTCCACGTCTCCTTGGTCACCAGTGTGGGCATCCTCTCCTCTAGTCAGGCCACTCTGACCGCCCTTCCTGCTACTCAGCAGGCCAGCCCAGATTCCCTTTTACATGGGTCCGCCTGATTCCGTACTCCCTTCTGGGTCCACAACAGGTGCTTCCCTCAGCTCGCTCGGCTGAGCCTCCGCCGGAACCCTCAGACCCAGACCCGGCCGCACCTGTGCCTGTCGTGCTGACCGTGACAGCAGCCGAGGGCCTCCAGCCCGGCTCTCTGTTGGGCTCGGTGGCGCCGCCAGAGTCGGCGGGAGTGGGCGCACTCACCTACACACTGGTGGGCGGCGCGGACCCGGAGGGCACTTTCGCGCTGGACGCGGCCTCCGGGCGCTTGTACCTGGCGCGGCCCCTGGACTTCGAGGCGGGCCCGGCGTGGCGCGCGCTCACAGTGCGCGCCGAGGGGCCGGGAGGCGCGGGCGCGCGGCTGCTGCGAGTGCAGGTGCGCGTGCAGGACGAGAACGAGCATGCGCCGGCCTTCGCGCGTGACCCGCTGGCTGTGGCGCTTCCGGAGAACCCAGAGCCGGGGGCGGCGCTGTACACTTTCCGCGCGTCGGACGCCGACGGCCCGGGCCCCAACAGCGACGTGCGCTACCGTCTGCTGCGCCAGGAGCCGCCCGTGCCCGCGCTTCGCCTGGACTCACGCACCGGGGCGCTCAGCGCCCCGAGAGGCCTGGACCGGGAGACCACTCCCGCTCTGCTGCTGCTCGTGGAAGCCACCGACCGGCCTGCCAATGCCAGCCGCCGCCGCGCAGCACGCGTTTCCGCGCGCGTCTTTGTCACGGATGAGAATGACAACGCTCCGGTCTTTGCGTCGCCCTCACGTGTGCGCCTCTCTGAGGATCAGCCGCCGGGGCCCGCAGCGCTGCACGTGGTAGCCCGGGACCCGGACCTGGGCGAGGCTGCACGCGTGTCCTATCGCCTGGCAGCTGGCGGGGACGGCTACTTCCGGCTACACCCCAGTACCGGTGAGTTGGGCCGGGGGTGGGGGTGGGGACGAGGAGGGTGCTGATGTGGGGCGAGTGTTGAGGTTTCCTTCCAACCCGCCCTACCGCTCAACTAGGAGCGCTGTCCGTGGTGCGGTCCCTGGACCGTGAACAGCGAGCTGAGTTCTTGCTGACTGTGGTGGCCTCCGACCACGGCTCCCCGCCGCGCTCAGCCACACAGCTCCTGACTGTCAGTGTCGCCGACGTCAACGACGAGGCACCCACTTTCCAACAGCAGGAGTACAGCGTCCTCTTGCGTGAGAACAGCCCGCCTGGCACATCTCTGCTCACTCTGCGGGCAACCGACCCAGACCTGGGTAAGGCCTGGGGGGATGGGTTGAAAGAGGGATGGACTGGGTCAAGAAAGGGTATATTCACCCTCTGATCTTCCCCCACGCTGCCCCTCCTCAGGGGCCAATGGGCAAGTGACTTATGGAGGCATCTCTGGCGAAAGCTTCTCCCTGGACCCAGACACTGGAGTTCTTACAACTCTTCGGGCCCTGGATCGGGAGGAGCAGGAGGAGATCAATCTGACAGGTGCGCGTTTGCAGGATCCCCAAAACCTGAGGCGCTGTAAACAGCAGTGTTACATGGGCAGGACCCGCAAAGTACATTTTATAAGCTTACAGCACAGTTTCTATTATATATATTTTTTTATTTTATTTTATTTTATTTTATTTTATTTATTTATTTTTGCGGTACGCGGGCCTCTCACTGTTGCGGCCTCTCCCGTTGCGGAGCACAGGCTCCGGACGGGCAGGCTCAGCAGCCATGGCTCACGGGCCCAGCCGCTCCGCGGCATGTGAGATCTTCCCGGACCGGGGCACGAACCCGTGTCCCCTGCATCGGCAGGCGGACTCTCAACCACTGCGCCACCAGGGAAGCCCTCTATTATATTTTTAATCCTTTTGGGGAGTCAAGAGTTTGGCAGAGTGCAAGTTGAACTGACGTCTAGGCTGTCACCAGTGTGATCACACTAACTCTCAAATGCATAATGTCGCAGCTATGCCCTCTAGGGTTCCCTCAGGTTACACTGCAGCCGTTTAACAGAGGAGCAAGTGGATATTGAGTACCAAAGAGATTAAGTAACTTGCTTAGGCTAACACAACTTGGAAGTGGCAGAGCTGGGACTTGAACTCAGATCTTTTGTTACCTCACTTAGTGCCTTTTCTGTCACACCACCACATATATGTATGTGTGCCTGTGTGCTTGCGGGGTGTGGAGAGAGGGACATATTCTGATTTTTGTGTGCACCTGGGGAACACTATGTGGTGTGGATTCCTCCATGGGATGGGAGCAGGCTGGATCTCACTGATTTTGCTTCCCGATAGTGTATGCCCGGGATGGGGGCTCGCCTCCGCTGTTGACCCATGTCACAGTGCGAGTGGCTGTGGAGGATGAGAATGACCACGCCCCAACCTTTGGGAGTGCCCATCTCTCCCTGGAGGTGCCTGAGGGCCAGGACCCACAGACCCTTACCACGCTGCGGGCCTCTGACCCGGATGTGGGAGCCAACGGGCAGCTGCAGTACCGCATCCTGGGTGAGAACCTTCCCGCACCCACTTGCCCAGGTGTACTCCTTGTTGGCCTGTGTCAGACCCAGCGTGCCCGGGTCTCCTTTTCCTTCTCTTTATGTTTCTGTGTCTCCAAGCATCTATTTCTGTGCCCCTCCAGTTCTTGATCTCCTCTTTGTCTCTTTTTATCTTTTTGTTTCTTTTCTTTCTTTTTCTTTCTTGATTGTCTCTCCCTGTAGAGCAGTTGTTCTCAAACTTTTTCGTCTCAGGAACCCTTAACATTCTTAATTTTTGAGAACTGTAAAGAACTTTGGCTTATATGATGTCAGCATTTATTGATATAATAAAATGTGAAATAATAATTTAATATATAAAATATATAGTAAACAAATTATATCAGTATTTACAATATTTGATATTAAAGATGAGAAAATTTTAAAATATCATTGCAAAACAAGCCAATGAAGTATACCACTTGCTGTATTTCTGCGTAGGCCCAAGGAAATGTTAGGGTTTCAACTAACAATTTGTTGGACAGTAATGAGGTTACAAAGATTACAGCATGTATAACCGAACGCAAGCCAGCAAAAACGAGTGAATCTCTGAAAACAACACATATTTATGCTCTAAACTTTCTACCTAGAATATTCTGGGAAACACAAGACTACACAAGCACACACATTCCATTAACCATCCAAGTCATGATGTCATCACATGTCATGTAGCATCCGGACCCCACTCTGCATTTGTGAGTTGATGAGAATGAAAAAGTCATATAATGTCTTAGTATTACTATGAAAATAGTTTTGATCTTATGTACTCCCCAAAAGGGTCTCAGGGGAATCCCTGGGGTCTGCAGACCACACTCTTAGAAAAGCTACTTTGCAGTGTCCTTCTTTACCTTCTGTGTTTCTCTTTGTTTCTCTGCCTTTATCCCACTTTCCCTCTTTTCTCTCTCCCTCTCTCTTTCTCTTTCTTTGCCAGGTTGCCTGTAAATCACCCCCACTCCCATGGGCTGACACATGTATGTTTATGTGTGCATGCCCTTCTCTGCAGATGGGGACCCATCAGAAGCCTTTGTTCTGGACCTAGCTTCAGGGGAGTTTGGCACCATGAGGCCACTAGACCGGGAGGTGGAGCCAGCATTCCAGCTGCAGATAGAAGCCCGGGATGGAGGCCAGCCAGCTCTCAGTGCTACTCTGTTTGTAACAGTGACAGTGCTGGATGCTAATGACCATGCCCCCGCCTTCCCTGTGCCTGCCTACTCTGTGGAGGTGCCTGAGGATGCACCTGCAGGGACCCTGCTGCTGCAGCTACAGGCGCATGATCCTGATGCTGGGCCCAATGGCCGCGTGACCTACTACCTGGGTGCAGGTGCAGCAGGAGCCTTCCTGCTGGAGCCCAGCTCTGGGGAATTGCGCACAGCCACAGCCCTGGACAGAGAGCAGTGTCCCAGTTATGCCTTTACCGTGAATGCAGTGGATGGTGCAGCTGCTGGACCCCTAAGCACCACGGTGCCTATCACCATCATGGTGCGCGATGTCAATGACCATGCGCCCACCTTCCCCACCAGTCCCCTGAGGCTGCGCCTGCCCCGCCCAGGCCCTAGCCTCAGTACCCCAACCCTGGCTCTGGCCACTCTGCGAGCTGAAGACCGTGACGCTGGTGCCAATGCCTCTATCCTATACCGGCTGGCAGGCACACCACCTCCTGGCACCACTGTGGACTCTTACACTGGTGAAATCCGTGTGGCCCGCTCCCCTGTATCCCTGGGTCCCCAGGATCGTGTCCTCTTCATCGTGGCAACCGACCTTGGCCGTCCAGCTCGCTCTGCCACTGGTGTGGTCATTGTTGGGCTGCAGGGAGAGTCTGAGCGTGGACCCCGCTTTCCCCGGGCTAGTAGTGAAGCCATGCTCCGTGAGAATGCACCCCCAGGTGGGTGCCCAACCGTGTCGCCCCGCTTTGTATCCCTGGATGGGTTGGGGTTACTAACTGAAAACAGTCCCCAGACTCCCTCAGTCTAGTGCTCACATTTCAACCAATATCATCCCCTCTGCAGGGACTCCCATTGTCTCCCCCAAGGCTATCCATACAGGGGGCTCAAGTGGACCCATCACATACAGCATTCTCAGTGGGAATGAGAAAGGGACATTCTCCATCCAGCCTAGTACAGGTAAGGGGCGGGAGCAGGGGGCTCTGTGAGGGGACAGGCTCCTGGCGGGGGTCCTCTTTGGGCCCGAGGAGTCTCTGGTTGGGGAGAGGCTGCCCTTGAGTAGCGGGCCGCAGACAGGAGGCTCTAGGGCAAGCAAGAGGTCTGTCGGTGATACATTCCACCTCCCTCCAGGAGCCGTCACGGTTCGCTCAGCAGAGGGGCTGGACTTTGAGGCAAACCCACGGCTGCGACTGGTGCTGCAGGCGGAGAGTGGAGGAGCCTTTGCCTTCTCCGTGCTGACCCTAACCCTGCAAGATGCCAATGACAATGCTCCCCGCTTCCTGCGGCCCCACTACGTGGCCTTCCTGCCTGAGTCCAGGCCCTTGGAGGGACCCCTGCTGCAGGTGTGGGGTGTGACGGGAAGATGGGGGGCAGGGCTGGGCGGACTTTGTCTGTGGCCAGCCCAGTGCCAGCAGCCTCCTGCTTTCCCCAGGTCGAAGCAGATGACCTGGATCAAGGCCCCAGTGGACAGATCTCCTACAGTCTGGCCGCATCCCAGCCAGCCCGGGGATTGTTCCGTGTAGACTCCGCCACAGGCACTATCACTACCACAGCTATCCTGGACCGTGAGATCTGGGCCGAAACACGGTGAGGCTCGGGTGGGTCTGTAGACCCTGAGACTCCATCCCAGGTCCATCCACTTTTGAGCCCCGCATGGAATCCCCTTCAATCCCTAGGCCACGTCTTGAGTTCCCCACCCCCCAGCCTGTCCTGAGCCCTCCTATCCCTGCCCAAGGTTCTCCCTTATCCCCAGGCCCCACCCCGATTGTGCTCTGTGTTCAGGCTGGTGCTGATGGCCACAGACAGAGGAAGCCCAGCCCTGGTGGGCTCAGCTACCCTGACGGTGATGGTCATCGACACCAATGACAATCGCCCCACCATCCCCCAGCCCTGGGAGCTCCGAGTGTCGGAAGGTGAGGACTGGGTAAAGTGAGAGGTACAAAGGGCGGTAGGGAAGCACTTTTCCCCACTCTGGGGCTCCAGGGGCCTCTGGGACCATGCCAAACACACTTGTCCCATGTATTGCAGATGCACTATTGGGCTCAGAGATTGCACAGGTAACAGGGAATGATGTGGACTCAGGACCAGTACTGTGGTATGTGCTGAGCCCTTCTGGGCCCCAGGATCCCTTCAGTGTAGGCCGCTATGGTGGCCGCCTCTCCCTCACGGGCCCCTTGGATTTCGAGCAGCGTGACCGCTACCACCTGCAGCTCCTGGCACATGACGGGCCTCACGAGGGCCGTGCCAACCTCACGGTGCTCGTGGAGGATGTCAATGACAATGCACCCGCCTTCTCACAGACCCTCTACCAGGTACTGATGCCCCACCTCTGGGCCCAGAGTTGTTCACAACGGAGGGGAGTGACAAGGCTGGAAGGATCTGAGGTGGGCTGGATGTCAGAACTGACTTGGGGACGGATCTTTGGGGATGTAAGACCAGCCTTATAAGTCCTGGGAACTGTGTCCAGGTTCTTCATCCGGTGCCCACAAATGGGGGAAGGGGCACAGTCCAAATTCTAAGGGGTAGATGCGCTCCAAGCTAGGACGGATGCCAAGCAGAGCTCATGAGACCAAGCTCCGGAACATAGGCTGAGTGGGCAGCTGGGACGCTTGGCCTTAAACCCTTGTCCTCACACCTCAGGTGATGCTGCTTGAGCACACACCCCCAGGCAGTGCCATTCTCTCCGTCTCTGCCACTGACCGGGATTCAGGTGCCAATGGTCATGTCTCCTACCACCTGGCTTCCCCTGCTGAGGGCTTCAGTGTTGACCCCAACAACGGTGCGTCCTTCCTGGGATCTACCCCTTATCCTTGACTGTGCTGGGCCATGTTTTGACCTCATTCCTGGAATTTCTTGCCTGAAGTCTTTAACTCCCTAGATCTCTGACCCAGGGAGGACATTTTCTGCCCTTTGTCTCTATTTTAAGCACTGTCCTGACTGCATGCCTAGAAGCCATTCTCTGAATCCTGGAGGCCCCTCTGTAATCTCCTAGCACACGGGCCACTCCCTGGAGTCTGACTTCCAAGGCCATTTCCCAGTCCTCGAAGGGTCACTCTGCTCACCCACAGCCTCTGCTGATGGCATATTTCTCTTCCCTTCTCATCTCAGGGACCTTGTTCACAACAGTGGGGACAATGGCCTTGGGCCATGAAGGGCCAGGAGTGGTGGACGTGGTGCTGGAAGCACGAGATCATGGGACGCCGGCTCGGGCAGCACGCACCACAGTGCACGTGCAGCTGCAGGACCAGAACGACCACACCCCGAGCTTCACATTGTCACACTACCGTGTGGCGGTAACTGAGGATCTGCCCCCTGGTTCCACCCTGCTCACCCTGGAGGCCACAGATGCCGACGGAAGCCGCACCCACGCCACCGTGGACTACAGCATTGTCAGTGGCAACCGGGGCCGAGTCTTCCAGCTGGAACCCCGGCTGGCTGAGACTGGGGAGAGTGATGGACTAGGCCCCCGGGCCCTGGGCTGCCTGGTGTTGCTTGAGCCTCTAGACTTCGAAAGCCTAACCCAGTACAATCTAACTGTGGCTGCAGCTGACCGGGGGCAGCCACCTCGAAGCTCGGCTGTGCCGGTCACCGTCACTGTGCTGGATGTCAATGATAACCCACCTGTCTTCACCCGAGCATCCTACCGTGTGGCAGTACCCGAGGACACACCTGTTGGAGCCGAGCTGCTGCACGTGGAGGCCTCCGACGCTGACCCAGGCCCGCACGGCCTTGTGCGTTTCACCCTCAGCTCAGGCGACCCTTTTGGGCTCTTTCAGCTGGATGAGAGCTCGGGTGACTTGCGACTGGCCCACCCCTTGGACTGTGAGACCCAGGCTCGACATCAGCTTGTCGTGCGGGCTGCCGACCCTGCCGGGGCACACTTTGCTCTGGCACCAGTGACCATCGAAGTCCAGGATGTGAATGACCACAGGCCAGCCTTCCCGCTGGGCTTGCTCAGCACCAGCCTGGCAGAGAACCAGCCTCCAGGCACTCTCGTGACTACTCTGCATGCGACGGATGGCGATGCTGGGGCTTTCGGAAGGCTCCGCTACGACCTGCTGGACGCTGGGCCGGGGCCTGAGGGCCGTGAGGCATTTGCGCTGAACAGCTCAACAGGGGAGTTGCGGGCACGAGTGGCCTTTGACTATGAGCACACAGGAAGCTTCCAGTTGCTGGTGGGTGCTACTGATGCTGGGAATTTGTCAGCCTCAGTCACTGTGTCAGTGCTGGTGACTGGTGAGGATGAATATGACCCAGTGTTCTTGGCTCCAGCTTTCCACTTCCAAGTGCCGGAAGGTGCCCGGCGTGGCCACAGCCTGGGTCACGTGCAGGCCACAGACGAGGATGGAGGTGCTGATGGCCTGGTGCTCTATTCCCTTGCCACCTCTTCCCCCTATTTTGGTATCAACCAGACTACAGGTGCCCTGTACCTGCGGGTGGACAGCCGGGCACCAGGCAGCGGAACAGGCACCTCTGGGGGTGGGGGCCGGACCCGACGTGAGGCACCACGGGAGCTGAGGCTGGAGGTGGTAGCACGGGGGCCTCTGCCTGGTTCCCGGAGTGCCACAGTGCCCGTAACTGTGGACATCACCCACACTGCGCTGGGCCTGGCACCTGACCTTAACCTGCTATTGGTGGGGGCTGTGGCGGCCTCCCTGGGAGTCGTAGTGGTGCTTGCATTGGCAGCCCTGGTCCTAGGGCTGGTGCGGGCCCGGAGCCGCAAGGCTGAGGCGGCACCTGGCCCGATGTCACAGGCAGCACCCCTGGCCAGTGGCTCTCTACAGAAGCTGGGCCGAGAGCCACCCAGCCCACCGCCTTCAGAGCACCTGTATCACCAGACTCTCCCCAGCTATGGTGGGCCAGGAGCTGGAGGACCCTACCCCCGTGGTGGCTCCCTGGACCCTTCACACTCAAGCGGCCGAGGCTCAGCGGAGGCTGCAGAGGATGACGAGATCCGCATGATCAACGAGTTCCCCCGTGTGGCCAGTGTGGCTTCCTCTCTGGCTGCCCGTGGCCCTGACTCCGGCATCCAGCAGGATGCAGATGGACTGAGTGACACGTCCTGCGAGCCACCTGCCCCCGACACCTGGTATAAGGGCCGCAAGGCAGGGCTGCTGCTGCCGGGTGCAGGGGCCACTCTGTACCGAGAGGAGGGCCCCCCAGCCGCTGCCACAGCCTTCTTGGGGGGCTGTGGCCTAAGCCCTGCACCCACTGGGGACTATGGCTTTCCAGCAGATGGCAAGCCATGTGTGGCAGGAGCACTGACGGCCATTGTGGCTGGGGAGGAGGAGCTCCGTGGCAGCTATAACTGGGACTACCTGCTGAGCTGGTGCCCTCAGTTCCAGCCGCTGGCCAGCGTCTTCACAGAGATCGCCCGGCTCAAGGATGAGGCTCGGCCGTGTCCCCCGGCTCCCCGTATTGACCCACCACCCCTCATCACTGCCGTGGCCCACCCAGGAGCCAAGTCTGTGCCCCCCAAGCCAGCCAGCACGGCTACGACCCGGGCCATCTTCCCACCAGCCTCTCACCGCTCCCCCATCAGCCATGAAGGTTCCCTGTCCTCAGCTGCCATGTCCCCCAGCTTCTCGCCCTCACTGTCTCCTCTGGCTGCTCGCTCACCTGTCGTCTCGCCATTTGGGGTGGCCCAGGGCCCCTCAGCCTCAGCACTGAGTGCAGAGTCCGGCCTGGAGCCACCCGATGACACGGAGCTGCATATCTAGCTGTGGCCCAGGCTGGGCCCCGACCTGGGATGCGCACAGTGTCCCCAATGCAGGCCCCATCTGAGCCTGCCCTGGGCAGCCTCGGACCATGATTGGCCGCGGGGGAGGCCAGATCCCCACCCCAGAGTCCTCCAGTGGGGACAGGTCTCACGTCTCACCCTGGCCCTGTCAGAGCACCAGCACCACGAGGCCCTGTTGGGCACTGACCTGTGGCCGGGTCCGGTGTGGAGAGAAAGATGATGAAGTAGGCAGCAGCCCTGGGTCCTCCTCAGTGAGGGCTTCTTGCCCTGTGCCAGCACCCTGAGATGGAGCTGAGACTTTATTTATTGGGGGGTAGGGGGAATGGGGGCAGTCCCTCTAACTTGTTTGGGCCCAGCTCCTTTGGGTTCCACTGACACCCCTGCCCCTGCCCAGAATCAAGTGCCAATTCTCACTCTGGAGCCTTAATAAACTGCAGTTTGTACCCAGTGTCCGGCTCTGTTCTGTGGGGGCCGTAGGGGTGGGGGGATGATGGGAAGCCACCTGGCACACTGTGGACACCTCAGGAGTCACAGAAGCTGGTGGACACAGGGGCATCTAGGGTGGGAGCGAGTGGGGATGGCACTGGGAGCCCGAGCCCAACCTGAGGCTATCACATCTCTCTGCAGTTGACCTTTCCCTCTAACGGGGGCAGGAGGCCAGAAGATGGCAGACAGCAGGGGCTTGCTTGTGGCAGTGACCTAGAGAGGGGTTGGCTGGCTGGGGAGAGATCTTGGAGATGACCAGCTCTAGGCCTGAGGGTCTTCAGGGAGGTGGGGGTGGGTACAAGAGCAGCCTCGTGGTGTATTTGTTTTCCATGGGGCCCCTATATACTCGCGTGTAATAAGGGCACACATTTGTTGAGCCTTTGCCATGTGAGGCTCTCTGCTGAGGGGTCCACCTGCTTTATCTCTGTAAATTTTCACTGCAACCCTCTGAGGCAGAGCACTTTTAACATAATAGTCTCCATATTCTACATGAAGAAACCTAGGCTCCGTACAGCTCGTAAGAACCTGGGTCTGTGGGCCTCCAAAGCCCCTTTCTGAAGCACCCCCTACACTGTGGCGAGTCCTGGATTCTGGCAGCAGGTGGGGAGCCCTGAGCGTACCCAGTGTTTGACCGTCCACAGAGGGAGCACCCGAGGAGCAGCCCCGCCCCTTCTTCAGCATTCAGGACCACCCATTCAAGGGAGGAGCCAGCATCGTCACTAGTTTCTAGGCAGAGACGGGAGGTGGTGCACTATAGGGCTCATGTGATCTGTCACATGACAGCGGATCTGCAGAAAGGCAGAATGGACCCCCGAGCCTGGTAAGAAACTAGGGGGCCCTGGGAGAAGGGAATCATGTTGGAGGGAGTATATGTTGGAGGGTGGGAACATAATGACAGTCCAGCTCCTGCTGAAACCCATGTGCTGCCCCTGCAGCCTCCTAGGGCTCCTTGCCCTCTTTGTCGCCGGCAAATGCAGTTACAGCCCGGAGCCTGACCAGCAGTGGACGTGAGTTGACTTAGCACTGACAACCCCTACCCCATGGCCTCTCCTGTACCCGTTTTCCTGGTTCTAGCCTCCCTCACCCCCCTTACCAGCTCCTGGTACCCACTCCATAGCCTTATTCCCAGGTTCCCAGATTCAGTCCCCGGTAATCCACCTCCTGTGATCCATATCTGCTTCTGGAATCCTCCCCAAGTTCTAGGTTCTAATGGTGAACCTTCCCATCCCTACTCTAATGAAGGCCATGTGCCTGACCCCTGACCCTACAGGCTGCCACCAGGCTGGGTGTCTCTGGGCCGTGCGGACCCTGAGGAAGAGCTGAGTCTCACGTTTGCCCTGAGACAGCAGAACCTGGAGAGACTGTCCGAGCTGGTGCAGGCTGTGTCGGATCCCGGCTCTTCTCGCTATGGTGCCTGATGGGACTGGGGGTGGGATGTGGGATGCAGTAAAGGGACACAGGACTGGGCTGAGTGTGGGACGGTGCAGGTCATGTCAGGGATGTGCTCTTGGGGCCTGTCGAGGGGGTGGTATAGGACAGATGAATGGCAGTGACCCTCATTAAAGAGTTTCTGAATAAAAAGGTGAATTGGAACTAGAGTGTCCAAAACTAATTCACATTCTTTCCTCCAAAACTTTCCACCTATGTTCATCAGGCTCAAAAACTGAAAGTGGGTATGGTTAAGAGCACAGGCTTGGTGATCAGATCTGGATTCAAATTCTGACTCTACTATTTACCAACTACCAGACAAATGGGGAAGTAGCATCCAGTACATATAAGTGCTCATTACCTCAAATTTCACCTCCCCCCACTAAATTCACTCTCATTTACTCCTCCATTCAACCCTAAGGCTGCCAGTTCCAGCTCTGAAATACTCCACTGTCTCACCATTCCTTGTTGCCACCAACTCAGCTGATTACTCTTTCACCTGGACTGCTGCCAGCCCCCTCACCGGTCTGCAGTCTCTTCCCCTCCACTCTTCTCCCCACTTTACCCGCTACTATGCTCCAGAAGGTCCATGGTTTGCTCCAATGGTCAAGCTGGATGGTGGGCTTCCCCTGCTGGAAGCCCTGCGTGGTGAGGGGGGCAGTCTAAGGTTCACCCGGGAGGTGTATTGATCCACACAGGAGAGCAGTGACTCGCCATCATGTTAAGCTCCAGTGTCTCCTGGTTAAAGTTCAAAAAGGGCAACTTAGAAAAGCAAGGAATGAAGGCAAGAGCCTCTACTGAATCCCTGCAGGAAAGTACCTGACCCTAGAGGATGTGGCTGAACTGGTCCGGCCATCACCACTGACCCTCCACACAGTCCAAAAATGGCTTTTGGCTGCTGGAGCCCGGAACTGCCACTCAGTGACCACACAGGACTTTCTGACTTGCTGGCTGAGTGTCCGGTAAGAGGGAATAATTGCCTCATGGAGGGCACCAATCATCCCATCAGGGAGATTCGTCACTGCAGTGGAAGGGAGCTGAGAGCTTGCCAGGGCCTGTGGGTGAAAACACTTGGGGAGATAACGACTAACTGCCCCGTGATGCTCAGGCAGCCTCCTCAGCTCTGTTCCATGCTTTCTGACCTCTGTTCTCTGATCTCTGACTTCAGACAAGCGGAGCTGCTGCTCTCTGGGGCTGAGTTTCATCACTATATGGGGGGACCTGCAGAGACCCATGTTGTAAGGTCCCCACGTCCCTACCGGCTCCCGAAGGCCTTGGCCTCCCACGTGGACTTTGGTAACACCCAGTGGGGTTGGTGGCGGGGGGGGGGGGTCAGTGATAAAATGGGGGGTTGGAGGCTAAAGGATCTCTTCCTCAAGGCTGACTCCTCCCCACAGTGGGGGGGCTGCACCGCTTTCCCCCCACATCAACCCTGAGGCAACGCCCCAAGCCACAGGTGCCAGGGACTGTTGGCCTACACCTGGGGGTGACCCCAGGGACTGTTGGCCTACACCTGGGGGTGACCCCATCTGTGATCCGTGAGCGGTACAACTTGACGGCACAAGACGTGGGCTCTGGCACGACCAACAACAGTCAAGCCTGTGCCCAGGTGAGCCACGCGGAAAGCCTCAGGGTCCTTACCACCTCCCCAAGGTGCCTGACCAGCTGACTCTCTGACTCTAACCCCTGGGCTCTCACCCCCAATCCTGTGATCTGGGACAGTATCCCCTGACCTGACCCTTGGGGCTGTGTCCTCTGACCCATGATATCGCCTCTGATTCCCTCCATAGTTCCTGGAGCAGTATTTCCATGAGTCAGACCTGGCTGAGTTCATGCACCTCTTCGGTGGGAGCTTTGCACACCAGGCATCAGTAGCCCGTGTGGTCGGACAGCAGGGCCGGGGCCAGGCCGGAATCGAGGCCAGCCTAGATGTAGAGTACCTGATGAGTGCTGGCGCCAACATCTCCACCTGGGTCTACAGTAGCCCTGGTACTGCCAAGGGGACTGGCTGGTGGGGATAGAGGTGGGGGTGAGTGGTGGTCTTTGCTTCCCCAAGGGAATCCCGTGAGCTCCAGGGAGATCCTGACAACCTCCCAAATGACTGCCTTTATGCCCCAGGCCGGCATGAGTCACAGGAGCCCTTCCTGCAGTGGCTCCTGCTGCTCAGTAATGAGTCAGCCCTGCCACATGTGCACACCGTGAGCTACGGAGATGACGAGGACTCCCTCAGCAGCGCCTACATCCAGCGGGTCAACACCGAGCTCATGAAGGCTGCTGCTCGGGGTCTTACTGTGCTCTTTGCCTCAGGTGACCTCCTACTCTAAACCTAGACTCCCACACCCACCCAGCCTCAGAACTTTGACCCCGCAAAGTTCTGACCCCAGAACTTTGACTCCTGGACCTGATCTCTATCTCATAATCTGAACTCAACAGGGACCACTGACCTGACCTCAACTCTGACCTCTTGCAGTAATGACTAACACTTGAATTTCCTCTCCGACATCTGAACCCACATTCCAAACTCTGACCAATTAAACTGAGTGGCAAACTTGGTCTCTCTCCCAGGTGACAGTGGGGCTGGGTGTTGGTCTGTCTCGGGAAGACACCGGTTCCGTCCCAGCTTCCCTGCCTCCAGGTAAGCACCCCAGTCCACCACTTGCCTGTGGCCACCAATTCATCTATGTCCTCATGATCTGGAACCTTTGTCTTGATCACACCAGGTGCTCCTGTGGCCCAACCCTCAACTTTACCTGCACCCCCCTCTTCTTCCTGTAGGTCGCAGGCCCCGAGTCTCCTGAGTAGGACATAGCTCCCAGTGTTCCACTTCCTCAGTCTCCAGGCATTTTAGGGGGAGATTTGGTGGGTGTTCCGTAGGAAAAAGTGTGCAGTCACCTCAGGCCATGCTTTGAGGACCCAAGATCTCTCAGTCATCCCCATGTACATACTTCACCAGAGTGCTTCCCCAGTCCCTCCAGCAAGACCCAGACCCATACTCACCCATCCCCATGCATCTTGGAGGTGCCCTTTGGACCCTGCAATCTGAATGCTGTCTTCTGTCCTCAGCCCCTATGTCACCACGGTGGGAGGCACATCTTTCCAGAATCCTTTCCGAGTCACAGATGAGGTTGTTGACTATATCAGTGGTGGCGGCTTCAGCAATGTATTCCCACGGCCTTCATACCAGGTATGTGTGTGTTTGTGTGGATGGAGGGGGGACGGGTGGGATCCTCAGTTCAGCAGATGATACTCACTCAAGAATGCCTTTTAGGAGGAAGCTGTAGCCCAGTACCTGAGCTCCAGTCCCCACTTGCCACCATCCAGTTACTTCAATGCCAGCGGCCGTGCCTACCCAGACGTGGCTGCACTCTCTGATGGCTACTGGGTGGTCAGCAACCATGTGCCCATTCCATGGGTGTCTGGCACCTCGGTGAGAATTAGCCTGGCTCCAAACCCCCACCCAGGGACTACCCTCACCCTCCACCCCCAAGACCTTACACCCAGAACCCCTGATTCCTCAGAGACCTCTGATCCATCCCTCCCAAAAAGTCCAATCACTCTGAACCCCTAACCTCTACTTGTACCCTCACCCTTGCAGGCCTCTACTCCAGTGTTTGGGGGACTCCTATCCCTGATAAATGAACACAGAATCCTCAGAGGCCTCCCCCCTCTTGGTTTTCTCAACCCACGGCTCTACCAGAAGCATGGGGAAGGACTCTTTGATGTGAGTTTGGAAGAGAGGGGTGTGGCCACTTACGTAAGAGTATGTCGAGTGCTAAGATGAACTTGAGGACAATTCTGATGGGGTGGGATAGCCTCTGGAATGTGAATACAAGGTGAGGTGCTGCAGTCTCCTAGTATCAGCAAGCCGGGATCTGATGCCCACCTTCTCCCTAGGTAACACGTGGCTGCCATGAGTCCTGTCTGAATGAAGAGGTGGAGGGTCAAGGTTTCTGCTCTGGCCCTGGCTGGGATCCTGTGACAGGCTGGGGAACACCCAACTTCCCAGCTCTGCTGAAGACACTAATTAACCCTTGATCCTTTCTTGCTAGAAGAGTGGGCCTGTCCACTGCCCCACAGCCGGTGGCTTGGTCCCTGGTTCTGCACTGTTGGGAGCCCTGCTAAACCCTCAACTGTTGACTGCTGCAGCTTATCTCCCTAACCCAGAAATGCTGTGAGCTTGACTTGACTCCCAACGCTACCTGCTCCCTTATACTCAGGTACCCCTGCCCCTGGCCCAGGTTCCTCTACAGATGCTATAACCTGCACTGTTTGGGAGCGTCCTCCGCACACCGCCCCCTCTTCCATTTCTTCTTTTATTTTTTTTTCAACTTTTTTTTTTCAGTTGTTTACACTGTCTGTGTAGTACACTATTTCACTTCATCTTCACTCCTCAATTCATTGCCATGAGACCAGACCTCTGCTCTTATTTTTCACTCTTTCCTCCCCTGAGAAACACTGAGAAATGAATGCCTCCCTGCTGCTTCATCCAGTGGACACTTCCCAATCTTTGCTTTGTGGGCTGTCACAGTAGTCTACTGCCTCTCCTTCCTTAGCGCCCAGGGCTTAACTTCTCCTCTGACCACTCCCTATTCCTCCTTCATTCCCTCTTCCTTCTTTCTCTTTCTCTGCTTCCTCATCGAATGTTGTTGTATTTCATTGCTCCATCCTTAGTCTTTTGCTCTTCTCACTCTACTCATTGACCCTGGAACAAATCAATCACTGGCATCCACAGCCATCACCATCTCCCTATATCAGAGTTTTTATCCAACAGTGATCGATACCTCAAAAGTAATATGTGTGATACTCAATATTTCATCTCCCTTCTTCCCAATCCCAAACTGTTCTCTTCTGTTTCTTCTTTGTAAATGACACTATGCTTCTTCCAACCAAGCCAGAAACCTAAAGTGTCATCCTAGACTCCCTTTTCCTCACCTCCTCCCATCATCATCTTCAATCAACAAGTCCTGCTGACTTTAAAACTCTTAAATATATCTTTACCAATCCACAAGTCCTGCCATTTGTATTTCCTAAGTATATCTAGAACTCATCGAATTCTCTCCATCTCTACTGCTACGACATTAGCCCTGAGCCATATTCCCTCTCCTCTGAATTGAGGAGGCCCTTGCAAGAAGTGTCCTTACTTTCCGCCCTTCCCTAAACCATCTACCAGAGTAAGATGCAAATCCCATAAGGTCATTTACTTGATTAAGACCCTTCAAAGATTACTGGATATAGTTCAGGCTTTTTATCATGACTTAAAAACCTAATCCCTTACTTGCCATTTGTTCCTGAGTAACAAATTGTTTATCCTTTCCTGCCCTCCCCACAGACACTTTCACTTTTGCTCAAGATATTCTGGGCCCTAACATTACACCGGGCTCCCTTTGCCTGGTTGACTTACAGAATTCTTTCGAGAGTCAGCTCAGAAGTCACCTTCTCGTGTGAACCTTTTGGCTCCCTGAAGCTAGTTGATTTTTGTATGACAGAAAAATCCTAGATTCTTGAAAACAAACCTGTTTGATTCTTGGTTCTGATATAGACTAGGCGAGAGCCTTGGACAAGTAAGTTCAACTCTCTGAAGCTTTTTCCTCATCTGTTATGTGAGGATATTGATACCTGCCTCTAATATTCAGGGAATCATTAAACGGGATAAAGTTAATAGAATGCCTAACACACAGATACAGGCAGCAGCTGTTAGTTCCCTTCCTCCCTTGCACTGTACGCTCTGTGTCTACCTCCAGTATTTAAACCCCCATATATTGTTGAAATGGCCAGTTAACTCTTTGCCTCCCTTTCCAAGACTATTGGTGCCTAGAGGACTAGAACCTTGTCCTACTTAACTTTGTATTTGCAGGCCCTAGCTCAGGACTGGCAAATAGGAATTAAATAAATGTTTGCTGCATTGAAAAACCCACTCTTTCACTAGCTGTGATTTTTCAGATCTTGTTTATTCAGGCTGAAAGACAGCCGTCCCTCTGTATCCTCACATACTACAGCCACAGATTCAACCAACCATGAATTGAAGATATTAAAAAAAAAAAATTCCAGGAAGTTATAAAAAGCAAAACTTGAATTTACCGGCAACCATTTACATAGCATTTACATGGTATTAGATATTATAAGTAATCTAGAGATGATTTAAAGTATACAGTGCAAATACTATGCCATTTCATATAAGGGACTTGAGCATCCATGGGTTTTGGTATCCATGGCGGGGGAGGGGGGGAAGGGGGACAGGGGGTTTGGGGGAGGGTCCTGGAACCAATACTGCCCACCCCTCACCACCTATACGGAGGGTGGACTGTACCTCCCTCCCCATCTGCAGCAGCACTTTCTCCTGTTGCCCTCACTTCTTTGGGCAGCTGCCAGCGAGAGAGGCTATCCAACTCCACTACAAACCCTTAAAAGGCTGAATAAAGGGACTAGGAAGGATGCAGACTGGCAGGCGACCAACGGTCGAGAGGTGTCGGGGCGATGGGCCCCAAAGCAAGGTTTTCGGGCGTCAGGCTGGGTGAGGGGTCCCAGACCTACGGAAGAGACTCCTCGACATTCAAGCGTTCCCATCCCAGCGGATCCGCCTAGGAGAAATGTTCGCGCTATCGCGGTTCTCCAACACTTTGTCTCCGCCCATCGGTCTTCGTCATCTAGCCGCCGGAGGGGCCGCGGAAAGAGACGAGCAGCCTAAGGGAGGAGCGAACGTGACGTGAGAGGGGCGAGTCGCGAGGCGTGTGACGCCAACCCTGGTGCGTGCGTAACGTGAACGGAAGCGGAAGCGGTTCTGTTCGCCGCCTCTCCCACCGGCCCGATGAGCTGCAGCGGCTCCGGCGCGGACCCCGAGGCGGCGCCGGCTTCTGCCGCCTCGGCCTCGGGCCCGGCACCCGCGGTCTCGGCCCCCGCCGCGCTGCCCGCCGGCGTCGCTGCGGAGAACAAGGCCAGCCCCGCGGGGACAGCTGGGGGGCCTGGGGCTGGAGCCGCGGCAGGGGGCACGGGAGCCGTGGCGGCGCGGGCCGGGGAGCCGGCCGAGCGGCGCGGAGCGGGTGAGGGCCGGGACGGGTGAGGGCGAGGGCCGCGCCTTGGGCTGGCCCCAGCGGCGGGTAAGGGCAGAGGGTTAAGGCAGACCTAGCTGGGCCCCCGCGCCTCCCACCTCCATGTCTCAATTTGCTGGTTCTCCTCCAGCTCCGGTGACGGCGGGCGGCGCGGCGCCCCCGGAGGGGGCCATGTCTAACGGGGTTTACGTGCTGCCAAGCGCGGCCAACGGAGACGTGAAGCCGGTGGTGTCCAGCACGCCTCTGGTGGACTTCCTGATGCAGCTGGAGGATTACACGCCTACGGTGGGCTTCCCGCCTGAACAGGCTGCTGGCCCGCTGTCACGTCAGCTTCTGCCACGCCGCCTGTGTTTGCAGCGTCCTCTTGCGTTTACTCCCCTACTAGCTCTTGTGATTTATCCCTTCTGCCCACCCAAATGAGGAGCTTCCTGGTAGCCAGGCTTGCCCTCCATTTCCCGTACCCTCCCACTCTCAGCCCCACAGTACACAGGGCTAACACTGACAGTCGTCTAATTGACTTCTCAGATCCCCGATGCAGTGACTGGTTACTACTTGAACCGTGCTGGCTTTGAGGCCTCGGACCCACGCATGTGAGTAAACTCCGGGCAGGTTAGAGCCTTGGGTGCTTGTGTGGAGTTTGTTGCCCACCTCCTTCTCATACCATCTTTTTCTCTCTAGAATTCGGCTCATCTCCTTAGCTGCCCAGAAATTCATCTCAGATATTGCCAACGATGCCCTACAGCACTGCAAAATGAAGGGCACAGCCTCTGGCAGTTCCCGAAGCAAGAGCAAGGTGTGAGGCGAGGCTCGTTGAGTCAGTTATTACCTCCTACAGCAGCAGAGGCTTAAATTATACTGAAACCCCTTTGAGGGAAACTAAGCCCTAGGGGAGGTGAAAGACCTACTCAGGGTCACCCACCTGGGATTGAAATCTGGAATTCCTGTGTTCAGTTGGTGCTCTTCCCTTTTCCCTCAGGACCGCAAGTACACTCTAACCATGGAGGACTTGACCCCTGCCCTCAGCGAGTATGGCATCAATGTGAAGAAGCCGCACTACTTCACCTGAGCCACCCAGTCTAAATGTACTTGTCCATCCCCTTGTCCCCACACCAGCCTGTTTTCATAATAAACTTTATTGTGACAGGCAGGGCTGATCCCTCCCATGCTGGGAGACACCGTGTGGCAAGTGACAAAGCTTTAAGCCCATTCCCTTTTTGGGCCACAGTGGTAGGGATGGGGGCAGGGGATGGGCCCCATGGCTGGGGTAGTACCATGACTAGAGGCAGGGGAGGCAACCAGAGGCCTGCTGCTTTGGGGAGGTGCACTCCCCTAACCGTGTCCTGACACCTCTGGAGTTTAGACAAGGACTTTCCAGCCCTACTTGTCCTGCATCTTCTCCAGGATAGGCACAATCATGTCAAACTTGGGCCGCTTAGCAGGGTCTTCATTCATGCAGATCTTCATGAGTTTACATACATGGGGGGAAATGCCTGGTGGGATGGTAGGCCGAAGGCCTTCCAGTGCCACCTGCAAGCGCAAGGAAAAACAACGTGGCTCTCAGAACTTGAGTCTCATGTGGGGAGCGGCCTCTAGCCCTCAGGACAGGATTCTGTATATTTGAACAAATGTAGGAAGAGCCCAGCCCCACTACAATTATTGTCACTACCACCACCATTCCCCCAACACAAGTATATCCAGTTATGCTCTCACCTTCATTCCAATTTCCATGTTGGAGAGGTCAGCAAAGGGTACCTCCCGTGTCACCAGTTCCCACAGAAGCACTGCAAAACTCCACATGTCTGCTGAGCGTCTGTTTGTGTCTTCAGGCTTCTTTTGCAGAGCTGGAGGGACAGGACTTAACTGTTCCAGCTGCCTAACCTGTCTCTGCTTCCCTTCCATTACTACTGAGCTGCCCCTTCTCTGCCTCCCAATATAATGCACTCACTCACCTTCAGGGGCCACCCAGGCAGGTGCATACATGCGTCCGGGGCACTGGAAGGAGAACTTGACGTCGGCCATACTGATTCGAGCAGTCATGTCCTCATCAATCTGAGGAGGAGAAGATAGTTGTGTGGAAGGAGGTAAGTCCTATTCTAGATAGGGAAAGGGCTTCTGTGGCCTGGGCCGGGAGTGAAGTTGTGACCTCACCATTACACTACGACTGTTGAGTGCATGTCGTGGGATGAGGGGCTCTAGTGTGTGTAGGAAGGCCATGCCCCTTGCCATGTCCAGCGCAAACTTCACAGCCTGGCTCTGGTCCACAACGAAATCTAAAAGAGGAGGCAAGAGTTAAGTAGTTTGGAGAGGCTTACACTTCTCTCCCCTCCCCCGCCACGACGAGATTTGGCATCCCCTACTCACTGGTGCCTTCGTGTAGCACATTGTACAGGGATCCATATGGCATCCAGTGTGTGATGAGGGTGGGGTGAGGAGCAGGTGGGGACTGACAGGCACCGAGCACTGGGAGCACATTCGGGTGGGAGAAAATCCTGGAAGAGGGAGAGAGTGTCCCTGGCTGAGACCCAGCATAAAAGATCTCCCTCTGGGTGCTGGGCAGGGTTCCTTGGAACCCAGGCTTCCAGTTTAGGCCTTGCCGCACCTGAGCCGGGGACACTCCTCGTTGAAGTCCCTACTCTTCCTTGTACTCCAGTCTCGAACCTTCAGCATCTTCACGACGATGTCATTCCCCTGCCAGCGGCCCTTCCATAGCTGAGGGACAGATATGGGTTAGAAGGCTTTAACTAAGGCCACTGCTTTCCTGCCCACTAACTGGAGGAAAAACTTAAAATGAGTGCAGAGCAGGTAATGTGTCGGGGGGTGGGAGGGCAAGGGCAAGGGTCACCTCTCCAGAGTGATTCTCATTGAGCTTCGCCAGGAAGTTGAGCTGTTTGAAGTCAATGCCGGAGTGTTTGTTCAGAGTCCCATTTCCTGAGAGTACGGGCAGGTCAGGTACTTCCCTCTAACCAGGCTCCCTCTCACCCAGCCCCAGGAGCCCAGGATTATTCTCTATCACCACCCCTCCCCTCACAACTGACTCACGGGGCCGAGTGCGGGTAGTCCCCTTCCAGAATGTGTCCTTGTATGGAATACGGTTCAGATTCTGGCCCATCTTCTCTGCCCGCTCTAAGGAAGAAAGACAAACAGTCTTGACCTCAGCTGTTGTGTGGTGGGAGGAGATAGGCTGAAACATGATAAGACATGAGCGGTGGGTGGGGACAGACCTCGGAGAAGCTCTCTCAAGGGTGCCTTGGCTTTGTCCACAGGCATCTCTCCATACTTGTTACAGATGCTGACAAGGGCCCCATTAGCCACGAGGTCCTGGAATTAAAAGGTGGCTGTGATGAGGGCAGTCACAACCAACCATCAATGTAGATGCAGTACAAACCCTGTGAATGTCGTGAGTACTGGGCAGTACTCATAGGATGGGTTGAGGGTTCTAGAATCTCCCACTCAAGCTTAGACTTTGCTTCCCACCCATCCCAGAACTCTGGGCCTGAGTACTCACCTCTGCCACCTGATCTTGGCCCCAAAAACAGGCATAGTGCAGGGGCACATTCCCATGCTCATTCACTGCATTGATGTCAGCTTTGTACTGCAGCAGCTGGTCCCCATGGCCAAACAGAAAGAGGCAGAAGGTACAGTCAGTCCCAAATGAGAGATGTGTGTTGAGGCATGCAAGGAGGGAGAAGAGTATACATACTTTCTATGGTATGTTATAGTGCCTATGGCTGACTTCCAGGCAGGTACATCAAGTAGATGACAGAGGCAGGGGTTCATACATACCTTCTGTACAATATCACGGTGCCCATGACTGGCTGCCAGGTGCAGAGGGGTGTCATCCCCACGGTTCATCACATTGATTCGTGCCCCGCGCATGATCAGCATCTCGACCACAGCAGATCGGCCTTCTCGGCAGGCCCAGTGCAAGGGGGAGAAGCCATGATCGTCCCTTTGAGGAAGGGGCAATGGTCATTGATCTGGAGGTGGGATGGGGGCAAAGGCTTTGATACAAAAAAAACTGATAGTCACTCTGCATACTCTCCCTGAGAAACTTTACCTCTAGGACTTTGATTCTCATTCATGCCAGCAACTCCCAAAGCTGTCCAATTCAGACCTTCCCCTGAGCTTCAAACCCAACCAACCACTACCTGAAATCCCAACAAATCCACATGATTCATTGTCTCCATCACCACCTCCCACTAGCCTTTCTTCCCTGGCATGCCCTCATTACGTGGTAACATTCTTCATCTGGTTTCCTTTGCACCCCTTCTGCAACATCTGTTGGTCCTTTCTGTTTTCCACTGCATCTGGCACATCCCCCTACTACAGTACTTGTCACACTGGATTGTAAAAATCTGTTAGTGGCCTGTCTTGTCTATTAGACTAAGCTTCTTGAGAGAAAGCAGTGACGGCAGCTGTTCAGTGCACGTTAATGGGAAGGAGGAGTAGGTTTGAAAAGGAAAGCCGCAGCTCATGGGAGAGGAAGCAAGCTTACTGATTGGTTCTGATACTGAAATTAAGATCTAAAAAGGAAATGGAATTAAAATGATGGTTTGGAAGGGTTTATAATGAAAAGGAGAAATGCTTTTGATAAGTCATTCATGATGAAGTAGATACCACCACATAAGACAGGATTCCTCTACTCAAGCAATCCTGGGCACAGAAAACAAGAAAATGAGAATGGCTTCTTTAGAAAGAAAGCTACACCTGACTTTTTTCTTTTCTCAAGAACTTGTATTTTATAAAGTAAAAGAAGTGTACAAAAAACAAAAACAAAAAAAAAACCCAACTGTGTGGAAGCTAGGCCGGCCTGACAGCCTGGGGCCATAAAAGGAAATTCCCTCCAGTCCTGGGCTGCAGATCCAAGGGGCGGAGCAGGGGGGCAGTCCGTGGTCTGGGCCGGCAGCCTCAGGATGCCTTAGTGCTGCGGTCACTTCCCGTGTGCGGGCTCTGGGCGGGGCCTGGAGCCGCCACCGCGGGCCACCCAGATGTCCCCACAGCCAATGTGGGTGGTGGGTGTGGCCTTTAACTTAGATTTCCCTCCACAGCTGCCCTCATCTGCTCCCAAAGATAGCCAAAACCTTTCCTGGGAGGTGGGTATTCCCCTTCCTCTTCCTAAAGCAATCACCACCCCCTGCTTATCAGTCAGTTTTGCATCCCAGCTCTTTAATTTGTGCCCCAGCTTATCAGCCTCTGGCAGTCTGTAGCCCCAGGGCAGGCCAGAGCCTGAGAGCAAAAGTATAGGCACAAGGGTTCTGCCCACTGTCAGGCTGCTGGTCACCTCAGAACCTGAACTTTAGTCCCGAAGAGGCCAGCAGGAAGTTCACCCTCACTTCATATCCAGCATATAGCCAGTTGGGCCCCCAAAGCCTATCTACTCAAACCAGCACCGGTTACGCTAATGCCACCCCTTCACCTTTTGGCAGCTGAGTCTTCCTAGATGCCAGGCTCACTGGACAACCTCACCTGACCCGTTATAACCCCACCAACAAAATACTAACTGCACTCGCTGTCTTTATCAGAGCACCCTTTGAAGAATTATATGAAAAACGGAAGGAGTGACTGCGAATTATGGAGAAATAGCATAGAAGCCTAATGGAAAACTGTAAAGCCTGGATGAAGATGACAGGTGATCCTTACCTCTCAAACCTAAAAAATAAAATCTCCCAACCTCAAAAACTAAAATTTTAAAATAAAATTAAAATCCACCATGCTGAATCAACATCACTACAGCTTTTCTTGTCCTCCTGTCTCAGCCAGCCTTAAAGAACTTGTCTACATTCACTTTCTCTACCTCCCATTCAACCTGTCACAGGGCTGCTGCCTTGAAGGCGAGCATTATGTCTGATTCTGGACCTCTAGCACCCAGCACAGAAGTTCAGTATAGTTCTTTAAATGAAGGAACCTAGTCTAGTTTCTTCACTTGTTTTCCTCTGAAGCAGCCCTCACAGAGATCATCAAACATATAATTAATTGTAAATTCAGTGGTTACTTTAAAGTGCTCAAGTTCTTTGACCTCTCAGCAGTCTATAGTACCGTTGACCACTCCCCTTTTGTTGAAACATTCACTTCTCCAAGCCTTACTAGCATATTTTCCTGTTTCTCCTTCAACCTCCAGTTGCTCCTTTTTGGTCTTGTAGGTTTCTCATCCCCTCTGTTTCACACCCTCCTCTTCAGGTGCCACCTACATGCTAATATCTCCCAAATCTGTCTCCAAGTCATATCTCTCTCTTGAAATCCAACAGCCTACTCAACATTTCCACTTCACTGTACTGTCACTTTAACATGTCCAGAGTGGAACTCATCACCCTTCAGTCTTGTCCATGTCAGTAAAAGGAACCACCATCTACCCAAGTGCCCAAGCCAGAACCCTGGTCATCATCTTTGACCTTCCTCACTTCCCACACCAAGTCTCACCAATTCTTTATCCTAAAGATTTCAGGAATTTGATCATTTTTTTCTTTTTTACCTGCCCCAATTCCAGTCCAAGCTATCACCACTTCTGGTGCCACTCTTCACATCACCACCTGCTCTTCACAAAGCATCCAAGATGACACTTAACAAATGGACAGTCTCATCATATCATTACATGGCTTTAAACCCTTGTTCTTGGAATAAATGCATTATTATAGTCTAAATATTCTTGCATGATCTGGCTGACCCTTGCAGACCTTTCCAATCTTATCTCCTGTCGTTCTCCGCTTGTACCCAGTGCTTCAGCTCACAGAAGCCCACAGAGGTCTTCTATCCTCTAGCCATATGGAACTCCGGACAATTTCTGGGCACCCTCTTCTGGGTGTCTTGCCCCCTAGCTTTTGCCCATGCAGTTTACTGAGGCTAGAAAAGTTCTCTGCAGCCTCTGCCTGTGAAATTCTTATTCAGTCCAGATTCAGCTCAAACAACAGCTTCCTGTGTGGAGACCCTCTGCCCCGCTGACTGGCTGTGCTTAGCCCTCATCACACTAGATAGGAAAGTCAGCAGCCCGCACCAGACGTGAGCACCCCACATCAAGGAGAGAAGCATGTCTTTACCCTTCCTCTCCCCCACCAGCCACTTCAGCTCACCCCTGGTTGAGGTCGTTCTCCGTGTTGTCCAGCCACAGGCGGACGGCAACCGCATTGCCCTCCCGGCACTGAGTGAAAATGTCGTCCATAGCAGCGTCCCGGCGCTGAGTCCCCTCGATTGGGAAAGCGTGGGGACTGTAGAAGGATCCAGGGAAGGGGGGGTGAGCCCCAAGCCTTGTCCCTTAAAGGAGAGAAGTGTTTGTGTTGGTGTGGGGGTCTGGGCACTGCGTACCCGGCTACTGGAGGTCTGTGAAGGGGTTAGGGGGGCAGCGGGATGATCCCGTACTGTGTCCCCTGGGCGCGAGGGAAAGGCGGGTCGGGCGAAGTAGGGGGTGATTAAGAGGCAGTACCTCCCGAAGGGATGTCAGAGAGCAAGCACAGAGACCCTACCCGCGGACAGAGCTGGGGGGAGGGGGGAGTTTAGGCGCCCTATACCCTGGGGGAGGGGATCGGAGGTCCTTCCCGGGGATGGCCTTCGTTCCCCACTCAGAATGGAGTAGGCGGAGTGAGGGGTGACCGCCTCGTAGAGCTTGAGACTTGGGGAGGGGGCACGGGTGCTCCCACACTCACCGGGACTCGGGCTGGAGGAGCCTTCTCCGGGGAACTCCCGTCCGGCCGCGCCCGCCGCCCGGCCCCGCCCCTGGCCCTCTCTGGCTAGCGCGGGCCTCCTTCCCCCAGCCCTCCAGCCCGCCTTCCTTGACCTTCTAGCCCACCAGTGTCTAAACTCGATGGTTTTCGGCGCTGAGCCGGCTGCTCTAGCCGCCTTAGCTTTCACTCTTTGGTTTCCGGCCCTGTGTTGGAGGCTCTGAGCGCTTTGACTCCTGGAGACTAGCTGGGCACGTGGAGAGGCTGGTGGACCGCGCGACCTCGCTCTCCCCAACCCCATGTTCGAGGAGCCGGAGTGGGCCGAGGAGGCCCCAGTAGTCGCGGACCTCGGGTCTGTAGCCTTACGGCCTCGGACCACGGCCGACTCGCAAATCAAGGTGAGTGGACCCGCAGGGGCACTCGGAACGGACCCCGCTGGATCCCAGAGCTGGGGCGCGCCGCATGTGTATTAGGGGGAGGGGGACGCCTGCGACCGCCCGAAAATCCGGGAACTTCCAAAAGAAAGTGATGTTGGAACTGAGAGAGACTTGGTGAGTAGAAGTTAGTGAAGCAAAGAGGGTTTCTTGGAAGGAAAAGCACGTGCAGAGACCCTGGTGTGAGAGAGCATGTTCTGCTAGGGTCACACACCTACACAGAAATAATCTGTGTAGTTGGAACGGAGAGAGTGAGAGGGGGTGCCGTATAAATTGGAGAGCTAGATTAGAGGCTTTGCATACGGTAAAGAGAGAGAGAAGCCAGTGGAGTGTTTTAGCAGAGGAATGATTTCTTCAGATTTGCATTTTGAAAAGGTCATTGGGTGCTGTGTGGACACTGGAGAGAGCAAGAGTAAGCGACGTTGAAGGGTTGTCAGCACTACCTTTCAAAGGGAGGTGGTGCTGAGGGGAGCTCCAAGATAAGTGCCTGGTTTAGGACCACCCAGTAGGACTTCAACCTAGAATGGCCTCCCAGACAGCAGACCTTTCTCCTTTAAGCTTTTGCCGATGTGAGGGCTGCTGCACTTGCTCAGGCTCTTTCTACCCTTCGGTCAGCCTCCAACATGGAATCTGTCTGCTTTATTCCCTCCTCTTCAGCCCCTCAACCCATTGCTGTAGTCCGTGCCACTGGCCTCTGTCTACAGCTTGTCCTTTTCAGTTTGTTCTCTACACTACAACTATTAAAGGAGGCACCTTTAATACACACACGTGTGATCCCGTTACTCTTGTTTTCAGAAACCTTCCTAACTTTTATAAAAAGATATTAGTTAGAGGTAGAAGCCTGAGATTGAGGGTTGGAACTCCTGGTCCCTGGCCTTGATCTTGTAGCTTGGAAGGAAAAGCACGTGCAGAGAACATTTCTCTGGGGAACCCCATTACCTCATCTGCACAATGAAGAAAGTGGGGTGGCTGATTTCTCTGCCCTCCTTGGGATGGCGACTTGAAAGTTCTTCAGGGTCTGGCAGTCTTCATGACAAGTTAAGTTGACTGGGAATAATCCATATGCCTCTAACCAGTGTCTGAATGAGGTCCCCATCTCTCCTTTCTTATTCTCCAGGCCCCATCCATTCTCCTCGCCCCTGCTCTCATCCCTTGTTTTCCCCCAGGGCTCCAAGCACCGCCAGCTCTTGGCCACATTACGGGCCCTGGAGGCAGCATCTCTTCCCCAGCAGCCCCCCAGTCTGCCTGGCAGTGACGAGGAGGACGAGGAGGAGGTGGTGCAAAGAAAGAAGAAACGCCCAAAAAAGGTCTTGTTTGCCAGCACTTCTCCTGAAGTAAAGAAGAAAAGGAAGAAGAAACGTCAAAAACAGGGCCCACCTAGCAGTGGCTCCAAGGAAGGGGAAGTGGAAAGGAAGAAGTGCCACAAAGGGGCTCTTCTTGGCAATGACTTTGCTGCAGAAGAGAAAAGAAAGAGGAAATGCCAGAAACAGGACCCTTCAAATCCTGCCCAGCCCCTGGACAATGTTGACCAAACTGGTATTAGTGCATGTGGGACAGGGAGGGGGGATCAGCTGATCCTACATATGACAGAGGTTATCTGCCACCACTAGATTTGGGGTTAGGGAATAAGAAGTACTTTCATCTAGGCCACAATCTCTGTCTCAGGTTTCGTCTCTTGCTAAGCCTCTGAATTCAGGGGATATCGCCCCAAATATGCCTTCCCATCTCACTCCCTGCAGGTTCCAAAGCTTGGAATTCTAGTGCTGCAAATGACTCCACCAAGCCAAGCCCTGAGACCCCTTGCTCTAATCCTCCGCACACCTTGAGTCGCAAGCAGTGGCGGAACCGGCAGAAGAACAAGCGTAGACAGAAGAACAAGTTTCGGCTTCCTCGGGCGCCAGAGCAGGCCCCAGCCACAGCCGCCACAGAGGAGACAGAGGTGCCTCCTGCCCCCAGTCCAGACAGCCATGGAGCCCGGGCGGAGGCTCTGCGAGCCCGCATGGCCCAGCGGCTGGATGGTGCCCGGTTCCGCTACCTCAATGAACAGCTGTACTCAGGGCCCAGCAGTGCTGCGCAGCGCCTCTTCCAGGAAGACCCTGAGGCCTTTCTCCTCTACCACCGTGGCTTCCAGAGCCAAGTCAAGAAGTGGCCACTGCAGCCAGTGGACCGCATTGCCAGGGATCTTCACCAGCGGTGAGTGGGAGTTGGGCATTGTGAGAAGCGAGGTGTGTCAGTCACGGGCTCAGGCCAGACCAGCGAGCTGTTCCTCCCTTCCACTTCCAGGCCTGCGTCCCTGGTGGTGGCTGACTTTGGCTGTGGGGACTGCCGCCTGGCTTCAAGTATCCGGAACCCTGTGCACTGCTTCGACTTGGCCTCTCTGGACCCCCGGGTCACTGTGTGTGACATGGCCCAGGTAAACCCCACTCCTTCCACGTATCTGGCCTGTGCCCTAGGCCCAAACTTCATGGGCTAATCTCTAACATGCCCTCTCTGCCCGGCACCCCTAGCACTCGGTGCTGGCTTTCTCCTCCCCATAATGTGTGCTTCATACGATACTCTTCATAGGTGCCTCTGGAGGATGAATCTGTAGACGTGGCTGTGTTCTGCCTTTCACTGATGGGAACCAACATCAGAGACTTCCTAGAGGAGGCAAATCGAGTGCTGAAGCCAGGGTAGGAGTCCCCAGGAAACAGATGCATGTATATGTGCACGTGCGTGTGTCTGTGCATTTACCCAGAACTTTCCATCCTTTTCAGGGGTCTCTTGAAAGTGGCTGAGGTCAGCAGCCGCTTTGAAGATGTTCGGACCTTTCTGGGGGCTGTCACCAAACTGGGCTTCAAGGTCATCTCCAAGGTGAGGGCCCCAAGAAGTCTGTCCGTATCTTTGTCACATGTGTGGCCCTTCAGGGTAGTAGTGGTGTTCAGGATGGAGGTCATAATCAGACACAGACGTTTGCTCCTTGAAGGCATGACTTGTGGGAGAGCCCTGGGAAGCTTTCTGAGCAGGGACGGGATGTGGATGGAGGTGGTTTGAGGAGCTGGGGTGAGGATTTAGAGCTCACTGGGTCTTTTCTGTCCCTAGGACCTGACCAACAGCCACTTCTTCTTGTTTGACTTTCAAAAGACTGGGCCTCCTCGGGTCGGGCCCAAGGCTCAGCTCTCAGGCCTGAAGCTCCAGCCTTGTCTCTACAAGCGCAGGTGACCTCTGGACCCCCCTTGAAAGGGGAGGCAAGTCTTAAACTCCAGGCTCAGTACTCTGAAGTACTCAGGCTGTGACCCGGGGCCTGGTACCACCCTTACTCCATCCCAAGAACAAAATGTAATGAAACCCCTGGCTCAGCCCTGCTCTAATGAAGGCTTCTTGGTTCCAGGAAGCATAAAGTCATTTGGGCTAGCTAAAGAATAAGGAGTTACTGTGAGAACGCAGGATTATCTGGGAATTGTGGATGCCCTTAGTGTCATGGAAACGACATGGTTTGGAATTCAATGCATCTCTGCGTGTGGCTCCTCTTTCCATCTCTCAGGAGCCACGTGGGCTTTCTGTCCTAGCATCTCCACTCTCCTCTATTGTCCTTTTCCTGTTTGCACATCAGCTCCTTCTGCTTACCCATAGCTTCTACAGCTTTGGTTTGCCCAGGCCTTGAAGGCCTGGGGCAGGCATTGCTTCTTGGCTCTGGGGCAGCTGGTAGCCCACCAGCATCCTGGCTGAGCACGTCAGTCTGGGCTTCTAGGTCAGGATGGTTTGATTGTCCCTGTACTGAGTGCTTCTTTCCCCTGATCCTTATCTCCATCTTTGGAGCTGTATGGCCCAAACTACTCCTAGTATCTGTTGTCCCATAGGGCCCTGGTGTGTGTCTGGCTGAGGGCACAAATTTGGAATCAGGTAGCCTGCCACTGATTGCTGAGTCTTTTAATCTTTGAATGTCATATTACTCATTTGGAAAATGGTAGGATTCTTGTCTCATGGGATTGTTGTGTGGTGTGGGTTAATGAGGAAATCTGTAGCTAGGGCTGGGTGCACAGGAGGTGCACAATAAACTGTAGCTGTGGCTGATGTGTGTTGTAAGCATTACTGTTTTCTAAAGACCTTCTCCAGGCAGGGTTAGGGGTTGAAGAGTAAAGAATGGACTTGTTGACTGAGGAAGACTCTGGGAGAGCTCAAGATAGGCCTTTCAACAGGCTTATTTTATAGGATTTTTAGAGATTCTTGACAGATTGTGAGCTGTTCTTGGGGGGGGTGGTGGTGCAGGAGCTGGGCCTCTTCATAAATCACACCTGATTGATGCTATTTGGGGTGGAGATTGGGCTGTTCATTGGCAGAAGGGTCTGTCTGTTGTTTCTGCCTTGTAGTGGGCCCAAATCAGCATGTCTTAGGAAAGCTATGGGCAGGGAAGGCTAGTGCCGGGAGAAGATGAACTGGGATGATAGGTCCTTGGCCCCTTCCAGAAGGCATCTGCCATGAGCCCAGGTATAAAGATATAGCCTGTTCTACCTATTTCAAAGAACAAGAACTGAGAGTGACCACTGGGACACAGGTTCCAGGGCTCTGAGCCAGTTGGGTGCCTCCAGTAAGGTGGGTGTTTTGAGGCAGGCTGTGTAGGCCAGAGGGCATGTTTGGAGACTGGGCTATGAACCATCCAGCAGCTACTGCTCAGTACCTTTGCATGTGCTTCTCTCTGCTGAATACTCATCTGACCAGCAGAGTCTTACTCATCCTTCCAAACAGCCTAGTTGTTTCCTACTCCGTTACTCCCAAAGCAGAACTAACTTCTTCATCCGCACTCTCAAAGCGCTACGTGAAGAGTGCAGTTTCAGCATCTAAATACTGTGTGGCGACTGCTTTGTGCATTAGGCTGCAGTCTTCTCAACTCATATTTATCTTTGTATTCCTGAGCTGGTCACTTGAGATCCATCTAAGGAGGTGATAAGGATGACAGGGTCCAGTTGAGTGGGACCGATGAGAAGCAGGGGTGTTGCAGGAGCCCAGGTTCGGGCACATGATGAGGGCACTGTGAACTAGTGACGGTGGAATAGGCGGAGGCGGTTGGGAGAACTTCAGTGAGTAGAACTGGTGGGACATTGCGGCTTGGTGAGAGAAAGGAATCTGAAGCAAGTCTTGGGTTTCTGGCTTGAGCAACTGGTTGGGCTGGTGACGCCATTCAAAAGGTTGGGTTTTTGGTACCTTGATGTTCACTTGGAAGTGGGACAGAAACTCAGCAGCCAGAGGAGGTAACTCAAGTCATAGGAATAGGTAAGATATCCAAAGTAAGATAACGAGAAGAGAAAGTGGCTTGGAATAGAACTCACAGGAGCATTTAATGGATGAGTAAAGGAAAATGAACCAATAAAGGGGACAAGAAGAGAAGGTGGGGCCAGAGATGGAGGAGTAAAACCAGGAGAATGAATTTCTTAATGTGGAAGGAGTGGGGAGGTTTTAGGCCGACAGATGCTGTTGAAAGGTCTATTAAGATGAGAGAGGTCAGGTCGCAGCAGGGAGAGGATTGCTGCATAATGTTGAGGGCCTGGGGTTTGAATTTATAGTGGTATTATTCATGAATTTATAGTGAGTCCAATGCTGTGGTTCTCTCTACGTACTCAGGAATCTAGGTGTAGCTGTGGAAAAAATGAGTACTGAGGGATCATCCAGGATTGGAAACTTGCCATGCAATTGAAATAAATGAGCAAAGGAATTTCAGACCGTTCGTAAGTAAGCGATTGCTATGCTGGACCATGGAATTTGGTAGAACAGGTGAGTGGAGTAAAGACAGGAGTAGGTTGTTGCATTGGGGGTAACTGAACAAGTAACCTAGAAGGATGGGAGACTGTGGTCAGAAACTGGAATGCCTGAATAATTCATATTGGAAGCAGAGCAGCTCCAGGCAATGGCTAAGTTTAGAGTGTAGTTATAGGGGTGAGTGCCTGAGAGGTGTGCAAGGGAGGTTGCCCGGAGATTGGTTAATGCATGGAGGCCTCAGGTATTGAGAGAGGTTCTGCGTGGACTTTGAAAGTCTCCAGGATGATGGTAGACATAAGCGTGGAACAGGTGCCAACCTCTTGAAGATGGGGGCAGATCCAGGAGATCTGCAAAGAGTAGGAGAGGCGGGATAGCGTGAATTTCAAAGGGACAGAGGGTTCACACAGCCTACTAGAGAGACTTCCATCTTGGGGGTGATGTGAGGCTGGTGAGTGGAGCTGGCTACCAGGCAGCCAAGACAAAATACCCTGACAGTCCTCTCCAGCTTGGCGGGATTCACTGGGGATTGTTGGGGAGACAACTGTTGTGGCAGCTCCATGGGACAGGAATCTCCTGGGATAACAGGGAGGGAGGCAAGCCATAAAGTCTAAGGGATGTTTTGGAGTAGCAGGGCATCTGTCTCACTGTAGTGCACACGTCACCTTTTTATAGCTCCATATCTCTGTTTCCCAAGTGTTATTTATATTCCTAGATCTTGATTAATTTTCCCTGCTTTATTATCATGCTCAGCAGGACAGCTGGGGTCTGCCTTCTTCCCTCTTTTGCTTTCCTCCCTTACTTAAAATTTGGATTCTTTCTTTGCCTGTTCTGGCTCCAGCCACCTACATAAACATCTTTCTGGGTCTCACTCAGGACCCCGGCTCCCCCTAACTCAGCCAAGCCTCCATCTGCGTTTCTATCAATTCTGAAAGCAGGACTTTCCTGAGTCTGGGTGCCCCCCTGCTCCATCGTCAGCTTCAGGACAAGCTGTTCTTCAAGTCCATGCCTGGGCTTCAGTGTCTAATGTTGAGAGCCGAGACTGAAGAGAGAACAATATATATTTCTTTAAGAAATAACAGCATGCCAGCTGTTTAAGGAACAGTGAGATCAGTTTAAGGAACAATTGGAGAACAGAATGAAGGAGTGCAGTCATAGTAAGAAGTAAACAAGAGTGGGAAAGAGTGTAATTGGAGATTCCACTGGGAGCATTTGGGAAGCCTGAGGTATTTATTCCTAAAGCCAAGAAATGGTGAACCTGGAATCTGACTCCTGCCCTGGAAATGCGGAGGGCAAACAGAGATTCATTAACTGTTTCAGGGGTGGAGCCAGGGGAGTGCTGCTGCTTTTGCATTGGCCTGTGTTCCCAGAATTTGCCGTGGTAAGCCATGCGTGAGTGTATCCTTTGCACCTTGCAGGAGAGGGAAGTGTCAGCTGGTCTTGAGTCCTGTCCAGTAGGACCATTTGAAGAGGCAAGGAGACCTTAGCACAAAGAAGCTAGGAGTGTGCCATGTGGGCTGAGGAGGGAGTCTCAGGAAACCACCCAGAATAAAGCTGCATCCACCAAGGTAAAGGGGACTGCAGAAAAGGGACGGCATGATGCTCCCTTTAAATATCTAGCAGGCCCGTGGGGCACAGAAACACCCAGTCAAGCAAGCACAGTTTTATCCCCTTCCTCTCTGCAGCTGGGCCCAGAGCAGTCAGCAGCTCTTAGGTGGAGAGGAGGTGAGAAGAGCAGAGAGCATCCAGACCATTCCTCCCTTCCCCAGTGCAGGCTCCTTGACTTAAGTGGGACAGAGCTGGGAGGCGAAAATAGGTAAAGCTACAATAGGTGCAGATTATTTATTGTAATGTAGGATTAGACATTGCAATCATCTGAGACTGGTTTTGTATCTTAAACTGATTCTAAGACATCTGTGAACTAAGAATGAGCTGAAAAGTCACAGGCTTGCTGCAGCTTTTCTCTAAATGAAAAAGGGTTGGAGGCGTGGTGAGAGACGAGAATAAAGTTGGGTTTGGCTAGCAGTCTGTGCTTATGCTTCCTCAGCATCCCTTTTAGAGGCTTATTGCCCCTGCAGTCATCGGGGTGCTCCAGCTTTTGTTCCTGTAACACTGTTCTAAGGGAGCACAGTTCCCAAAGAAGCAACGTGGTCTTGGCAGAGACACAGCTCGGCTCCAGTCACACAACCACTTACGTAATTTCACGAAGCACTTTACAGATTCTCACAGAGACCTCTAATTACATTGTCCTCCATCCCTGGTGACCTCCCAGGCTGTCCACCTGGTTCTAGGACATTCGACTACTGCAGTAACCACCTTACGGGTCCAGTTGCTTCCACTCCTGTCCCCAGAGCAATTCATTTTCCACTCAGCCAAGTGAGCTTTTTAAAATGTAAGTCAGATATGTCACTTCTCTGCTGAAAATCCTTCAGTGGATTCACAGTGCTCTAAGAACAAAAGGCAAACTCCTTCCCAGGCCCTGTGTGATCTTGCCCAGGCCTCCCTCTCCAGCTGCACCTTAACCCACTGCTTCCACACGAAACTGCAGCCACACAGGCTTTCTTTCCATTCCTCAAGTGTTCCAAGCCATTTCTACTTCTGGGTCGTTACATTTGCCACTCCATCTTCTCAGGATACTTTTCCCTGGTGAGTTCATTTTTATCTTCCAGATCTTCACACCAGCATCACCTTTTCTTCTGTGGAAAAACCGGGCTAGATGCTCACCAAAATGTCCTTTTCCTGGACACACAGTTAAATTACATTTCCCAGCTTCTTGCATCAAGGTGGGGCTGTGTGCATCGTCCTCCCCAGTGGAAAGGGAGCAGAAGTGACGTTTCACTACCAGACCAAGACAGTTCAAGAGTGGACGAGCCTTCTCCGTGTTCTCCACCCCCTCCTCTGCCTTCCAGGGTGACCTTGAAGCACGTGTTTTGAAGATGGAGTCAGAGCATAGAAGGAGTCTGGATATTTAAGTCCCTGCTTAGAGGAGAACTGCTTGATCGAGAATATCCACACTTCTTTGAACAAGGAATAACCTCTGTTGCATTAGTGTTTAGCATGATATGCCCTGGCTAATATAGCTTCTCTGGCCACCCTGTCCACCTTGTCTTGATCACAGAACCCTTTCTGTTTCCTTCAGGGTGCTTCAGACATTTAATTAGCTTACCAGATGCCGGTCAACACTTCCCCAGTCCTATGAATTGGGCTCCTAACTGGGGAAAAAAATGCTCACATGAGGAAGTTGAGATACTGATTTTATCAGTTTATCAGTTACATTTTGATTGTGACAAAAGCAACAACAAAAAAAGGAAATCCCCCTAAAGAATATCTTAAACAAATTAGATTTTTCTTCTTGTAAAACTAGAAACCTGATGGTTGGTGGTTGTTGGCATTGGTTCAGGAATTCAAGGATGTTAGCAGTTAGGTCTGTGTGACTCTCTTGATCCTCATGGTCACAAGATGATGTGTTTTGATTAAGCAGAGACACCCTACTTACTATTACCCTTCTCAGGAGTCGCACAGGTAGCCACAGCCCCTATCTTTTTGGCCTTACTTCAAGGGTCCTTCTACATTGTTAGTACTCTGGTGTAAATACGTTCCATTTATTCCCTATAACATGGCTGAGACCAATCTGAAATATTACTATTTTAAATATATTTGTCTCCCCCGCCCCTTCCCACATCTCAGTGGCCTGTCAGCAACTCATCCAATTCAAAGCTGTTCTCCCTCCAGCTCAGTGGGGTGGGGAAACCTTCATGGTCTGTTTATTTCACTCATTCTCCACCTCCTCTGTCACTTCTAGGACTGGGATGGGGGAAGGCATGTTAGAGGCACAAAGGCTAAACTTTGATTTAGTTTAGCTTCATCAGTGTGTTCTACTAAGACAGGCATTTAAATGTTGGCTCAGTGTGTGGGGTTCTCTGGAGTCCCGCCATGGCACTTGCGCACTAACTGGTTTTGGTTCCCTGCTTACAATACTCAGCCCACACTCCCCCTCGGCTCTTCAGCTCCCGACACTGACAGCGTATGCACAGCGTCCTAGTGCTGAAGTCCCTCACCCTGGCGGGCAGCCCTCCTGGGAGCGGTTCCAACAAATACCTTAGGAGTGGTTACCTTTTTGGGAGCTCCCGGGAAACTCATGCATATTTGTCCTACCAAACAGCAGCAGTGCAGCCCCGCCAGCCCCTGACTCCCCTTGCCCTGTCCCAGCTAGCCTGACTCTGACCTCTCCATCTCTCTCTCTCTGGCTCCAAACCCTCACAAGTGACTCAGGTTACTTTCTCCCAAGAAGCCTCTGCCCCAGGCTCCACCCCAGTGGCCATATGGAGCCGGGTCTATAAGTTTCTGAGTGTAGCAAGCGTCTTGCTAGAGAATGTAATGCTGAATGAATATAAGGTCTCTCCCTCTCCTGGGAACATGAAATGACTATAAGTGGTTGTGTTGGAGCCCTCCTCGCTTGATTTAGGATGGAGGGGACAGCGCTGCTTCTTTACCTTTCAGGGAGAAGTTCTCTCTATTCCTAAAAATTCCCGTCAATGAAGCTTGCATTTCTAACTTCACGTACAATAGGAAGGTTGGTGGGCCTGGATCAGCTTTATTACCTTAGAGTAAATTCTGTGTAGGTGTATCTAGCACCCTTATTTAACATCTTCTTACTTGTGCAAGTATTCTTGTAAAATGTGAATTGTTCTCATGCATGTGCTTTATTTATAGAGTATTGTCAACAAATCTTGTCTTCTTTTTTCCCATCACTCAACTGTATTTTTAATATCCATCTATGTTATCAATCAGGGCCCACTCAGGGAAATAGAAACAGTACTAAGTGTTTCAAATAGAGGGCATTTAATGCAGAGAATTGATTACAAGTGATAGAGGCTGAGACAAAAGAAGATGCTTGATGTAATTAAAAATTAAGAACTGGAGAAATCAGATAATGTCCTAAGGCCTGGGAAAACAAAAGGGAAGAAGGGAAATAATTACCAGAAACTAGGAGCTCAGAAAAGGGACCACTTTTAACTGGTCAGTACTCAGATCTCTATGGGGAGGCTCCCTCCACATACCTGGTGCTTGGACTTCTGAGGAAGGAAATGGCCTTGAGGGTGAGGGAGCAAGGTCTGACTGTTCTCTGACTGCCAAGGGGGGAGCTGATCTGCTGCTGGTGTCTCAGAAGTGTAGCAAAGCTGCTGCTGAGTGCAAAAGAAGCTAGTAGCCAGAGACAACTGTCTGCAGCTGAAATACTGTGACAGCAACCGGAAAACAGGAATGAAGACTCTCCCCCCTTTTTCATTTTCAGTTTCCCTCTATGGCATCCTTTGGCAGAACCTAATGGAACCACCTGCCAGTGGATTCTGGGAAATACACTCTGCAGAGTCACAGCTGCAACAACACAACTCCAGAGTGTGTGTACGTGGGGGCTGAGAGGGAGGTGTGCTGCAGAGGGAGATACGGAGAGTGTAGGAGCCAAAAGAAAATAGGTAAATAGCCAGTATATTCCACGTAGCTGCTCATACATCTAGATTGTTGCTTCTGTCAGCTGTGAAGTACTTCATAATATGCATCCACCATAGTAAACTTATATATTGGCCTGGTTGCCTCAAATTCTTTGCCATCTGGAGAAATTAAAATCCTTGCAGCTAGGGTTCTGAGTACAAAATAAGTGCCCCCGACTAGATGCACTCATTTGAGATTTGGGAGGTAAGGGTCATCTTCCTGCCGCTTGGCTGTTATTGCTGGAGGCAGGTGTAAGCGCTGGGCTTTCTGCAGCAGCGTCCCGCCGAAGCCAGGGACAGAATAGGGTGCCTGCTGTAAGGGCGAAAGTTCAGCATATTCTGGAAGTGCAGTAGGTAAAATAAATCTGCTCTGTACAAATTTGGCTTTAATAAGATGGTTAAGAAGAAAAATTATTGGAAGGGTGTCAATAAGTTACTCAGAGAACTAATGGAAAGTCCAGGGAGTGAGGCTTAGAGAACAGACAGGAGCCAAGGGAGGATGAACAGGTGCAAAATCTAAGGTCAACTTTAGTCAGTCTGGTTAGGATGGCACTGCTGTCACCATTGCTACTTGACTTTACTCTCACTGTTTTGGGTACATAGATTGATGCTGAGAATTGAGATAATCCTCCTCTAGGTTCATGGCGCTATATTAGGACCGGCTCAGAAAGGCCCCTCTCCTGTTCTTTATTTTGTTTGTTTACTTTATTCCTGATTCATATTTCTGCTCCTCTTGTACCCCACAATGTGTTTGTTGTGTGCCCCTGGACACCTGTGTATCTTTGGCAAAATAGATGGTGGTTTTGGTATATGCATGCTGTGGCAGAGACTTGCCAGCTGTTCCTCGCACCCATTTTCTTCTTCCTGGGAAATCAGCTGTATTCTTTCCCAGCTTCCCTTATTCTTAAGTCGGGCCATGTGATTGAATCTAGCCAGTTGGATGGTAGTGGAACTAAGGTGTGCTACTTCTGTGACTTGGGTCCTTAAATTTTCCTATGCACAGTCCCCCATGTTATTTCCACTTTGGCCTTTGAGCATATGACCTTGAAAGCTACACGTTGAAGATGACGGAGCCAAAAGGTGGAAGGAGCCTGAACATCACTTAGAGGAGAGCCACCCACCAATTAAGAACATCTGTTTTGGATTTCACGTGAGTGAAAAAGAAATCTCTATCTTTTTGAGCCATTATACCCTTGGTTTGTTGTTACAGCGGCTAGTAATCTTTTTTTAAATCCCTTTTAATTGAACACATCAGAAAAGTAAACAAAACACACACCCATACAGAAAAGTAAACAAAAATGTTAAGCCTAATGGTTTATCACAAGGCCGGTACCTGTGTACGCGCCACCTAGACTAAGAAACAGAAGGCTGTCAACACCCAGAAGCCTCTTTTATGTCACCTCCCAACTTTCTTCTCTTGACTTTGCGAAGTTACCACCACCCTAACTTTCATGACATTGATTTCCTTGCTTCTCTTTATAGTCTTACCAGTTGAGCATCCATACCTAAATTGTATATATTTCCATGTGTCTGGCTTCTTCCCATCCCATGGATGGGATTCATCCATGTGTTGAGCGCAGCTGAATTTCATTCATTTTTATTTCTGTAGAAATATATCCCATTCTGTGAAGAAACCACAGTTTATTGATTGATTCAACTGTTGATGTACCTTTGAGTTATATATCAATCAGAATGGGCTGGATCATGCTACAGGAAACAAAAACCCAAAATATTAATGGCTTAACCCCACAAAAGATAATTTTTTACTATTGCTGTAGGTTGGCAGGGACTCTGTTCGTAGTCACTAAGGTACTCAAGCTAATGAAACTCCATTGCAATACATGCTTCCGTAATCACTAGGCGAGAAAAGGGAACAAGACAGATCACACCCTGGCACCAAAAGCTTCACTCTGGAAGCGACACATGTCCTCTTTGCCCCGTTTAATTAGCCAAAACAAGTCTCATTGCCATATATACCTCCCGTATGAGCCTACCGTGTACCCGGAAGGAAGAGAAACAGAATGTGAACTGCCTAATGATTAGTTTGTGGTTTCTACAAACAATGCTGCTGTGAACAATCTTGCAAGTGCCTCTTGTGCATGTGCACATGCTTCCTTTGGGAATATAACTAGGAGAAAACTGGTCATAAAGTATGTATATCCTCAACTTTAATAGTTAATGCCAGACTGTTTACAAATTTTTCAATTTATACTCCCTTCACCAGGGAAATGAGTGTTCACTTAATCCACATGAGAATTCACTTTATTCCATATCTTTGCTATCTTGTGGCATTGTCCCCCAGTTCCAGTATATGTGTTATGTTATGTCCTTTGGTTTAACTTTTCATTTCCCTAATTACTAATGGGATTGACCTTTTCATATACTGACTGCTTGAAAATTCTTTTCATACACTGACTACTTGAAAATCCTCTTCGATCAAGTGCCTGTTGAAGTCTCTTGCCCACTTTTTCTAATGGATTGTCTTTTCTTTGTTGATTTTGTATTTTATACACACACACACACACACACACACACACACACACACACACACACACACACACACACACACACACACACACACACACACACACACACACCCCATAATCCCTTCTGGTTATATGTACTGCATGTATCTTCTCCCATTCTGTGGTTTCCTTTTTCACTCTCTTAATGGGTGTTTATTGATGAACAGAAGTTTAATGTAGCCTGGTTTATCGATTGTTCATGGTTAATGCTGTGTGTGCCTATTTAAAGAATCATTCCTACCCCAAAATGATGAAGATATCTTACTAACTTATCTTCTGGATGTGTTAGTATTTTGCTTTTCATAGTTCTACAACCCATGTGCAACTGATTTTTCTGTGTGGTTAGAATAGGAGCCAAGTTGAATTTTATTTCCATCTAGATATCCAATTAATACAAAACTGTTCACTGAAAAAAAAATTTTCCTGTTACTCTCTACCTTTCCATATTTTTCTGTTAAGTGCGAGTTTGTTTCTGGGCACCCTAATCCATTCCTTGGTCTGTACGTCTGTCTTCACAGCAGTACCTCACTGTTTTAACTACAGTAGCTTTCTAATAAGTCTTAGTATGTGGTACAGCAAGTCCCACACGTTTTTCATCTCCAGAAGGACTATTGTTGGACCTTTGCATTTCCATGATTGTCAAGTTCCCTGAACACCCTGATGGGATTTTCTTACGCAGGCTCAGTTTGGTGCGAACTGATCCATTTGTAATACTGAGGCTTCCAAATCCGTGGTCTGTGTGCGCCATTTCATTAATTGCTGTCAATAATGTTTTATAGATTTATGTGCAAAGTTCTTCTTGCACATCTTTTGTTATATTTATTCCTAGGCATTTACTGTTGCTTTTTTAAACATCTTGCAAATGGGATCTTTAGAAATTTCATTTTCTCCTTGCTTTTATATAGAAATATAACCAATTTTTGTGTGTTGACCATGGAGCAGCACCCTTGCTAAATAACCTCACTTACTAACTAATAATTTATCTGTATTCTTTTATGTTCTACATATATTATACTCATATCGTCTCTGAACATCATATCAGTTTATTTCACCCTTTCTAATTCTATAGCATTTATTCTTATCCATGCTATACTCCACTGGCCAGGAGATCCATCACTATGTTCAAGAAGAGTGATGTTGGTGGAAGTCTGAATCACTATCAGACTTGAAGGAAAAGCTTTCAGTATTTTGTCATTGAGTGTGGTATTGGAAGTGAGATTCTGATTAATGGTTGTCAGATCAGTAATGTGCTCTACTTGCTATTACTTGTATCATGAATTGGATTTTGAATTTTGTCAAATGCTCCTTCTGAATTGAGATGATCATATATTTTTTAAAATTCTGTCAGTGTAGCAAGTAAAAGATATTTCCATATGTGAAATCAACCTTGAGTTTTTGGAATAAAATTAGCTTAGTTGATTATATCTTTTTTATATATTGATGAAATCAGTTTAATAATACTTTGTATAGGACTTTTTAATCTGTGCTCATGAGTGAACATAAGTGATATCTTCCTATAAATCTTCCTTTTCCCACTCAACACAGTGCTTTTAAGTTCTCTTCGTGTTGCTATATGTACCTATAACTCACTTTAACCTCTTCTTCACATGCTCTAATGGCTTCCCATCTCATTCATAATATAGCCCAGAGTTCTTACTATAACCGAAAAGCCCCTTGTATTATCTGGATTCCAGTTACCTCTCTAACACTCTCCCCCTTCATACACACCTTTTCAGCCATACTGTCCACTTTGCTAATTATTGAATATTCTAGGCATGCCCCTGCCTCAGGGCCATTGTACTATTTCAACTACCTGGAATATACTTTCACAGTTATCTTTATGGCCTACTTCCACACTATATTTGGATCTCTGTCCAAATGTCAATCTATCAGGTAATCCCTCTCTCTAGCCAATACTTTTTTTTTAACTTTTTTTTTTTAAGCCAATACTTTCTACTGCCTTACCATGCTTAGTGTTTCTTCAAGGGACTAATCACCACCTTTTAAATTACATATTTATTTGTTTATATAGTTATTATGTATTTCCCCACACTAGAATGTAAATTCTAAGAGAGTAGGGACTTATCTGTTTTATTTAATACTGTATCCCTGGGATCTAGTACATACTTGCATCTGACATCTGTTTAGTGTTCCAACATGTATTTGTTTAGAAAATTTAACATAGCCATTCCTCTAAAGACATTTAGATTATCCAAATCCTTGTGACTACAAAAAAATGGGGGAAGGATTTTCTTATAAATGTTCTCTTAAATGTATACAGTGTATATATGAGTCTTGGTTCCAGATTTCGAGTTACTTTGTCAGGCCAGTTATGCCACAATTAACAACTATAAAATCTGAGCAAAATACAAACAAAAAACAATATTTGAAGGCCCTGGAAAGTGAACAAAAGCAGGCAGAAAGCAGAGGAGAATTTACCCATGAAAGACTTTAGCTGCAGTGGGTAAGAATTGTGATTTTTGTGGTCTTTCTGTCTGAAGGTTTTCCTTCCCCACCCCATTTTCCAGCCCCACCCTATCCCCCAGTTCCAAACGCAGAAAACCACAGCCTTACTCACTCAAAACAGCAGAGGACAGAGTTCAAGGCTGGTAAAAATGCTGGAAATTTAAGAGCAGAAATCCTGGAAGAGAGAGTGGTATAAGGGGTGAAACCAAAATTTGGACAAACTCAACCCAAATCTTTGGATGACTACTAAATTACACATGCAAAGGGGAGACTCAGTGGGACCTAGCAAAAATAGCTGGCAGAATCCAGTGTGGAGTCTATCTTCGAATGACAGAAATGCACTGGAGTGAGATATGCAAATTTGCTGCTTTTTTTGCCTGAATACATTTCCTCAATTCATGTCCAGCTTGGGTGGCAGCTGAAGTGTCAGAAGACAGGGTGTGGCAGTGGAGAGCAGCTGGAAATTTAAACGGAAAATCCCAGAAGCAAAAGCACTATAGAGGAGATGAACCCCCAAAATCTGTCCAAGTCTTTGGCCAGTGACTAACCTATGTAAATGCAGGTGAGATGCTCTGAGGCTAGGCTGAAAAAGCAGCTGCTAGAAGCCAAAAGAACTAAGTAGATATGTCAACTGTTGTATGCACAACATAGGAAATATAAAATTTGCATTTTGAGGCCCCCCCATCCCAAAATTCCTTCATAACAACACCAACAACAAATCTTCAGAACATAACAGAATGAAAATTTCCATTTGGTTCTTTCTTGTAGTTTCTGTTTCTACAACATATTATTCACAATATCCAGTTTTCAACCAAAATTACGAGACATGCAAATAAATAGGAAATTATAGCCCTATTATAATTATAAAAATATGAAATTATAAACAGTAATTTATACTCAAGGGAAAAGACACTCAATAGAAACTGACTCTAGTGGGCTCAGATATTGGATTTAGTTGTCACAGAGTTCAAAGTAGCTGTTATTAATGTGTCCAAATAATAAAATGAAAATATGGATAAGAAATTCAAGGAAAATATGGCCTCAACGAATATACAGATGGAAAACCTTGCCAGAACATAGAAACTACAAGAAAGAATGAAATGGAAATTCTAGAACAGAAAAATATAAATAACTAAAGGGAAAAAAAAAAAAGGATAATACGAAGTACTTGATTCGTACAACAGAGAAAATAGGCTGAAAAAATTGATGGGGCCTGTGGGATTATAACAAAAGGTCTGACATTGTGTCATTGAAGTCCCAGAAGAAGATGAGAAGGAGGATTTAGCTGAGAAAGCACTTGATGAAAAATATCCAGAAACTTCCCGAGTTTGGTAAGAAATCCATATGGATTCAAGAAGCAAGTGAACCCCAAACAGAATAAACATGAAGAAATCCATTTAAAACATATATAATTAAACTTATGAAAACTAAATAAAAAGAAAAAATTTGAAACAACAAAAGAAAAATGACACCTTACCTAAAGGGGAAAAACAATTTGAATGACAGCAGAGTTCTTATCAGGAACCATGGAAGCTATAGGGGAGTGGCACAATTTTTCTCAGATTTTGAAATAAAAGAACTGTTAACACAGAAACTTATACCCAGTGAAAATAAAATATCCTTTAGGAGTGAAGGGGAAATTTGGATATTCTCAGATGAAGGGAAACTGGGGGAATTTGTCACCAGCAGACCTACCCTAAAAGAATGGCTAAAAGAAGTTCTCCAAATAGAAAGGGAATAATAAAAGAAGAAGTCTTAGAACATCAGGAAGGATGAAAGGGCACAAATATATGTGTAAACAAACATGTATGCATGTACAGCTAGCTTTCCCTCTCTTGAGTTCTCTGAATTGTGTTTGATGGTTGAAGCAAAGTTTATAACATTGATGTGGTTCTAAATGTATTAAGACAATTACATTATAAACAGGGAAGGATAAAGGGAAGTAAGGTTTCAGTACTTCACTTGAACAAGATGACAACATCAGTAAACCATGTTAAGTAATGTATATATAATGTAATACATAAAACAACTACTAAAAAGCTATATAAAGATATAAACTCAAAAACACTATAGATAACTCAAAATGGAGTTCTAAAAAATATTCAGTTAACTCACAGAAAGCAGAAAAAAGAAAACAGACAAAAATCAGAGAGAGTAAACAGAAAAACAAAAAGCAGATTTACTCCCTAGCATATCAATAATTATATGTTAATGAACTGAATACACCAATTAAACAACAAAGATGGGCAGAGTGATTTGAAAAAAAAAGACCAAAATATATGTCGTCTACAAGAAACTCACTTTAAATATAACAATATAGGCAAATTGAAAGTAAGAGGAAGAAAAAGATCTATCATGCAAACATTATTTAAAAGGAACCAGGAGTGGCTATATTGATATCAGATAAAGTAGACCTCAGAGGAAAAGATTTTGACAGAGAGCGAAAGGGACATTATATAATAATAAATGGGTCAATGCAGCAAGAAAGCATAGCAATCCTAAATGTGTACACACCAAACAACAGTGTGCAAAGTACATGAAGTAGATCTGATATCACTGAAAGGAGAAATATACAAATCCAAACTTGCAGTTGGAGACTCTCAACAATTGGTAAGACAACTAGACAGAAAAACAACAAGTACATAGAAGAACTCAACAACACCTTCAACCAGTAGGCTCTAACTGACATTTATAGAATACTCCACCAACAAATCATTTTCAAGTACCCATGTAACATATCATTAAGATAGGCCACATCTTGGGCTATAAAATAAATTTCAACGAATTTTAAGATTTGAAATCATATAGAGTATGTTCTCTGACCACAAAAAAATCAAGCTAGAAATTAGTAACAGGAAAATTTCCAAACATTCAGAAACTAAACAATACACTTCTAAATAATCTATAGGTCAAAGCGGAAGTCACAAGGGAAATATAAAAATACATTGAATGTAATGAAAATAGAACATATCAAAATTTGTGAGGCATAGCTAAAGCAATGCTGAGAGGAAAATGTATAGCACTAAATGTATACATTGGGAAAGAGCCTTAAAAGAATGTAATCAAAGTTCCCACCTCAATCTAGGGGAAAAATGGGGGGAAATAAATCCAAAGCAAACAGAAGGAAGGAAATAATAAAGGTAAGAGCAGAATTTCATGAAATTGAAAACAAACAACCAACCTGAATAGAACAAATCAATGAAACAAAGGGCTGTTTCTTTGAAAAGATCAATAAAATTACAAACTTCTAGCAAGACTAACAGAAAAGACACAGATTATCAGTATCAGGAATGAAACAACAAATATCACTACAGACTGTGCAGACAAATATAAAGGAATACTGCAACTCTGGACCTATATTTGACAACTTAGTTGAAATGGAACAATTTCCCCCCAAAAAAAGACACCACAATATTACAATTCATGCAATATGAAATAAATAAATAACCCTGTAACTATTAAGGAAATTAAACTTGTAACTTTAAAACTCCCAAGAAAAAAGTCTCCAGGACTTCTGTGCTGAAAACTACAGCACTGATGAAAGAAATCAAAGTTGTAAGTAAATGGAGAGACATGCCATGTTCTTGGATTGCAAAACTTAGTAAAGACATCAGTTGTGTACCCACATGGGTACGGAGGTTTAAACACAATTCCTGTCAAAATCCCAGCATGACTTTTTGTAGACACAGGTAAGATTACAGTAGTTCCCCTACACACGAACCTTCAAGTTTTGAACTTTCAAAGATGCAAACATGCGTCCAGATGTCCAGTCACGTAAGTTAGTTCACATGTCTGGCGTACATAGTCACATGCAGCTTGCCCTCCGTTTTCTATTGCTGACGGTCCTTCAGCTCTACCATCTCCCACCTCCTCTCCCTCCTCCAGTCAGTAACTCTTCTTGCCTGTTCGCTCGATGCCAGCCCCTGTATGCCACCTGTTGTACAGTACTACTGTATTTTCAAGGTACTGTACTGTAAGATTAAAAATGTTTTCTTTATTTTTTGTGTTTGTTTTTTATATATTATTTGTGTGAAAAGTATTAGAAGCCTATTACAGTACAGTACTATATAGCTGATTGTGTTAGTTGGTACCTAGGCTAACTTCGTTGGACTTAGGAACAAGTTGGACTTATGAACGTGATCTCAGAACGGAACTCACTCGTATGTAGGAGACTTACTGTATTCTAAAATTTGTATGGAAAGGCGAAGGAACTAGAATAAATAGACAGTTTTGAAAAAGAAGAATAAAGTAGGAGGAATCGGTTTACCGAATTTCAAGACTTACTACATAGCTACAGTAATCAAGACTGTGTGGTATTGATGGAGGGGAGGGTAGATACATAAATCAATAGAACAGAGAACCCAGAAACAGACCCATACAACCATGCCCAGCTGATTTTTGACAAAGGTGCAGGCACAATTCAATGGGGGAAAAGTAGCCTTTTCATCAAGTAGAGCTGGAGAACTTGGACATCCATAGGCAAAAATAAATGCATACAGAAATACATAAGTTTTAATCTATCTGTCTTGACCTAGTCGCACACCTTGTACAAAAACTACCTCAAAATGGATCGTGGACTTAAGTGTAGAATATAAAACGATAAAACCCTTAGAAAAGAGACACAGGAGAAAATCTTTGATATCTAAGGTGAGGCAGAGTTTTAAACTTGACATCAAAAACATGATTCCTAAAAGAAAAAATTGATAAATGGTGACTTCATCAAAATTTAAAACCTTTGCTCTATGAAAAATCCTATTAAGATAGGAAGGTACAGACTGGGAGAAAATATTTGCAAACCACCTATTTGACAAAGGATTAGTATCTAGAATATATAAATAACTCTGAAAACTCAGGGGTAAAAAAACCTGATAGCCTTATATCAGGCTACCTTATAGCCTACTAAAGAAATTGAATTTGTTATTAAAAACTTCCTCAGAAAAACAAAACTAAAAAGGTGGCTTTACTGGAAAATTATATCAACCATTTTAATAATATCATTCTGACACAAGCTCTTTTAGAGAGCAGAGTCGGACAGAACACTTCCCAACTCATTTTGTGTGTGACTCTCTAAGACCTAAACCTGGGAGTGAAATTGCTAGGACATATGGTATTTAATTAATTTCACTACGTGCTGCCAGATTGCTCCCCAGAATACACTAGTATACCCATCTACCAACAATGCTCCCCAGAATACACTAGTATACCCATCTACCAACAGTGCATGAGGATTCATGTTTTCCACTGTCTACCCAACGTTTGTTACATTACAGGCAATAGAATGCCATAGCGAGAATGGATTCTGGAGACAAATGCCCGGATTCAAAACCTGGCTCTGAATACTTTATAATAAGCATAAATGGAGTATGACCTTTACAAATTGTGAACCACTATATTATGTACCTGTAACGTATGTAATATTGTACATCAGCTATATTTCAATTTTAAAAAGTGCAAAAAGATGGGGGGGGGTTGACAACACTCGCAGGATTGTTAAAAGGATTAAAGGAGAGAACCGATTTGAAAGTGACTCCTCTAGGACCTGGCATATGGCCTGTAGGATCTGCTTCCCAAAATGGGTTAATCTGTTCAATCTAAAAAGACTAAACACTCAAAAGGCCCATGTCTCTACCTTCAGTGCTGGCACCAACCAGTCTTCCAGCAGACCCATACTCTCTGGGGTTGGGCTAATCGTTCATCCAAGATCAAAGAGGGGCCTCCTTCCCCCAACTCAAATACACCTAGAGAAAGCCATATTCAGTGGGGCGAACTTGAATCCCCATTCTAACCAGTGGCTCAGATCCTCAGGGCCAGTGACGACTGTGCTGGATGTTTACTATCATGCAGAAAAAAGTTCAATATAAAGTAGTGCTGTCTTAGGTCCCATCCAAGAGGATTTGTCATCCTGAAGTGTTTAAAAATACTCTTATTCAAAATGCCATTCCTTGCATGGCTCTCAAGCACAGGCTCATAGTCATATGGTCTAAAATGGTCCAGTTTTCTCTCACAAAGTGAGAAAAGTATGTCAAGCAGAGTAAGAACTTGAAACCTGAGTAAGAGTATACTTAGCCTAAAATAAGACCCAGCTATGATTTTGTTGTAATAACTATTAAATTTTTTTTTTTTTTTTTTTTTTTTTTTTTTGCGGTACGTGGGCCTCTCACTGCTGTGGCCTCTCCCGTTGCGGAGAACAGGCTCTGGACGAGCAGGCTCAGCGGCCACGGCTCACGGGCCCAGCCTCTCCGCGGCATGTGGAATCTTCCCGGACCGGGGCACGAACCCGTGTCCCCTGCATCGGCAGGCAGACTCTCAACCACTGTGCCACCAGGGAAGCCCTGACTAAATTTTTTTTTAAGAAAGTATAGACAATAAAGGTAAAAAACAAACTGGCTCTGACTTTATGACCTTGAATAACTGACTGAATCGTATCTCAGTTTCCTAATCTGTAGTACGGAATAATAATAGTACCTATTATAGCTACTATTACAGCTACCAGGGCATCTTAGGCATTAGTGGGTGAACTGGCACTTTTTTTTTCTATTTCAGACATTTCTCCTATATATCCTATTTCTGAATGAGGATTTCAAATTAGACTGAAAAGCTGAAAAAATAAGAGTTTCAGGTGAGCTGCAGAGCACTAATGAATGAAATTTTTGGTCTTTGGATTCTTAGTGCATATAGTGTACAGAGCAGGTCACAAATTTCCTCACAAATTTGGATATGCAAATAAAATTTAGCTCCTTTCTCAATTACTGATCTGATTTTCCTCACAAGTCTCACTCCCATTCTCTACTCTGCTGGATAGTAGAAGAGGCTAGAAATCAATTTGTTTCACTCTCTTTAGGTTTCATTTTTTCTCTTTGAAATACAGGCTCAGAATTTCAAATTCTGAGCATTCTACCTTTGCTCCTCTCCAGAGTGGCATCTAGGTGTAGACAGGAGGGCTTGTGTGTCATTTTGATGTCAGAAGGAAGGGGTCCCTGGCCTAATACTGGTTCTTGGGTGTGCACAAGCTGGAATTCTCTGGGTATGGTTGGCCCAGTTCCACCCGTGGGCATCCTGCCAGAATTTGCTTCTAAAGTTGATGAATTCGTGGTCTTGTCTTTTTCAGCTGTCAGGGCCTTTTGCCCCTCCCTGCCAATTTGGCCTCCTCTCAACAACTCTGTTTGGTGCTGCAGACCCCAGTGATTCTCTGCCTCGTATTCCCTCGAGCCTGACAGGTCTCTGTTCAGTTTCCACACCATGTAGGGATCAAGGGACACTTCTTCCTTGCCATGTCCCTCTGCCTTCTTTATCCTCTTGGGGCCACAGTAGGTCCATGCTGCAGAGCAGTTCCCTTCTAAAGTCCCAGTTAAGGAAGAGGGCAAAAGCCTCTGCCCTCAGTACCTCAGTTTACTGCTAAAGTCCCAGATCAGGTTGATTTTGTCATAGTCCTCCCTGCCTTGATTCCACTCCTTCATCCATCCCCCCCACCCCTGCCACCCCATCTGTCCAGACAGGATGGGACATGTTTCTCCCCTTTGTCATGTGTCTTACTTCCGCCTTCCTTTCATTGAGACTTTACTTCCCTAATGAATTTTTTTTTTTTTTTTTTTTTGGCCACACCTAGCAGCATGCAGAATCTTAGTTCACCGACCAGGGATCAAACCCAGGTCCTGGCAGTGAAAGCACTGAGTCCTATCCACTGGACTGCCAGGGAATTCTCTCTAATGAGATTCTAATTTATCTGCTAGACAATTTCAACAGTGAAATTGTCAAATCTGGAACATTTTTACATGCATTCATTGTATTTGAGCGGTGCTGTCACTTGGTACTTATTTTATAATCTCTGATTGACTAAGTTTAATAATTTGCTGGGCATAATTCAAGAATGAATTGCAGTCAATTATGCGTCAATAAAGCTGAAATTTAAAAAAAGAAAAGAAATGCTAGGTTACAAAAAAGAATAAATTTTGGCCTAGAGAAGGATGTGGATTTGTAGAAACTATTCTGTGCTAACCAATTTCAGATGGTTTTACTCGTATATCACTATTGTTCCCTGTTCCCACTGGGGAAAATAGTACTGATGGTAAATATGGACAGAGGGTTCATTTATCCAGAAGGACTTCTTTAATACTCTTCTAATCTCCTCTCCTGAAGGAGTAGGCATGTCCCTGGTTGAGTGTGGAAAGGAAAAGGGAAGAGTTTCTGAGGAAGGAGAAAGCTTTTGCCTCTTTGCTTAGCCTTTCGTTAAAGGAAATCAGTTGCACCACAGTCACCAGCAAGTGGGATGACTGTGAAGAGGTTGTGCACTGATGCTCAGTATACACCTCTGTCTGCATTTCCTTCCACCATGTAGCTTGTACCGAATCATACAGCAAGGGGAGTAAGTTGTACCTAGTAAGATTTGGTGCTTGGGGGCAAGGAGAGGAGCTGTTGTTGGCTTTTAGCTGGTGTTGTCTGCTATACTCTAACCCAGCTTTTGTCAGAGAGGTTTGCCCTGGGGTAGCAAGCAATCATGCAACTGATAATAACTGAACGTATCAAAGCAGAACGCCTGATTCCCTACCTCCAACCTGTCTCTCATATTTCTCTCAGTTAGTGACACCACGATCCACCCAGTTGCTCAGTCATCCTACGGTAGATTTGCCCATTTCCCTCACTCTTCGCATTCAATCCATCAGCAAGTTCTGCTGGCTTTGCCTCCAGAATATTTCCTAAATCCATTAATTCTCCATCTCCACTGTTAATGACCTTAGTCCAAACTCCATCATCTCTCACTTGAATTACTTCAATAGCCTCCAAACAAATCTTCCTCCTTGTTACTCTGAATTTCCTTCCATCCATCCACCCACCATAGAACAGCCAGAGTGATCTTTGATAAAGCTCATTTCCCAACTAATACTAATAGATTCCTTCTTTTAAAAAATACAAGCTCATTCTCATGAAAAGGCTCTAGTGATCTGCCCCTTTCTATACCTTTCCATCCTTTTGGCTTACTCTGACCCTCACTCACAGTGCTCCAGCTACATGTTCTGTTCCTTGAACACCCCAAGGTTGTTCCTGCCTCAGCACCTTTGCATCTGCTGAGGGCTCTACCTGAAACCCTCCTAGATCTTCAAATAGCTCTTTCAAATACTCATCAAGCCTTCCCTGAACACCCAAACTAGATTAACTGCTCCCCTCTAGTCACTCTCTGACACATCAGCCTGCTTTTTTTTTTATAGCACTTAAAAGTCATCAAGTTTAACTCATTTATATGTTGGCCTTTTATTATCTGTCTCCCGGCATTAGAACAACCTCATCAGTGCCTGGAAGAGCACCTCGTTCAGAGGAGTGCTCATAACTAATCGTTGAATGAACATATGACCTTGTGTCTTATTTCGCTTGTGTGTGTGTGTGTGTGTGTACGACTCACTCAGGATCCATTCTGGGGGAGGGGATGACCAGTAGGGCAGGATTGGGGCATTCCCAATAGTACTGCTAAGTGCCTGAAGAAATTTTCTTGAGTTCTAATGTTCTCCCTTTAAAAATATCGCTTGCGGGTTTAGCACAAGAGCTGAGAGCACAGTCGAGAGCTGGGTAGGGATTCCAAGTCCTGTGTGTTAGCCATCCTGAGATCTGCCTAGCCCCTTGGATACAGGACTAACCCCAGGCCCATCTCCCCCACAGTGTACCCACACTCCCCTCTCCCCATCGCCAGGCACACACCCTCTTCTGCCTTCACTGTGAACAGACCACCTCTCTCGGTCGTGTACACTGTGCTTTCCCCTCAGTGTGTCGCATTTTCAGTGGGCACACACCTGCATTCCTTATTAAGTCTCAGAAATCTTTCATCAAAGCACTCCAACTTTATTTTGGCGGAGGGCTCAGGGCAGCGGTGGGCTGCACACATGGACTCTCCGTTGGGCACAGGTGGTGGGGCTGAGCTTCGTGGGCAGGGGCAGGTGCATCAGGATCTTCCTGCTGTGCAGCCTAGTGGTGCCGAGGGGCCCTTCCAAGTACACAGGACAGGAATACACGGCCAGGCCGGCTCGGGGTGGCATGTCATTGGCCCCCGGGGCCTGGGCGCTGACTCTGACCAGAGGCAGAGGGCTGGGCTGACTGGAAGAACTGTCCTGCAAGGCCCCTGCGAGCGGGTCCCACTCGGCGTTCCGGAGCTGTAGCCCAGTCAGCAGCAGCCCCACCTCTGGAACCCTGGGGTTTGGGCCGTTCACCACCTGGGGGCGCCAGAAACTGGTCAGGCAAGGCTGAGAAGCTGGGGGGTCGTGGTGGAGCGGGATTAGAGAAGCAGATGGGGCTAGCGGGAGTAAAACCAAGAAGAGGCAAGGTGGGGTAACTAAGAGGTGTAATCAAGGGGCGGAATTGGAAACGAAGGGGCAGCACGAGGATACCTGGAGGTGCAGAGGGCTGTTTAGCTCCTGACGTTTATGGGGGAGCTGACTGGAGCTAGAGCCTTGGCAACCAGGGAAATTCGTCAGGTCAACCCCAGCAAAGGCAGCCTCCCAACGCAGTGACAGCAGCAGGCGGCGCGGGCGGCAAAAGGCTGACAGGTGAAAGATGCGCTCTGGTACTTGGGTCCCCACACCCAGGTAGCGAACCAACAGCTGCCCACGGCGCGATAGCTGTCGCAGCCAGTGCCAGGGCGGCTGAGGCCCGGCAGGCGCGTGGGGTCGCCAAGGCGAGGGTAGGCGGCCAGTCCAGAGAGCGTGAGCCACCGCGGCACAGCGCCGGGAGGCACACGGGGGCGCGCCCTTCAGCTGCTGCAACAGGCAATCAAGGTCCCGTTGCAGCGCGCCCACCAGCTGGCTCAGTTCCAGCACCTCCATCTTGAGGAAGCCCTCCAGAGGCCGCGGCGCGCTCAGCCCCAGCTCCCCCCACCCCGCGCCAGACTCAGCTTGGCGAGTGGTCTCGGTCAGCAGAGCCTGCAGTGACTCCAGCCTCCGCTTGGCTTGCACCAGGCGCTGCCGCAGCCGCCTTTCGGCGCGCCGGGAGCCTCCGCTGGCCTCCGGAACCCAAGTGGGCGAACACCGCTGCAGCGCGCTCAGGACAGCGCGACTCTGGCGTCGCAGCAGCCAGGTCTGGGGGCCAGCACTCAGTCCGCAGGTCCGGGGTTCAGGTGGTGTGGGCAGTAGATGCATCTGGGCCTTGCACTCTTCCATAGCATCCGGCTCCCCTAGTTCTTGGGGGTGGAGGTGAGTGAGGGGTGAGAGATAAGACTGTCTCTTCCCACCCCAGACCCAAGGGAGTAGGCCTTTCTCTGACACTTTAAACCATCATCATCCCGTAACTGTGAATATTGCCCCCTTCTACACCTTTTTTGGTACCTCTGTTACATTCCCTTGAGCAAGGTGGTATTACTGGGCTGTTCCCCACCTCAACGCAGATACCTGACTGCAGCTTACCCGGGCTGGGCATCAGAGTGGCCAGCAGATACTGGGGTGTGTGTGGTTGGGCCCGGTTCCTGCTGCTGGAGCTCAGGCAGGCTTGCGTGAGGCTATTCAGGACCTCCCTGTCCTTCTCGTCTCCCACAGGACCCCCATAGAAAACTGAAGCTGAGGATGAGGTCAGAGCCCCTCAGTTACAGCCCCTCCAGTTTCCACCACCTCCCAAACCAAGGTTGTAGGTTATGTCCCCATCTCAGTGCTCCCCTCCCTCCCCCTTTCTGGGCTCTCCTGGGGGCTGGTGACTGCATGGGGGACAGGAGGAGTCTCACCAGCCAGCTCCTGCATGGCAGCACTGGGATTGCTCAGGCTGGCCCACAGGTGGTCTTGGATCTGCAGGATCCGGGTCAGCGTCCCTTGACTCCTGGGGGTGGAGAGCAGGAAGTAGGCTTTCAAAACCATCTATATGCTGAGGACTTTCACATCTTTCTCTCCAGCCCGAACCTCCCTCCTGAGCTCCAGACCCACGAGGGCTCACTAGTCATCGCCACTTGGCACCACAAATACGACTTCCTTTCAACTGAAATCATCATTTCCTCCCACACCGCCCACCCAGTTGTCCAAGGCAGAAATCTGAGAGCCTTCCTTGACTCTTCCCTCTTCCTAACCCCATATTTACTCTCTCCCCACTGTGACTACCCTAGTCCCTACCACCCATACCATGACCTCGTTCCTCAAGCCTGCCAGAGCCTCCCAAAACTATTGTGCTTGCCTCCAGCCCTGCCCCATCTGGTCCATTCTCCACGCTGCAACCAGCGTGATCTTTCCAACACACAGATGGGATCATGTGTCTTCTACTTAAAACCCTTCAGTGGCTTCCCACTGTCCTCAGGATCCAATCAGGTCCCTTGTGATGGTCTTAAAGGCCCTTTACCACAAGCCTCACCTCTCCCCACTCAAGCCCCAGCATGTCCACCTCAGCCACACTGAAGTCCTCTCTCCTGCTAAGCTTAGTTCCTTCTGCTCAGAAAGGCCTCATCTCCACCTGATCTGCCTCTGCTGTCAGGACTCAGTTCAAAGTGAGACCCCTAAGTCCTTGGAGAAGCCTTCCTTGACTTCCCCCTGCCCTCACATTTTGGAGCTCCCCAGAGATGAATCCCAGCATGTGAAAAATATTCAGTGTTTGCTGAGTGACTGACAGAGTAGGATGGGCGGGGTCCCTCACCAGCACCCCCTGTGAGCCTGCAGCTTCATTCCATAGAGCTGCCGGTGTAGCAGGAGGCCATGTAGGAGGAGCAGAGGCAGCACCCTGGTTGGGGGTTGCACACAGAGTCCTTGCTGGACTAGCTCCACACTGTCGACCAAGACATGGGACAGCTCCAGGGACTGGTCCCAGAAAATAGGCATGGAGTGCAGAGTCAGCACGGCTGGGGAGGAAGGAAAGTGCTGAGTCAGCACAATACAGTTACCTCCCCGCTCCAATCTGAGAGCCTGTGGGGGGAAGCTCCTCACCTGGTAAGGAAGCAATAGCCTCTGCAGACACAATAAGCCAAAGACGGAAATCTCTGTGGACAGTGGCCACGTTCTCTCTTGCTTGTTGAGCAGAAAGCAGTTCTAACTCCAGGTCGGAGACCACTAGGGGTCAGACATGGGGCTGAGATCAATCGCTGGGTAAAGGGTCAGACATAAGCCTAGAGATCAGACTTGAGGCTAGGGGGTTAGGAGTCAGATACAAAGGTGATTAGGGGATCAGCCATGAGATCTGAGTTCAAGCTCAGGCCCAAGTGTAGGATAGGGTCCTAGAAGCCATCTCTAGGCAGCAAACCCACCCTTGGCTCTGGCCAACGGCCCCAGCAAGGGCTGTAGCAGCTCTTTTGGCCAGTGAGGCATCAGATGACAGTTCTCCAGCACCAGCCAGTGCCCGCTGTGCATAGCCTTGCGGAGAATGCCGACCACATCCGAGACCGGGTCCCAGGCTTCAGAGCCCAGAGCTATCACCTTCAGATGCTTCTGCCCCTGAGGACCAACAGCAAAATGGCAGGGTAACTCAAAGGGATCCTAGGGTGACCCAAGGGACCCAGAGTAATGCCACAGATGACCTGAAAAGTCCCTGAGTAATCCAGAAAGATCCATGAGAATGCTGGGAGGGGAGACCCACACCCCAGCCCAGCCCTAAGAGCCCGGTGGCTCTGTGGCCGAGAGGCCAGGCTCGAACCTGCTCGTGTTTGGCAGCCAGTTTCTGGATGACGGTCAGGGGGTGCACGGTGGCGGTGGGGTGACCAGGTGGTGGCAACAAAATCAGCGTGGGCTGAGTAGCCTGACTGTGTTCAAAGGGTATGGTGGGAGCACGCAGGTTTTCATCCAGGGGCCGGCCCAGGAGGCTGGTGGTGAAGGTTGCCAGGGCACTGGCCAGGCACTCAGGGCGCAGCACACGCCACAGGATCAGCTTCTGGAGGAGGCTGAATGAGTCAGTCCCAGGCCCCGGTGCAGGACCCAGCACTGTGGATGACAGTGACAAGTAAGCCTGCCAAGCACTGGAGTGGCCTGCCAGGGATGCACACAGCCCAGCATACGGAGGCAGTACCTCCAACATCTCACATTCGTGCCAGGCTCTCAGCCCTAGCCAGGCCGGTCGAGCCACACCTGGGTCTGGTTTTCTGTAGCCTGTGCTGGGAGAGGCTGCCAGTCCAGGCCAGAGGGCCAGCCTCTCGAGCTCCGGTGCCTTCCTTGCCACTTGCAGCAGAGCCAGAGCACCCAAGGCACCCACCAAGGGTACTTGGGTTAGGCCCAGTGTAGCGGCAGTGCTGCCCAGTAGCTGGTGGGTCAGCTGTCTTTTTAACTGCAGCAGATGGCAGGGTAGTTCTTCCTGCTGATGAATCTCACCTTTCATGCTGTTCAGAGCCCGCTTGGTGGCTGCCAGCCAATTCTCTGGACTCATACGGAAAAGCGGTAGCAGGTTCTGCAGTGAGCTAAGAGCCTTTATAATGGCCATTCCATGCCAGACCACATGCCGATACGGTGCCCACGATGCCACCTCCTGCCTCCTCAGCTCTTCTAACTCCTCGAAACGGGCACGCAGCCGACACAGCTCTGCCTGGGCCCTCACCATGTCTCGCAGGAACTTGGCTGGTTTCTGACGCCTTGGGTTCTGGAGCAGCAGCATCGTCAGCAGCCGCTCCTGCAAACAGTCCCTTGTTGCGCGGATCCGGCCCTTTCCCACGTAGCTCCCGATCAGCAGCGCTCATCTCCACCCCCGCACCTGGGCCGCTGCAAAGCTCATCCCAGCCCACAGACCGGACCCCCCAAGTACCTCAGCAGCCTTCACAGCTTCCCAGGCGTCCAGGAATCTGATCCTCAGGTCCTGCCAGTGGCTCTCAAGCTCAGGACGCTCTGTGCACAAGATTTCACGCAGCATCTGTTCTTCTAGGATTTCCATGTTCATGCCCAGGTCCAGCACATTCAGCCCTTTCAGCAATTCACAGCCTAGCACTTGGAATCACATGGGAGACGCTTAACCTCTTCCCTGGGGCAGAGCCAGGGGTGAGAGGCACAGGGAGTGTGGCTCCCTGCTACGGTCCTGAGCCCGCTCTGGGCCAGACTGAGTGAAGCTCAGGCCCTGGTGTTCCCACAAAGCTGTGCTGGCGACTTACCCACTGGGCCTCACCTTTTTCCAAAGAACTGAGGGGAAGGGTAGTGCTCAGATAGAGACAGAAGCCAGGCTGCAACTGGGGTGGGCACAGCTGTTCCCGCTGCAGTAGCCATTGCAGTTCTGGGCACTCTAGGCCCAGCTCCATGTTGGTCAGTAGCACCGGCAGGCCTGCGAGGGGGAGGCAAGGACACCCTACCCACCACGCCAGCACCTGGGCACCCCCATGCACAAAATCGGGCTCCGATTTTGCTCCCCTCTGGCTGACGGGAAGGCTCCCTCAGGGCTCTTCCACTGAGTTAGTGCCCAGGGTAGAGGTGGGAGCTGAGGTCAGACTGGGGTGTTGGGAGTCCTGTGGGGCCACAGAGTAGGGGGAGGACACAGGAGACACGTGGGTGCAGGGGACGAGTTCTCACCACCGGCAGCTGCCTCCTGGAGCTGAGGCCCCAGCTCTGGGTCAGCGCCTGAGAGGACTCGGGGTTCGGGAGGGGGCGGGGACTGAGTCACAGTCCCCGCCCCCTCCTCCTGTTCTTTCTCCTCTTCCTCCTGCGACGCTTCCTCTTCCTTGTTCTTCTCCGTGATTCCCCTTTCTCCTGCCTTCTGTTCTTTTGTCTTGTAACACTCGTCGCTCTCATCATCTTCGTCTTCCGTGTCCTCCTCTTTAGACTCTTTTCCTTGATTTCTCTTGAAGCCCTTCCCTGTGGCAGAAAGAGGAAGAGGGGCTCTTCTCAGGGAGGGACTCAGGCTCCTGGGGAGCCCCGTTCACCCAAGGGCTCCAGCTGATGAAGGAAGTTCTGCGAGAGGACACCTTAGGAAAGTCACTTAAGCTCTCTGTGACACAATTTCGTCATCTGCAAAATGGGGTTGATAGTAGTGAGTACCTCATAGGGTTACTGTGAAGATGACATGGAACAGTGCATACAAAGCACTTTGCTGGTACCTACCAAGCACTCAGTAAAGGGTAGCTCTCATTATTGCTACTCTAAAATTCCAGGGAGGGGTTCTAGTCACCACTGAAATCAGCTCCATTTCTGCTTTTCTGTAGGTTGGTTAGAAGAGTCAGTGCGTTTCCCTTTTTGCCTAAGCAAATTCTGTCACTAACAACTACAAGAGTCATCACTAGCATAGAGGTCATTGCCTGGAAGTAACAGCTGGTAGGAGAAAGGCCATAGACTGTGGCATTAGCCACGCCATGGACAGTGCTGTGCACCGGGTGGCTAGCTGACCAGCAGCTGTCTGCAGCCCCCTTCTCCTTTGCCTCCTCTATTGCAGGATCTGGAAAAGATAAATACTTATTTTTTTAATTATCAAGAAATTTTTTAAGGATTTTTAAAAATATTAAGTGTTCAAGAAGTGGGCAAGTGGAGGTTGCCAGGTCCACAGTTTGGTGTGTTCATTTCCTATTCCTTAACAAGTTACCACAAACTTAGCTAAAAACAACACCCCATTTATTATCTCTCACTTCAGTAGCTTAGATGCCTGATCAGGCACTCTGCTCAGAGTTACACTGGGCTAAAATCATGGCTAAAATCGGGCTATCCTGGTGGTGCAGTGGTTAAGAATACGCCTGCCAGTGCAGGGGACACAGGTTTGAGCCCTGGTCTGGGAGGATCCCACATGCCGCGGAGCAACTAAGGCCGTGTGCCACAACTACTGAGCCTGTGCTCTAGAGCCCGCGAGCCTAGAGCCCATGCTCTGCAACAAGAGAAGCCACCGCAACGAGAAACCCGCGCACTACAACAAAGAGTAACCCCCGCTCGCTGCAGCTAGAGAAAGCCCACGTGCAGCAACAAAGACTCAACTCAGCCAAAAATAAATAATTAATTTTTTTAAAAAAAGGCTAAAATCACTGGGGCTGCGGTGCTCATCTGGGACTTGTGTGCTCTTCCAGGCTTACTATTTTGGAGTTTTTTGTTTGTTTTTGTTGTTTTATTGAAGTATAGCTTATTTACAATGTTGTGATAGTTTCAGGTGTACAGCAAAGTGATTCAGATATATATATATACACACACATATATACGTATATATATATTTATTCTTTTTCAGATTCTTTTCTATTATAGGTTATTATAAGATATTGAATATAGTTCCCTGTGCTATACTGTAGGTCCTTGTTGTTTATCTATTTTATATATAGTGGTGTGTATCTGTTAATCCCAAACTCCTAATTTATCCTCCCCGTTCCTTCCCCTTTGGTAACCATAACTTTGTTTTCTATGTCTGTATGTCTATTTCTGTTTTGTAAATAAGTTTGTATGTTTTTTTATTGATTCCACATATAAGTGATGTCATATATGTCTTTGTCTGACTTGCTTCATTTAGTATGATAATCTCTAGGTCCATCCATGTTGCTGCAAAGGGCATTATTTGTGCATGTATATATATATATATATATATATACACACACACACACACACACACACACACACACACACACACACACACCCCACATCTTCCTTATCTGTCGATGGACATTTAGGTTGCTTCCATGTCTTGTCTATTGTAAATAGTGCTGCTATGCATACTGGGGTGCATATATCTTTTCAACAAGGGATTAATATCCAAAACATACAAACAGCTCATATAGCTCAATATCAAAAAACAAACAAACAAACAAGCAAAAAACAGGGACTTCCCTGGTGGCGCAGTGGTTAAGAATCTGCCTGCCAATGCAGGGGACACGGGTTCAAGCCCCGGTCTGGGAAGATCCCACATGCCGTGGAGCAACTAAGCCCATGCGCCACAACTACTGAGCCTGTACTCTAGAGCCCGTGAGCCACAACTAGTATAGTTGTGCAGAGTTCTTGAGGAGAGGCATTATATATATATATATATATATATATATATATATTTTTTTTTTGGCTGTACTCAGGCCTCTCACTGTTGTGGCCTCTCCCGTTGCGGAGCGCAGGCTCCGGATGCGCAGGCCCAGCGGCCATGGCTCACAGGCCCAACCGCTCTGGGGCATGTGGGATCCTCCCGGACCGGGGCACGAACCCGTGTCCCCTGCACCGGCAGGCGGACTCTCAACCACTGCGCCACCAGGGAAGCCCATGACTAATGTTTCTGAGAACTTATTATGTCTTAGGCACTGTGTGAACTCTTTTTTCATGAATTATCTTACTTAATACTCACAACAATTTATGAGATGGGTATAATTAAGACCCTCATTTTATTGGCAAATAAACTTGGGCTTAGAGAGGTTAAATACCTTGCCTGGGTCACACAGCTAGCAAAGGACAGATAATTGACCCAGATAGTCTGCTTATAGAGCCCGTGTTACAGACAAATTAATTATACGCCTTCTATTCTAGATGTCTATTGTTCTTACCAGTACAACCCTCAACCCCTTCTTCTGGGAAATAAACACTCTCCCTTCCCCTAGGAAATGCTCCCTCCGATGCTCTACCCAGATGGGTCCCTGATCCAAGCAGGACCAATAGAAATATTTCCCCAGAATTCCTGAACATTGGATAAATTTGGGTAGTAAAGCTCTGAGTTGTAGTTCAAGTTTCTAATAGTGCTGAGCAGATCAGGATGCGGATCACGGTCAGCCACGTAGATTCAGAATCATTGCAATATGGGCCCCAAATGTAAATGTGACCTAATTTATTAATATCATGTTGGCTGGGGACTTCCCTGGTGGTCCAGTGGGTAAGACTCCGTGCTCCCAATGCAGGGGGCCCGGGTTCGATCCCTGGTCAGGGAACTAGACCCCGCATGCATGCTGCAGCTAAGAGTCTGCGTGCTGCAACTAAAGATCCCGCGTGCCGCAACTAAAGATCCCGCGTGCCGCAACCGAGACCCGGCAGAGCCAAAATAAATAAATAAATATTTTTAAAAAATACCGTGTTGGCTGATGAAATCTGGGATACCCTGGCCATAAAAATTTAGTGTCTTCATTAGGAAAGGGAAGAGCACATGTGGCTGAGAGTGTTGGGCAGCTCAGACACCCAAGATGCACTGTGTTTACTCTCCCTGGCTTTACCTCTGTCTTTGGTGGGACCTGTGGCCGAGCATCCAGCCTCTTCTAGAGGCAGTGGATTCAGCCAGGTGAGGGCCTGGTTGCTGGGGTCAAGCAGCAGGGGCCAACGGCAACTGAAGTAGTGAGTGTAACTTCGCAGAAGCAGGCCTTCCAGGCGGGCTGACTTTGCCTGGGGCTTCAGGTCTCGGTCCCACTGTAACTGTTCCGATTCAGAGCTCAGCAAGGCCAGAAGGCTGAAGGGAGAGCGTGTGGAGAGCAGGGCTTTCTTTGGTGGCGTGATGACAGATTTCTGCATCTGCTTCAGTGCCTGTGCCACGTCATCTGGGCTCAGCGGCTCCTCACAGCCCCTGCAGAGAGCCAGCCACTTGTCGAGTAGCTCCTGGCGCCGCATTGGTGGGAAGGGACCCAGGTAGCTGATGGCGGCTGAACACAAGACAGCATCTCCGAACACAGTCGTGCAGTGTCCCTTCAACTTCTGGTGCGGAAGGGAAGACCGGAGGGTGTGTAGGCCAGCGGGGAGGGTAGAGGCAGAGGGTCTGGCAGAGAGGGAGTAAGGCAGGGTGTGGAGGAAAGCGTGGCAAGGAGGGCAGAGTGGGACAGAGGAAGGCAGTGAGGGCACGGGGAGGAGCAGAGGAGTGGGACTGTGGTGCAGAAATGAACTTTAGGGGGCAGCCTAGGAGAGGCTGGCTACCTGGAGCTCTGTAGTCCAGGAGTGCATGGGCGTGAGCAGTGCAGCCTTGATGGGCCACTTGTGATGATGGCCACGCCGAGCCTGACCGAGTTTCTCTGCCACATGCTTGTGGGAAGCCTGGGCATCTTCCAGCTTCTTGGACAGGGCCAAACTGTACGCTAGGATCTCCTGGGCCTGGAACTGGTACTGGCCCAGGCGGGCCTGCTCCCGAGCCAGTGTCGCCTCCGCCTGCTGCAACAGCAGGCCCGTGGGCAGCCCTCGGCGCCGTGCCAGCCCGTAGTCCAGAACGGCCCAGAGCCAGGCTGCCAGCCGTGCTGCAGGTGTGCTCACTGCTCGCAAGGCTGCATCGCTCATGCCTGGAGCTTTCAGAGCTAGGTTTAACTTTATAATCTCTGAGTCTGTCATCTTCTCCTTAGGGAAGAACACCAGCTCCTGGGAGAGTGTGTGTTAAGAAGGGTGGGGGAAGACATAGGTGCTCTGAACCTTGCCCCACAGCCTTGCCAAGTCTCCCCTCCATGCCTCCACTATCCTCCTCCATGGCGCCCCACATTCCCTACCTGATAAAAGTCCTCAGTGCATAACAGCTGCTTGGCACTGGCCCAGCCTGTTTCACGGTGGAAGAGGTCACACAGAGCATCGGTCACCTGGACCACAGATTCTGGTGGCACTCGATAGCTCCGTATCTCCTCAAAGTCAGCCACCTGTAGCTGGCTCAGGGGCCCCAGGAATGCCTTGCCCATCTGAATGAGGAGAGATGGGCTCTTGAAGTGAGCTCCCAGAAAGTCCTCTTTCTTCAATGTATTTCCAGGAGGGATCATCTTCTCCTAGGGTCCCCAAAGGGACCACACCCCAAGCCATCTTATTACCTTTACCCCCTCCCCCAGGAGACTTCATGACAAGTCAACCCATCCTCTCCTCTGGGCATCCTGTGAGGGGTTGTCCTCTTCCAAGAGAGGAGCAGTGCAGGGCAGGCAGCAGGAAGAGCCCACCTGCTCCAGGAAAGCCTCATGCTGAGCCCGCAGGGCATCCCGCTGCTTGGTCAGTTTCTCAATGAGGTTCTCCTGCTGCTGACACCCTGCCAGCTGCCGCTTGTGCAGAAGCTTGTTTTGGTCTAGCTGCTGATGCAGTCTGCCGAGGCTCTGTGAACAGAGTTCAGGCTCTGTAGCTCTAGATCCCGGGCCAGGTGGGAAGACCCCAAGGGAAGACCCCATGGGCCTGGACTCAGGCATACTCCTCATTCGATAGTCAGGGTGACCAAGTTGAACTCCACATAGGCCACAGATACATGCTGAGCTCTGAAAGTGTCATTTTCTTATCTGTGAGTTATACATCTAGTAATGCAGCCCCGAGTGGGTGGGTGCTTCTCCTGACCTACCATACAGGCCCAGGAAATCTGAATACAAAGCCTACACACTTAACCACTGGGCTACACTCTTCATCTTACTTGACCCATCAGTGGCACTTGCCGCAGAAGGCAGCTCCTCCCTCTTGAACATTCTCCTCTCTTGACCTTCATGAGCCCATGTTCTTCTTTGTCTTTCTCCAACTTCTGTGGCTGCTCGTTCTCAGTCTCTTCCGGTGCCATCCCTTAAATATTTCTCAGAAATGTTTTCAGGGCCCCCGTCTCTTCTCAGCCTACACTTCTGGGCATCCTCCTTAATCTCATGTCTCTGATTACCACTTATACCTTAACAACTTCCAAATCTGTATATCTAGCCAGATTCTTTCCCAAGACCCACACCCCCGTATCCATCTGCTTAGTGGGAATCTCCTCTTTGGTGTCTCACAGGCCCCTCAGACTCCACGTGTCCAGAAGTGAACGTATTAGCTGTGCCTCGTCAGATCTCTTGCAATCTTACTCATCTGTTCGTGTGTTCTTTTCTCAGAGAACTGCGGCAAAGTACATGGAAGTTTCCCAAGGAAGAAACCTAATTGTTACCCTGACTCCATCTCTTCTAGTCCCCCAAACCCAACCCATCTTCAAGGCCTTTTGGTTCCACCTCCTAAACGTCTCTCGTATCTACTCCCATCCCCAACGCCATCATTCACGCCCATGCTCTCTCACTCCTGACTTCTGCACTGGCTTCCTAACTCCTACTCCCATCCTCTAACTGGCTTTTCATGCTGCAGCCTAATTGGTTTTCTCAAAGCCAAATATCATATCATCAGGTCCCTTAACACTTGCCACTTTTTTCATTTGGTTTACAATGCCTCCATGACCAGGAGGCCTCTACTCATCTTTCCAACCTCATTTCCTTTTCCTCTCCCAGCACTCTGCTCTCCAGCCATTCCTGACTTTCAGCTCCTCCAACGTGACACACATCCTCTTGCCTGTGGGCCTTTGCACCTGCTGTTACTTCAGCCTGTGACACTCTTCCCAAACCCTTTTATACGTAATCTTACCTAACCTTCAGGTATGGACCTTGATACTTCATTCATTCGTTTACATATTTAAGGAATGCTTTTGAACACCTGCCGTGTTCTACACGTGCCTCTGTGTTACATACTGTGTGGCACTGTGCTTTCTCTAGAAAGTCTTTCTTGATACTTCAGAGTATCTTGGACTTGCTGGACTTGCTGGACTTGCAGAGTATCCTGGACTTGCTCTGTCATAACACACTGTTTTGTAATCGCCTGCATGAGCCTATATCTTCCAGTAAACTAGGCACCACGAAGGCAAGGGCAGTGTCTTATCTTTCTTATTAGGAAGCAATCTAATACATGATAACATTTATCGGGCTCTTGCTATGTGCCAGCACTTTGAAGTGCTTTACATGTAAGAGCTCATTTAATTCTCATCCTAACCTCTCTGGATCTGAGTTTTCTCATCTGTAAAACGGAAGAAAGGATGGCCTCCATAGAAAAGTTGAGGCGAAAATTCTGTCTACCTATCTAGATGTAAGCATAGATGTAGACATGGACAAAAATATTAATGAGTGCTCGGACAAAAAGTATGGAGTTCAATTAAGTTTTCTGAGTACAGTAATAAATAAATGAACCAACTGAATATGAGAGGGAAAAGAGATGGAGGGGCCCAGAATGACTCCTGGGATTTAGCTTAATTCACTAAGTGGATGGTGGCCATTTCCTGAGGTAGACAACGTTGAAAGAAGTACACACCATTATGGCTGTTGAGTGAATGCCCCTGAGCCTATGAAAATCTCATATCCAGATTTGGGGGTTCTTATGTTGTGCTCTGATGCAACTGACCCAGGGATCAAAGAATAATAATGTCCCTAAGCCATATCAACAATTCCTGGTATTATCCATTTTGGGAAAACGTAAGGCCCAAGACAAGAAACTGGAATTTGGAAAACATGGGAAAGAGCACTCCTGTCCATCTATGAACGTGTCAATTTTTTTGCATCTCAACTGAGTCTTCATGTTTCATCTAAGCTAGTGATCCTCTGTGGCTGATGGTAGGCGGGCACCAGTATTATGAGGACTGCACAGAACACATGTGGAGTAGATACGTGCACTTAGACACAATGTAAGCCGTGCCCCCGGAGTTGCGCAACACTGGATGACAGCCCTGAGGGCACCCATCAGAAGAGGCGGGTTAGGCATTGGGAGCTGGAAGCCCTGAAAGTCCAGTAGAAAGTAACTCAGATTATCTGCTCATAAGTTGATCACTAGTTTACTTCACTGTAGTTATCCCTGAAACTTCATCAAAAAGTCTTGCGTAGGGCTTCCCTGGTGGCGCAGTGGTTGAGAGTCCGCCTGCCGATGCAGGGGACACGGGTTCGTGCCCTGGTCCGGGAAGATCCCACATGCCGTGGAGCGGCTGGGCCCATGAGCCATGGCCGCTGGGCCTGTGCGTCCGGAGCCTGTGCTCCGCAACGGGAGAGGCCACAACAGTGAGAGGCCCGCGTACCGAAAAAAAAAAAAAAAAAAAAATCTTGTGTAGCAGGAAGGAAAAAGAAAATGCAATTTCAGAATTCCTCTTATTAAAAACAAAAGAAAAAAGTCTCTTTATTTTAGGAAAACACTATTAACTAAGAGTGTTTGACTACAGAAGGTGTGATGACCCCATTGCTACCAGTTTTAGCCAGATATGAGCGGTTTGTTTATTCAAAGAAGAAAATTGCTCTGTATAAGAAAGCAACAGGATTTAGGGTTTGGACTAGAAAGAAAAATCTCTTATTACATGAGCACTGTATTTGGGGAGCTCTAAAGGGAAAGTGGGGTGGCTGAATAGCATTGCGGAACAGTATTGTGGAGATGGGAGGAGGATAGAAAAGTCCGTCACTAGCAAATGCCCTGTAGAGGAAGGTGACAGAGAAAAATTCAGGACACTGAGGTCTAGTATGCCATTTAATCTATTTCTGGCTCTGTTCTAGAATGTAAATGGCCCCCACAGCCATCTCCCATCCGCTGTACATAACAGTGTATATTTATATATATACAGTGTATATATTTGTGTATTTGGTGCTTTTGTGGAAGGAAGCCGTGCAGGGACAAAGCAGCATGGGAAGAGAGGACAGCTACAGGAGGTGTGCCAACTAGCAGTGACAGAGAATCCAGGAGAAAAGAGGATTACAATGAGAGGGGACCTTGAGGATGTAATCCTGCCCCATCCCCAACGGGGATCTCTGGAGAGCTTGGGGAGCATACTGAAATTCACACAGTCAAGGTACCAGGGACAACAAGAAGCGGACACTTGGGTTTCACGTGTTTAGAGGAACCAGCCCGATCTCAGCTGTGCCATGGGGAACTTTGAGCCTGAGCTCTAAAGGAGGAGGTGGCAGGAATTAGAGAGATCCCCTGGGGAAAGGGGGACTCTCAGGAGACAAGAACTAAGGTTCAGTCTGTATGGTTCCTCCAAAGTCCCCGTTTGGGCTCCCGCTTTGACCCTACTGTGCACGCCTCAAAATCCTCTCCCCTTTACCTTGCGGGAGTCTTTCAGCTGCTGCTCCAAGCTGACGACCAGGTGGGCGTGGGCACTGTGCTGCTCAATCAGCATCCTCAGAATTCCCAGGGCTTCCTGGATCCTGAAGACACAGTGTGCCAGTGAGTGGACCTGAGGGAGCAGAAGGAGGTACAGGGGAGGGAATGGGGCCACTCACCGCTGGGCCTTGTTCTTAATCTGCAGGGTCATCTGTTGCTGCAGCAGCACGAAGTTGTCCAGGAAGTCCAGGAAGGTCTTGGGGGTGACGAGAGGCAATTCCGGGCACAGGTGCCGGTGGTAGCTGGCAGCCGAAAGGTGGATGAGAGCCATGGATTTGGCCACACTGGGAATTGAGGCCTGAAGGTCTGGGCACTTCAAGAAGTCTGCAACAGGCATGGCTTTAGCCTGGACTTGTGAGTTCGTAGGGGAAGAAATGACAGAGACCCTCTCTCCTGGCTCAGGAAGGAGGGCAGAAAAGGTGAAGGGGGCTCAGCTAGGTTCTGGAGAGAGAGACTGACCTAAGTAATAATCCTTTTTAGAACCTGGTCAAGATGAGTGGCAAGGACAGGTAAAAAGGGCTCACCGTCATCAAGGGGTGGGCTCTGAGCCCCCTCCAGATGGTGCTGGGCCACACTGACCAGGGAATCTTGGTCCCAGGGTTCGTAGCAGTCGGTGCTGGCGATGGCCAGTTGAAGGAGCCTCAGGAAAAGGGTGGAAGGCAGCTGTTTGTGGGCCTGGTCATCTCCGATCAGGATGAACATGTGCAGGTGGCTGCACACCTGCTGGTAGAACCTGTGGGGCAGGAGCTCAGATACCGTCCTCCCCTTTATCCCTGTTTGCCCATCGAGGCCCCCATCCCAACCTGACGCCTCAGCCCTGCTCTCTGTGCCCTCACATCAGCCCTTAGGTTGTGTGGGGGATTTGGGCCTCTGGCCAGGGTGGGGCAAGGGCAGAGCAGCCCCTAGCTTGGGGTTCTGGGCCTCACCTCTGCAACAGCATTTCCTTCTTGACGTTCTGCCTGACACTAAGGTTGTCCCTGGGGAGATGTTCTTCAATGTTGTCCAGATCTGCCTCTGTGTACTGGTCAGGGAACCTGCCTGAGGTTGCCAGGGCCAGCAGGCGATGAAGGGTAGTGAGGTCCACACCCTTGGGCACCAGCAGGGCCACTGGCTGGCCTAACACGCCAGCATGCCAGCTGGCATCCCGCAGACACTGGAGAATGGCCTCCTCTGATCCACGTGGCAGATGGAAGAGGCGGGCCTGACAAATGCTAGCAGCCAGAGTGACGGCAGTACGGCGCCCAGTCCCCTGAGCCCCCGAGAGCAACAGGCCATGCTGCCTGGGCCTGGCTAGCACCCGGACCAGGCGGGCCACATGCCGGGCCATCGAGTGGCACCGGGCCAGGTGGGGGCTCAGCTTCAGCTGCGCAGCTGATGTGGCCAGCTGCTCCTCCAGGCTCACCCACTGCCGTTCCACGTACAGGTTGGAGCTCTCCGAGTTGGACCGCAGTGTCAGTTCCTGACTGAAGACCAGGTCTGAGGGCTTTTCCTGGGGGCAGAGCAGTAGCACCTGGAGCAACAGCGGGGAGGTCACGTCTACCTGGCTTGTCTTCTGCCACCAGTTCTTGGCTCTATTATTCAGCTGGAGTTTGCAGTTGGAGGTCCTTGTGCCTTCCTCCTGGCTTATCTTCTGACTTAGGCTCCCTGTGGCCACCCTCTTTACTGGTGCTCTGGACGGCGCTGAATCATTGGACACGGAGCCTGTGCAGACCTGCAGGCAGTACGGGTCCTCGTCCTCCTCGGTCTCACTGCCGCTGTCGCTCAGGTCCCCCCACTGGTCCAGCTCCCCTTCGGACTCCACTCCAGGCACCTGCTCTTCCCCCTCCTCCTCCTCGTAGCCCTTGCCCAGGCTCGGGGGCGCTGGCCCACAGCAGAAAACATTCTGAGCTACCTCTAGGAGCAGGTTGGCACAGAAGGAGCGTTCCCCGGGGCTGCTCAACTGGTCACAAAAGGTTCTCTGTGCCTCATGCAACCAAAGACGCACTATGTTGCACGTGGCCATCGTGACTGCCAGGCGGGTGCCACATAGGCCGGACACCTGGCGCAGGTGCTCCTGGTGGCTGGGACAATCCACAAAAGCCCGGGAGCCCACCCTGATGGGCAGCAGCTGCAGGCTGCCCAGCAGCTGGCTCACAGAGTGCAGGGAGAAGCGGTAGTGTGGGCGGAGGGGTGAGGGCAGAAAGCGCTTGCGCACCGCCTCCCAGGCCTCCACCGACGCCTGGACCAGGGCTCTTGCTAGAACACTCTCCCGCTCCACAGAGGGGAGGCTTTCGAGCCAGGCCTGGATGCTGGGCACGTGCCTGCTCAGCAGCGTGGCCAGGGTCACGCTGCCCAGGGCCAGCACGGTGAAGAGCCGAGAGAGGCGTGGGCACAGCGGGAGCTCGCAGAAGCCTGGCACTGTGGCGGTGGCAAGGAAGTTGACTATAGGCTGCAGCGTCTGCACTTCCAAGGTGCTGTGGGCGTACACGGTGCCGTCTATGGCCTGGCGCAGAGTCTCCAACACCGGCTGACAGCTCTTCTCTGGGTCTGTGGGCCGTGAAGAATAACAGAGAGAACAGGCATAAGTCCACATGACAGTGTCACCCCACTCTTCCTCTCCCTGCCTCACTGGGTCTGCTCCTGGCACACACAGGGTTCTAAGGAATTTTATGCATCTGGTGTGTTGGGACTTGGTAAGTTCTTCTCTCTCCCTTGCACTCTCCTTAGGAGTGAGTGACTTTTTTCCCCCTCTTCTGCCCCAAATCCTACCTCTAAGACCAATTACATATTCCTTAACTGAAGGTTAATGAGTAGGAAGGTTTGGAAACCGAGACTGGTGGAAACATGCTCAGAGTGGGATGGAAGAGGCAGGCTAGTAAACGTACAGTCATAAAACCATATTTGTCATAGATTTTTGTACAGAGCACAGGATGAGTATCGAACCTAGCCTGGAGGCCCAGACCTCCTGGAGGAGATACTGCCTGAGATTATTTGTAAAGAATAAGTAGGATTTAGCTAGATAAATGCAGGAGAGAAGGCCGAGAGGATGGCGATCCCAGAGGCTAGAGGAAGCCTAACTTATTGGATGCCTGCGTTACAAAGTTGAATCCAGTTAGAGGATAGAGCATAAAAATCTACAGAAGAAAGACTCATCACAAGAAACCTTGAAGAGCATTTGCCAGAGCTCCCGGTCATGACTGCCTGAACCAGGGAAGATGGAACAGAAATAGTTGGAGAGGTTTGAGAGATACTTGGGAGGCAAAATGAAGACACATGGTGACTGGATATTGGTGAGGGAGGGGAAGATGTCAACAAGATTTCTGGCTACAGTGACTGGATGGATGGTGGTACCAGGTACTGAGAGGGCACGTGAGAGCAGGGTTTTGGGGGAGGATGATGAGTTCAGAGTTGGATCCGTGGTGTCAATGGGACAACCAGGTAGAGACATATAGCAGACTGTTAGATAGACAGATCTGGTGCTTAGAAGGGGATCTTGGAGACGGAGATTTAGCAGTCAGAGCATAGAGATGGTGGATGAGGCCATGCAAAGGACAGGATTATTCAGGGAGCGTACGTAGACTGAGAAGATATTAAGAATGGAACACTGAAGTTTGGTCTGTAGGTATATGTTTGAGAGTCGAATATTGCTAGGGCTTTTCCAGTCTCAAGAGACGACAATGACACCTTCCCTCCTCCCAGCTCCTCACCGGAAGCAGCCAGGTGCAGATCTTCCAGCAGGAAGAGGAGAAAGCCTTTGCAGTCCACATGCTGCCCAGGCCACGGGCTGGCTTGTGATTGGCCCTGGACGCCCCGGCTCAGCAGGAGGCGAAGGTGGGCGGGACTGACGGCAGGGTGGATGGGGCTGGACACGTAAGGGTGCTGTGGCTCCACTAGCACGTGCACAAAGGCTGACTTCCCCGTGGCTGCCTCTCCAGCCAGCAGCACCGGGTGTCCCTCTGACAGAAGCAGGTCCACCACGTACAAGAGCCGTTCGGTCTATAGGACAGGAGCAGGGCTTACTGTGGCAGCTCCAGGTTAGCACAGCGATCTAGCCGAAAGTAAAGGTCTAGGAATCTTGTGTTAAAGCTGTATTTGCAGAACACTGCATGCATTCTGGAGACTGTGAAAACATTTCAAGGAACGGGAGCAGGTAGGCCTAGGACATGGACCGCCCCAGGATATCTCTTTGAGCCCCAGCCCCAGCTACTGCCCCACTGTCCTCACACCTGAGGAGAAGGGTTGAAGGTGCCCTGAGTTCCCTTGATGCGGCTGCGCAGGTATTGGCCAGTGAAGGGGGCCAGCGTCCCATCTTCAGGGCATACATGTAGATCAAACACCAAGGCTGAGGCTGGTAGCTCAGGGTAGTTGGAGAGGCAGCTAATAGAATCCCTCAGGAAGGTATCAAAGAGGGGCCAGAGCCTGCTCAGATGGACATACAGGCAAAAGTGTCAGACAGTTACAACAGTTCCATTTGCGATACACTCACACACTCCACCCTCCCCCAACAATGTCACCTGGGTTTTGACTCCCATGGGCCACTCACTCCATCTCAGCCCTCTGCATGCCCCATCCCCCATCCCTGTAGATACCTGGAGGGAAGGTGGGCTCCAAAGCCCCAGATCAAAGCAAAAAGAAAGCTGCTGACAGCCAGCAAGTGCTCCCTGCGCTTACGAGGCACAGCGTCACTGTCAACCTGGTACAGGCGCAGAGAGCTTCTTTTCGAGGACTTGAAGCTTCGGGCCACAGGGTCACTATAGCTGAGGTCCTCTGCAAAGGTCACCACGGCCAGAATCGGAGCCCCAGGAGGAAAAAGGGGAGGGAGTTGGGGGAAGAGAGTAGGGGTTGGCTATTACTTTTCACTTTCAGTCCCCAGGCCCAAGTCCACCTAAGAACCTGGGCCACAGGCTCGAGCTATATCCCAGCTATCCTCAAGGCCACATAGCTCTCACATCAGCCCTTCCCTTCACCTGGGATATGGGCCTTCTCCTTCTCATCTGTGCGCAGGTGTGGGTCAAGCAGACAACGCAAGATGCGGGCCAAGCTGGTGACTTCAGCCACACCTGGGCAAACGGCCTGCTGCCCATGTACCTGCAGCAGGGAGCTGGCACCCTGGCAGGTGAGGAATCGGAACGTTGCAGGCACCAGCACTTCTGCCAGGTGGTTGAGCTCAGTGACAGTCTGGAGCTGCAGGTGGTACTCCTGGGGCAGGGCTGCCATCAGGGCGCTCAGCATAGCCTGCCAAGTCTGCTCCCCACGGCACCAGACTAGGGCACAGCGGCCCACCGCTGTGGGAGACATGCCTGTCGCATCTCCCACCTCCATCAGAAGAAAAGTACCTGGGGGTCGTGCTATTTGCTGACCATTGGGGAGGCTAAGCTGGGGGGGGTCACCCAGGAGGCAAGTGATGGAGTCCAGCCAAGCACCACCGGAAGCCCCATCGCATATTATCCAGTGATGAATCCCCACTGATTCCTGCACCTGCCCCCTTGCGCCCACAGTCTTACACCGACTGGCTTCACGAAGCAGCCTGGGGAAGACACCGTGGTTCCAGCAGGGGCCCTCCAGCCACCCCAGGAACTCCTGGGGGCTGAGGACACTGGGATACAGGTGGGTAATTTCCACAGGCTGGCAGCAGCTCTGGGTCGAGGGGTCCACCATGGCTGCCAACCAATTCTGGATCTTAAATAAGCTGCGCCAACATGTGGTCTTGCCACTGCCTGCGGGGCCCAGGAGCAAGACACCTGAGGCCTGGCCCAGGGCCTGACTCAGCTGCTCCAGGGACCCCAGAATATCAGGGCTGGGATGCAGGCCTCCTTGCTGCAACTCCTCCAGCAGCAGTGAATTCCTCAGCCCGGGGGCTATAGGCTCTGCCAGCACCTCGCTGGCGGCAGGGAAGAGCCCACAGAACAGCTCTTGGAGGTTGCGCAGGTGGACCCCATCCGGGATGCTGAACAGCGGGGAGCGCAGCAGGGCGCGCAGTAGGGCGGCCTCCTCGATGGCGGCTAGGCTGCAGGGCTGCTTGGACTTGGGATCCCCCTTGGTCACGTTTAGAGCCTGTATCATGTCTTCCAGCACCTTCTTGAGCAGGGGCAAGCGGCAGGGCGGGGGCCCAGACACCAGCTCACGCTCAAGGGAGAAGAATTTGGATAGCCGGGTAGCCATGCGGGAGGCGTCCCGTATCCCCGCACCCAGCAGGGTCAGCTCTGCCACTTGCCGCAGGTCAGGCAGTGTCAGTGCCACAGGCCTCAGTAGTTGGCGCAGGTTGGCAGGCACGGCAGGGCTCAGGGCACGCAGTGTCAGGAGACAGCCGTAGCCGAGGCGCACGTCCACGTGATGTTTCTCAAAGAAGCCGCTGCCGAGGAGCTGGGGGTGGGCGGGGTCAACGGTGCTGGTACTTCGGGAAGCTTCCTGGTACAGTGGGGCATAGAGGTGGCGCAGTTTGGCCAAGCGCTGGCCCAGGGCAGAGAGTAAGCCAAGGGGCAAGCGCTGAGCTGCTTCTAACAGGAGCCAGGCACCACCCTGCAGGGCACCGTTCAGGTAATTGCTCAGGCTTTGGGCCTCTATCTGAGGCAAGCAGGGCACCACCACCAGCTGGCGCCCCAGGGCCTGCGCTAGCGTCTTCACCATAGCTGCCTTGCCCACACCATCAGGGCCCAGTAGGGTCCCACAGGCCACCTCTTCCAGGGCCAATAACAGCACTAGGGCCGGCCGCTCAGGAAGCAGGCTGGGTAGAGACCCCAGTCTGGGACCCAGGTACTCGTAATTGTACAGGAAAGACCGACCCAGCACATCTATCCAGCATGCAGCTGGTGACAGAGAAGTCTCAGTAGGTGCGAGAGACTTGGGACTCTGCAGGGGTCTTTGGGGAGCGGTGTGGGGTGAAGCCAGGCGGTACTTGAGTTGGCGGGCCCAGTGGAAGTCCGTCAGATCACTGACCTGGCGTTCCTGCAGCAGCTGTGCTATATCCCGGTGAGTCACTGTCATGACCAACAGGGCACTGAGCAGGCTGGTCTGGCGGACAGAGGGCAGGGGCTGCTCACCCCGAGAGGCCCTCTGGGCCCGCAAAAAATTCACCAGTACGTCAAGCTTGCGCACGTGCATGGGGACCGCGGCCGGGGCCTTCCCTTCAAGCAGAGCCTCCTCCATGTTGGCCCGCCATACCACCTCCTCTGCCACCAGCACACACTGCCACGGGAAGGCCTGGACTAGGTCCAGCCAGTGCTGGACATACATCTGCGGGGGCGACTGGCTCTGCTGGGGCAGCTGCCTGAAGGCCTTGTCTAGGGATGGGCCCAGAGCAAGACGGGCAGCCACACAGTCCTGCAGCAAGTGCACCAGGGCCAGACGCAGACCCTGCTCCAGGGAGGCCAGCCACCTGGGGAGATCTGAATGCAGAGGAAGGGACCCCGGCAGCTTCACCTCCTCCCCACCTGCCCCGAGCACTGCAAGCGCCTCCACCTGAGTCTGTGGGCTTGGGCTTGGGCTTGACTCCCGGTCATCCGTGTTTCTATCAGTTCGGCTGGACTGGAAGCTCACGGCATGCACGTGAGGAAAACAGCGTCGTGCCCATAGCTGGGCCTCACAGGACTCCAGCGGGGCAGCTAGCAGGGCCACCAGCTCACTGCCACTGAGGAAGAAGAGGCGGGGGAAGTGAGCACATATGGCATAGAGCACGCTCTCCAGAGCCACGATGATGCCCTCCAGCTCCACGGAGCCCGCTTGCAGCAGCTGTTGCAGCTGCTGGCCTTGGAAAGAAGGGCTCCGCTTGGCACTGGGCACTATAAGTGACAGAACCAGGGGGTCAGCTACAGAGATCCTCATCAGGGTCCGATACTGTTCGTCCACGGCCTCGAAACGGGAGCGCTGTGGTGAGAGAGAAGGTGAGAGTGAGGGCGGCATCCCCCTCCCGCCCTGAGCCCCACTGTCCAGTAGCACTTGTCCATCCTGCCACACACCCCCTTCCCTACCAGGTCAGAACTAGGAAACTGGATCTTCATCTCATGCAGAACTTTATTCAAAAAGATCCACTTCTGCTGAAAAGTCACCCACACCTGCAGCAGGGCACCTGTGAGAAGCAGCCAGGGGAACACTGGAGGGAGACTAGGGTTCCAGCTTCTGCAAGGGGGTCCAGCCTGCTCCTGCCCTCTTGGGATGCCCCACTCCCAAAAAACTCTGCTCAGCAGGACCCAGGGACCTTGCTCGAAGGAGAGAAAACCTGCAGCGTGAATAAAGACCTGGTCACTTCAGCCCAAGAAGTGGCCCTGGAGGAGGTCCTCACTCTGTCCTCACCCACCCCCGACCTCTCTCCCCATCCCTCTGGGCCATCTCACCTCAGGACCCACCCATCAGCCCAGCTAGAGGCCTGCACTCACTCAGGCCATGCATGATAGTCACCCACTCCAAAGCCATTTTGTTTAAGTCTCCTGACTTCTGGGTGGCCAGGAACTTGAACAACACCTGAAGACTTTCCTGGATAGAATCCTGCAGGTTGCTGTAATCTAAGAAAGAGTGGGCTCGAGCTGAGCTGAGCTGGCAGTCAGATGGGGCAAGGGCAGGGGTGACTGATACCCAAAATACACTGAAACTCACAGATCTCAAACTACTCTCTAGACGACACAAACTTTTTTGCTTCTACTAGTTGAACCTAGTATGCTCACCAAGAGTCAGAGTATGTTTGCAAACTTGTTTACGTGAGTTCCGTTTGTGTGAGTTATAATTTTAATTACAGAATTTAATCTTATATCATGTTAACCACTGAAATATGGGTGGCAAAATAGTTGCTGGTTCTATGGAAACCATGGAAGGGCTTCAGTAAGCCAATAAAAACATGATATTAAATTAGATATAGGCAAGGCGATTTTTTAAGATTGTGAAATTATAATAAAAATCTAGAAAAGTTCTGGATTCAGATAGCTTTACAAATGTCCTCACGTCACTTCTCAACTTTACAGAAACTGAAAGTGGAAATAGCAGATGATGTATTAACGCAAGAAAGGCAGTGAGGAGCTTCTATCACTTGACTGCAAATCAAAGAAAACCTCGTCTTTAGATTAAAAGGTTAGTTAATAAATGTACATTATATGATTTAAGCTAAAATAAAAATCTTAAGCCATGTATGCATATTTTATGATTTCCCTGTTTAACTAACTTTTTGAATTTGCCAGTTGGGTTTCAATTAGGCTGGATAAGAGAATTTCTCCTTTACTTCCCTAATTGTACCATCTTGAGTGCCCGTACATATGCTGCTCCCTCTGAGTGGCATGCCCTTCTCCCCTTGCAAACTTGGCAAACTCCTACTCCTTCAGAAGTCAGAATGAGGCCTTTGCCTAAGGGAAGGGAAGATTTCTCTAACTCTCCCGGTCCTTTGATGTTGGTCCTCTTTCTGAGATGCTACTGCCCTCAGTTAGGTGCTCTCTCATGCACCTGTCTCTGTTCTCTTGTCCCTCTCTCACTGGACTGGGAGTCCGCAAGGGACGGGACTTCGGTCTGTAAATCTCAGAGTCCCCTGCATTTGGTTCAGAAGAGGCAGGTGAGTTTGATGAGGGAATGACAAAGGAATTAATGAGTGGGTGCAGTCTAGAGGACAGAGCATTGAAAGCTGGAGAGACGTGACCACGAGGAATTTCCTAGCACACCCAGAAAGGGGAGGACCTTTGCTGAAGAGGCCAGGCATTGGGTGGGAGGGAGTGGATGGGGGGCTCCCAAGAAGATTAAGACTGTACGAGGGCTACATGGAAGATATTGTCTCAGAACAGACTGATGGCTCAGGCTGTCCAGGGGGGAGGGGGCCCCGGCTAGAGAAGCCAGATCTGGCAGGGCTTGGGGGATGAATACGTTCCCCAGCAGCAGGGGCTTTCACTGGGCCACGAGGGCTGGGTCTCACCTGAAAGGATGAAGGTGCCACTATCCTTGCCCATCACCTGCCACTGGGGGCTGCGGGGCACTTGTCTCTTGGAGCGCTCTGAAGCTGGGGGCTCATACGGCACGTGCAGGATGAAGTTGAGCAGTCGCAGCTGTCGTGCCTCCCAGGCCCGCTGCAGCTGCAGTAGGGCCTCCTGGGCACGAGTCCGTATGTTTTCACACCGCCAGATCTGGAACAGTTGGGTCTCAGGAACCAGGACTGGCTAATGGCTCAGGGGATAGCCTTGGAGCTGGGACTCAAGGGCCAGGGCCCAGGAGAGTGGAGGTCTCAGAGATGGAGAGTGGGACCATCAGGCTTCAAAGACAGGCCACCAGCATCACACTGTGACCTAGGGCTGCTGCCCTGAAACCCACTTTTTTGCAAGGCTCCAGCTGAGCAGACAATGCCTCAGTCAGCTCATGCTCTTTTGGGCCAGGGGACATCTGCCATCCTGTGTGCCCACAGCTTCAGGGCTGCCACCCATTTCCTTCCCCTGGGAGGGAAGGGACATACTTTCCGTCACAGAGCGTCTGGAACTAGCCATCAGATCCCCATACCCTCCAGGCAGGCTAGCAATCTCAACCCCACCCCACTACAAGCCAACACCCACTGTCCCCCTTGTCTCAAGGGGCTGCTAAGCCTTAACTGGCTCTATTAGAGCTTAGCAAACAGGCCCTGGGCTTGGACCACCTTTCCTCTGTGGGCGCAGAGCGGGGGTGAGCCCACCTGGTTGATTCGATCTGTAAACTCCAGCAGGGGACAAGAGAGCAGCTGGCCCACTGTTAGGAGCTCTATGTTGTGGAGATCGCCTAACCCTAAGCCTGGAGGGGGAGGGACAACAAGTCAGAGCAACTCTCGGGCGTTGGCAGAGTCCAGCCCAGCCCAGCCCAGCTCCCAGACAGCATGACACAGAGGCAAGGGCCCAGAACCTAAGGTCCAGAGCACAATTCAGTCCAGAGGTAAGACTCCAGCCCAGCCCAGCCCAAGTCAGCAGAGAGGACCCACATGGTAGTGTGAGAGGTTAAGAATGTTTGTCCCTGTGGGGGAAAGGAGGCTGTGGTCCGTGAGGGAAGGCCAGGGCAACCTGGGGAGGAAAGGTGTTTCCAAAAAGAGCAATAGGGAACTTAGTTGTCCCATTGTTCAAACCCTACGTCCTTCCCTTCCCCTCCCTTCTGACTCTACCCAAACCCACCTCGCAGGAGGGCTTGGAAGTTGACGTTCTGCAGCTGGAGGCTGCCCAGCCTGGTGAGCAATGGCAGGAGGCTGCAGAACTCCTCCAGCACGTGCGTGCAGCGCTGCAGAACTGGGCTGAGCAGCCCCGGGGTTGCACTCATCTGGGCCGCCTCTGTCAGCCAGCCATCTGTCTTCTCCTGGGCCATAGCCAGATTGAACTGTAGGGAGAAAGGCACATTGGCAGCTGAAGACCCTTCCCCACCCCGACCCATGCAGACTCTCCACTCCCAGGCAGGGGGTCCAGGGAGGGTGTCAGCACCTTGGCAAAAGCCATGCACTTCCATTCGCTGATACTTTCAGAGACGACTCGGTACAGGTGCCAGATGCGCTGCTGCTGCACAATAGGACGGGTCCCACAGGCTGGCAAGGGCACAGGACTCTCGTCCCCTGTGGGATAGGGCTTGATGAGGCCTAGGCTATGTGCAGGGCTGGGGGTGGGGGCATGATGGGGGATGGTCAGTCAAGAGCCCATAATGACAGAAGGGAGGGTCCTTAAAGTGCCAGGGACGGGGCGGGTGTGGTTGTCCAAAATTGTTCGGTACAATAATCCAAGGGAGAGTTAGTCCAAGGAAAGAATATCTAGGAAAATGTGATAGTGATGAAAGGGAAGGATTCCTCTTCTATTAGTCTCTGTCTCACTTATGCCACTCTGGCCACACCACACTCTTTACTGTTGCTCAGATACACCAGGCATGCTCCCTCCTGCTGAGGGCCTTTGACGGGCAGTTCATTCTTCCTGGAACACACTTCCCCTAGAAAACTACATGGCTCACTCCCTCACCACATTCAAGTCCTTGCTCAGGTATCACCTTCCGAATGAGGCCTACGCAGCCCACCTCATTAAGAACTGCTAGCCACCCTCCCTGGCATTCCCAGCCCCTCCTAACCTGCTCTACTTTTTTTCTATACCGTTTATCACTTTCTAACATATTCCATCATTTGGTTATATTTTATGTTTATTATTTGTTGTCTTGCTCTCCCAGCTAGAACGTTCGGTTCATGAGGGCAAGGGTTTTGTCATTTGTTCACTGATATACTTCACGCATGGTGCACAGTAGGCACTCAACAAATATGTGTTGGACAAATGAATGAGTTCAGTGAGATGCATATGAGAAAGGATCTGGCCCACAGGGAGGACCGTAGGGGCAAATGGTGACGCTCCCTATCGTGTCTGTCTCTGACCATTATTCCCTCCCTTCATCTCACAAGCTTCTGCGTTAGTTCTTAACCAAAATTTATATTCATTTTTGAGATATGCGTCAAAAATAATTTGTTATTAATAATAATTATAGTACTGAGGTTTGCAATTTACTTAAAAGACATCAGACCAGATTCAAGAATATTGCAATAAAACTGTCATCCTCATTCACTTGAATTCCACTGTACCTTCTTGAGTGAGAGAAAAAGTGAAAAAGCTACACCCAAATGCTGAGAACCATGCATCTTACAAGATGCGTCATCCACCATGGAGGTCTGAGAATCACGAGGCTATCAGAGCTCCGATCTAACCAAAAAACAAAACAAAACAAAACCCAAAAACCACACATACAAAGTAAATTAAACTCTTTAATAAAATCTTCCTTTGTCTGAACTCAAAAGATCCAGCTAGAAACCCATATAATCTTTTTTTTTTTTGGCTGTGCCACGAGGCTTGAGGATCTCAGTTCCCAGACCAGGGACTGAACCCGGGCCAGAGCAGTGAGAGAGTTCCGAAGCCTAACCACAAGACCCCCAGGGAACTCCCCCCATACAATGTTTGATAGCAGTTGTCTTAACATTAAATATTGAACAAGTAAAGAACTCTCTTTGTAAGAAGGAGCAGACATAGTATCTCCAGACACACGAGAAGATAAAGACAAACTTGAGGATTATCTATTTCGTAAATTCCATTGCATTTTAAAACTTTTTATTTGGAAATGCTATCCAACTTTTTACAGTTGCAAAAAAAAATAGTAAAAAGAATTCCTGTATACCTTTTATCAAGATCACCTTTTGTTAACATTTTACCCATTCTCTTTACCATTTGTGTTTACGTGCCCTGTGGGTGTCTGGGCAGGTGTGTATACACACACAAGCGCATAATTCTTCTCTGAACTATTTAAACTAAGTTACATATATCATGTCCTTTTACCCCTGAATACTCAAGTGTGTATTTCCTAAGAAAAGGGATATTCTCTTCTACAACGTTGGTACAATTATCAACTTCATATATTACATGGATATAATACTTTTATCTGATCTACTGTCTATATTTCAGTTTTGTCAGTTGGCCTAGTAATGTCCCCTATAGCATTTTTTTCCCCTCAAGTACAGCAGCCAGTCTAGGGTCAAGTACCATATTTACTTGTCATGTCTCCTCAACTTCTTTTAATCTGGAACATTCCCCACAGTCTTTTGTAACATAGACATTTTTGAAGTAGACAGTCCCCTTTCTCCCTTTTTTGTTAACAGAAAGTTTCTTGTGCTGTGTTTGTATGCTTCTTTTCATGGCTGAGTTTGTAAAATCACTCCCAGCTGGACTGTTGAATCGGTAATGTTGTGTCCTCTGGGTATCACATCTGGAGGTACGTGATGTCCATTTGTGTCTCATCTGTCCCTCATTGGAGATATTAATTTTGATCACCTTCAAAATGTTGCCTAATTTCTCCACTGAATTATTACCTTTGCAACTAATAAGTAGTCTCTGAGGGAGACTCTCTTAAGACAGTACAAATATTCTGTTCCTCGTCAAATTTGCCCCCAAATTTGGCATTCATTGATGATCCCCTCACCCAATCCAGTATTTACCATGATGGTTGGCAAAATGTGGTGTTCCCTCTCCAGCCCTCCCTTCACACTGCCCAGCTGGCTCTGGCATTCTACTATAAGCACAAGTCCTCATTTCTCTCTCACTGATTTATCATCTACTTAGTACTAGTATGGATAATACATTCCTGTTTTTTTCAGTAGTTTACTTTGTACTTACCCTGGTGGTCAAATTGTCCCAGATTTGTCCAGTTAGCATCCCTTCTGTGTCCTTGTGCCATGTCCCATCACTTTTATCAGGATTTTTTTTTTTTTTTTTTTGCGGTACGCGGGCCTCTCACTGTTGTGGCCTCTCCCGTTGCGGAGCACAGGCTCCGGACACGTAGGCTCAGCGGCCATGGCTCACGGGTCTAGCCGCTCCGCGGCATGTGGGATCTTCCCAGACCAGGGCACGAACCTGTGTCCCCTGCATCGGCAGGCAGACTCTCAACCACTGCGCCACCAGGGAAGCCCATGTCCCATCACTTTTAAAAAGAACTTAACACTTCCTTACTTTCTGGCTTAAAAAGATATTCCACTCTCATCTTGTACCTACCCTGCCATGGCCCTGGAATCATTCATTCTCTGAGGAGCCCTGATTTCTTTTAGTGGGGAATGGTATTAGAAACTACGATCTGGGCACAATGTGGTTCCTTGCTATTGGAGTGTATTTCCTTCTTGGACTCTTCAGTAGACAGAGCTAGGAAATATGTTCATGTATATATACTCATATACATACACTTATATACATATACATGTGCACTTAATCATACAAATACAACATGTGTATGTGTGTTTTAAAATGCAGTGGAAATTGCAGGGACTGCCCTGGTGGCGCAGCGGTTAAGAATCCGCCTGCCAATGCAGGGGACACGGGTTCGAGCCCTGGTCCGGGAAGATCTCACATGCCACGGAGCAACTAAGCCCATGCGCCACAACTACTGAGGCTGCACTCTAGAGCCCATGAGCCACAACTACTGAGCCCACGTGCCACAACTACTGGACCCCGTGCGCCTAGAACCCGTGTTCCGCAACAAGAGAAGCCACCGTAATGAGAAGCCCGCGCACCGCAATAAAGAGTAGCCCCCACTCGCCACAACTAGAGAAAGCCCACGTGCAGCAACGAAGACCCAACGCAGCCAAAAATAAATAAATAAATAAATAAATATTTTTTTAAAAAGAAAGAAATTACAGAGTAGACACCACAGAAAATGGAAGCTTATAAGACAAATTCACATTTCCCCAGAACTCAAAAAAAAAAAAAGAATAAAAGAAGTAATGATGAAGCAGATGAAAGAAATGGAGGAGAGATCCAGAAAATCCAACATACAGATAAAAATTCTGAAACGGGAGCAGAGCAACTGTAAGAGCCATTATCAAATAATCAAAAAAAAGATTACCTACAAAGGAAGAAAATCAGATTGATATCAGATTTGTCCAAAATGATAAATGTTAGAAGACAGTGATGTAGTATCTACGTCTGGACAAAAAAGTGTTGTGACTTCAGAATTCAATATCTAGCCAAGCTGTGATATAAGGACATTATACAGTCATTCTTAGCCATAAGAAGTTTAGAGATTTTAACACCTCCAACTCCCTTCTTAGAAAAAAGAAATACTCAAAGAATTATTGCAGCCATCCAAGGAAGGAGTGAAAATAATGAAAAGATGTGGTACTTTAAAAATTGGCAGTGGGTAAACAAAACCATTAAACCTTAGATATCAAAGTAGTTGTTAACACAGTTACAGAACAAAACAAATGTCAAAGGTAGTAAGTAAAATAAAAGATATGTAGTGGAAAATATAGAGTAGTATTAATGGTCTGGATCTAAGATCCTAGATTATTTTTAAAAACCGGAAGTTTGGTGAGGAGACAGGGATGGAAGAAGGAAGTAAAAGCAATGCTGTGGGGTTTCCTGGGCCTAACCCCACAAGGCCTGAGTCCCCTACTCTGCTTTTCCACAAACACCCCAACCACTAGCAGGAAAGGTCAAGGTCTGGTCTACATCAGTTAGAATATAGGATGAGGGTCTCCCAATACTTGACCAAAGAAAAAGCCCCTTGTTTGAGGATGGTCCCAGAGTGTCTTCCACCTCACATCTGGTCAAATGGCCCTCCCTGGGATTGAGGATCCCATAGGCAGGGATAGTAACGGTTGGCGGTTGGCCAAGAGGCCCGTCAGAAGCAGTGTGCCCTTCCAAGGGATACGAGTGACCGACAGAAGTGACGGCACCTGAGAAAAGAAACTGGAGCCTGCAAAGTTCTTTACGTGCAGAGGGGAGCCAGCCTAGCTGCACCACTGCACAGAAGGGCTAAGGGCTAAGGGCTAAGTTCTGTCCCGGTCTCCTCCTAGGGGCCGGTGAAGCCTTTAGCAGCCACCTCTCTCCACCACACTGGCTGGAAGCAGTGGCCGTGGAGCATCATGACCCGTTTTTATCTGGGACCTGGTGCCTGGTGTAGGACAGAGTTGAACAGGGCTACACAACTACGATGAGGACACCTTTACATTTCTCCTGCACAGGCTTTTAGCCCTCTGACCCCTTCACATTCTGATGGAACGCTCACCTATTTGCCTTCTCTACCAGACCGTGTGCCCCCCTATCCCCACCCTAAGCACAACACTTGACATACCCAATGTATTTAGATTTTGTCCTGCAATTTTCACATATAAAATAGACTAAAATGAAGGTATGTGATTCGGGTCACCCAAGATGCAGGTCCCTAAGTCCCAACCCTGATCTCAGTGGGAGGGGGCATCCCAGGGTGGCGATGGAGGGGGCGGGACCCTTGGTACCAGTGAAGGTGGTGTAGGCATGGTGCAGTTCACTGAGGCCGCTGGCTGTGTTCTGGAACTGACGCTCCAGGGAGATGAGCTGGCGTTCAGTGCTCCTCTGCTCTTGCTCAGGGTCCATGAAGGGACCGGACAGGGCCTTCGCAATCAGGCCCTCCAGCTCCGCCAGCGCCGCCGCCATCAGCTGCTGCAGCTTAGGCACAATGGCGTGTCGCTTACTGAGCAGGAACCCCGAGGCCTGGCTTTTCTCAAACTGGAATGACTCCCACGTGTCCAGAAGCTGCGGGGCAGGCAGAGGGTAGTCAAGCAGAGGTGGTTATGGGGGAGGGGCACTGGGAGAGACGGGAGAGATGCCTTCTCACCGAGATGTCCAGTGCCTCATTCTCAGCACTGAAGACGCCAAAGTGGTTGCGGACGAGCTCACAGAGTGACCGCGTATATTCCATTCGCTCCTCCAGCTCTGTGTACCGCTCGTTGGCCTCGTTCAGCTGCAGGGACAACAGTATGAGACCAGCACTCCCACAGCCCTTTACATCCTGAGGGACACTCCCACCTGCTAGAGGCTCCAGGCCCCAGCAGCCGCCTTTTAACCAACTGGGATCAGGGCAATCTGGGATCAGATCCCCCATCTGACCTAGGTCTCCCTGAAGACAGCACAGTTCCTCCCCCATCAGATTGTTGCCCTGATGGCAGGGTTTGGATCCCTACTCGACTGTACAGAGAGCAGAACTCGGTCTCTGAAAGCCAGATTTTCTCCCTCTCAAAACACCAGGACCTCCCCCTCTCATGAGGATGTTGAGGGCCACGTTTGAACAGGATGAGAGCTGGCAAGGGCAGACCACACATGTGAGCACAGTTTAAGAGCGTCACGCCCCACCGAGAGCTCAGCTGAGACTTGAAGGGAGTGTGCTGGGCATGCGAGCGGGACGGCCCTGGATGAGCTGGGAAAGGAGGATGGGGAGAGCCCACCTTCTGGGAGCACCACGTGAGGGCGTGGATGTCGGTGTTGAAGGTTCGGAAGGCCTTCGTGAAATCTGTGAGCTCTGTTATTAGCTGCTGACCGCGGCTCCGGCATTCGTTCTGTATCCGTTCAAGAATGTCCTTCCTGATGCCCACCAGCTTGGATTCTGAAGACAGGAGAGAGTTAGGCATGAGGGGGTGAAGTACCAGGGGAGCGTGGCGGGGCCGGAGTGGGAGCAGGTTGAAGGGGCAGCCAGAACGTGAATTCGTTCCCCCAGTCGCTGAACACTTACTGGACCCCTGCTTGGTGTCCAGTCAGCTGCAGTGCACTTGGGCCTGTGCTGGGCACCGGTAGACAAGAGTGATGAGTGAGACAGAAAGTGTTCCCACCCTCAGAAGCTCACAATATGGCAGCAGAGACAGACATAGAAGGGGATAATCACATACCAGTGTGGTAGATGCTCTTCAAAGAGCCCTCAACCTGGCTCAGTGACGGGGCAGGAGGCCTGAGGATGCTGGGGAAGGCCTCCTCAGGGAAGGGGACATTGGAGCTGACTGTACTGAGTGGTTAAGGCTTCCAGGGGCACGCCAAGTGGATGAAACCATGTGCAAAGGCACAGGGATGCCGTGTCCATGAAGAGCAGACTGCCCACCACAGATAAACATTTTCTATCTGAGGAGTCTTACTGCCTCTGCTCTAGTAGAAGAGGTACCAAGAAGAGTGTGTAATCTGCCTTTTGTTTTTAAGGATTAAAGGAAAGAGGCTGTCAGGTGGACTTGGGGCGAGAAGATAATCTTGGAAGCTGGCTTTGGCAATATGAACACCTCCACTGTCGCCGAGGACAGGAATAATACCAACACGAAACCTCGTCAGATCTGAGATACCACTGATTGTAAGAAACACCATTATTTTACACACACCATGAAAAAAGAAAAAATGATGCCATCAATTATAATACACCTCTTAAGTTCAGAGATGTTAAAATATGCACAGAGCAGCAAAATACAATATAGAAATAGGGCATGGAGTATGCCACAAAATATAGTATAGAGTACTTACTACATGCCAGACACAGTGTCAGCTACTTTACCTGTATTAACCCATTTAATCCTCACAAAAGCCTTTGAGGCAGATACTATTATTGCCCCTGTTTTAAAGATAAGCAAAGTGAGACTCAGAGAGTTTAAATATCAACATCACACAATGCTAGAGCAAGGATTCAAACTCTGGCAGTCTGGCTCCACTGTGTTACATTTTATGCTTTGAAGGGTGAAAAGTAAATTAACTCATCCTCCATGAGCATCTCTGCAACTGGAAAGTAGGACAGTGAGTTCCAGGCACAGATAATTGAGACATACAGGGAATGGACCTGTGGGAGCTTTGGAGGAGGTAACGAATAGGACATGGCACCAACAGCTGAGACTGAGAAAACCAAGACAAGGGGACTTCTGAGGGGTACCCAAGGTTGAACAGAACACAAAGATGTGCACTTATGCTTTTTCAAACTATCCCATTGACCTATGACAGTAGCTAGGCTATTGCAATGGTGCCGCCTTCTGACCAGCAGCACGGGGCCAGTGAAGACAGAGAAGAGCTCAACAGTGACACCGTGTGGTATAAGGGAGCAATGGACTGATAAAATACCCGGGCTCCTCGGGGTTGGAAGTTGGAGATGGATGGGAAAACACATTTGAGAGATATGTAGGAGGCAGAAGAATGGAAAGGATCTGATGACAGGCTGGACGTGGTGCAGTTAGGGAGAGGGAAAGAGTAAAGTATGAAGTCAAGTTTCTGGTGAGGCCAGCTCATAACAGTAGGTAATTCAAGTATTCAAGGGAGCCCAAGTAGAAGAGGAACAAAGTTGCAGGATAAGAAGATAGAATTAGATCAGCAAGAAGGATGAGAGTGGACAGAAGGGAATAAGGTGAAATGAAAACAGTTAAGCATCTACTGCATGCCATACTCAATGCTAGGAACATTGCAAATAATATCTCATTTAATCCTCCTTCCCATAACCCTGTGAGCGACTACACTGTTATGCCTATGTTACAAATAAAGAAACTGAAGCTCAGTGATCTGAAGTCATGCAGGCCAGTAAAAAACAGAGCCAGGATTCTGAGCCCTGTGCTTTTACCTCTCCATCTGCTCCTCTTGAAGAGGCCAGTTGAACCTGGACTAAGGACCAAGAAGCCAACAGACTAGAAAGCACACTGACTTCCTGAGCAAGAGTGGAGAGAAGCCTGCCCAAAACAGGGTCAGAAAGAAAGCAGGCCAATCACAGGTCCTCCTTCTTCTGCCTGGCCAGCCTGAATCCCCTGTGCATTTAGGAGCGAGGCTTGGGGAAAGAGCGGGGAGTTCTGTGGTCTAGACGATACCTAAGGAGGTATGTGCTTTCATCTGCGGAAGAGCAAAGGCAGGGAGGGCTAGGCAGGCAAGCACTTTCAGGCAAACTCTTTCAGGCCCAGCTCCAAGGCCTCCCACCTTATAAAGAAAGCAGGCCTGGAGACTTCCCTGGCTGCACAGTGGATAAGACTCTGCGCTCCCAATGCAGGGGGCCCGGGTTCGATACCTGGTCAAGGAACTAGATCCCACATGCATGCCGCAACTGAGAGTTCACATGCCACAACTAAAGAGCCTGCCTTCCGCAACTAAGGAGCAGGCGAGCCGCAACTAAGGAGCTGGTGAGCTGCAACTAAGGAGCCTGCCTGCTGCAACTAAGACCTGGTGCAACCAAAGAAAGAAAGAAAGAAAGCAGGCCTGGAGGCCATGGATGTGAGAGTATCTAGTCTCTGCAGGAAGCAGACACGATTGGTTACTGCCGTTCATGGGTGTTAGGTGACAAAACCTCTCTGTTTCCCAGAAGAACAAATCAGCAGCTTCCCAGTCTACCCCTCTGTGTGTTTCTCCACAGCCATCTCTGGGGGGAGGCGCTTAGCTAGTAACCAGTAGTACGAGACATCCTTCCCATGGAAAGGGAGGAAGAGAAAAGACGAACAAGGTTAGGTCTTAAACCAGATTTCTCAGAGACCCAGGGAGACCAACTAGGCCTTGGCCTCGTGGGGGTAGGTAGACACATGAGGTGGGAAACTGAGATGGGCTGAGCAGGGAACAGACAGCAGAGTGGGCTCGAGCTCCACTCTCCGTGTATCACTTTGGGAAGATACCTCCTTGCAGGGCGCCCTCATGGTCATGTGGCATGAGATAGTCACAGCAGAGCAGAAATCATGGTGTGATGTGTTGTGGCAGAAAGAGGGCCAAATATAACGTTCCCAAGTCCACCACAGCTCCCAAATGGCAGGGGATACAGGAGATAGTGGAGAGTTGATAGCCAGTGGGCCCAGATAGGGTTCCTGTGTTGAGGGGCGAGGGACCCTTAAGCAGAAGCTATGGGGTGGCCAGCCTAAAACAAAGACTGGATGAAGGGTTCACTAAAACCCTAAGGATATGTAATGTCAGCAGAGCCAATGCAGAGCCGAGTCAGCAGAGGTAGACACTCTGGGCTCCTATTAGCCAGGAGAACACACGCCAGCTACACCAGCTCAGGACACAGCTTCACCAGGAGCAGCAAGGTCAGAAGGAGGGCAGGGACCTCAGGCAAGTCAGCAGAAGCCAGCAAAGAAGAGCACACAGCCCAGAAGCCCTCTCTAATGCCGGGGGCCACCTTGGGGAGGAGAAGGAGTAGAGGACACTCGAAAATCAAAACAATCAAGAACCGTAGTATGAATTTTGAATTGACCAAATACCCAAAATAGACTGAATTAGACCAAAAGTGCTGCTTTAAATAAAAAGAAAAAAATGTGCACTTTCAATTGGAATACAGTTGTCCCTTTGGGGGATTGGTTCTAGGATCCCTGAGGATACCCAAATCCACACATTTTATAAATGGCATAGTGTTTGCATATAACCTATATATGTCCTCCTGTATACTTTAACTCATCTCTAGTTTGCTTATAATACCTAAAATGACATAAATGCTATGTAAATGGTTGTAAATACAAGGTAAATGCTATATAAACAGTTATCGGTTCAAGTTTTGCTTCTTGGAACTCTCTGGAATTTTATCCACAGACACAGAACACGCAGATTGGGAGGGCCAACGGTCTCTTTTTTCACCATCAGCAGAATTTAGGGCTACAGACTAAGCCAAGATCAGTTAAAGAGAGTAACTTTTTATACGTGCAAATTGTAGTGTCGATTCTGACTGCCACACGTGGGCAGAGGGCACCCTTGATTCCTGGGAATCTCTATAGAGAAACTGAGTTCTCCTAGCCGAAGGAGCGGGCTAGGATTTTTCTCAGTCACATTTGGTTTGAACTACTTCCGTGCCATGAGAATAGAAGGCGCTAGGAGACAAGGACACACAATTCCTAGGGAGTGTGGTGAATGAGTAGAGTCAGGACAGGCGGAGAGGCTGTCCTCTGCAGTGATCGCACCTTCGGTTGCAAAGGGAAGGGCCTGGGACCTGGGGCTTTGGGAGGCTCTACAGGTCCAATGAGGGGCCTGCACCAAAGGTCCCTGGAGGACACTGAAGGCCCAAGAAGGGCTGTGCGGATAAGGTACAGAAGGCAAAGGGGGGGGGGTAAGCAGCGCTCACCCATCTCCACCTGTATGTCACGGCAGCTCAGCCGCAGCAGCCTGCCTTTTGTGATCAGCTCCACGGGGATGCTGGAGACGCGGGCCCGCCAACCATCCAGGCAGCTCACCAGCATCGCGTAGCTCTTGACAGGACAACCTCTCATAGACTCCAGCTTCTGAGGCCCCCAGGCTTGCAGGAACTCATAAATGCCTTTCATCCAGTGATGGTCCCTGCAGAACTCCTGCACCTCCCGCAGCATGCCCTAGGGGCAGACAAGGTGTTTAGGGCAGAGGTGGGTGGCTATGATGGGAAGTGGTGGCCACCATCCCATTCTTTAGACCTCCGTCCTCACCTCCAGCAGGGCCTGTTGTACAGCCAGTGCCTGCTGGATTCGAGGGCTGTTGTCCAGATCCTCTTGCAGCTGCTTATAATTGGGGGGCAAGTACTGGCCCCGCAGCCGGTGCCCACAGACCTCCAGGGCTTCAGTAACTGTGTGAGACTTCCAGGGCCACACCAATCCTATGCTCGGGCCGCAGAAGATGTCCACAGCATCTCTGGGTTGGTCCTGCAGCTTGGGCCTCATGAAGTCCATGTCCGAGTCCTCCTTTTCATGGTCTTCTAGTGGGGTACATGCCATAATTGTCCCTGAGTGTCCTCCAGGGACCACATACAACCTCTCCCTCTACCCTGAGTGTGTACATACACATTACACACACACACACACACATTCTCTGTTCATGAGTGAGTTTACACGTACATCTACATCATAAACACGGTACCAGACCCACCGAGGGAATTTATGAGTTAGGGTTCAGGTGCAGAGAACAGAATTCAGTCTAGCTAGTAAAAGCAGGGAGGAAATTATTAGAGGTTATTACATGGGTTATGAATAACTGCAAGAGCTGAAAAACAAAAACCCTCTAGGCCAAGTGTCTATGGCTCTGTGCTGCCTGGCAAACTGGGATGTCACTGCCATACCACCAGCTACATAAGCACATGGGCATAAGCGATTATGAGCCCCACCATCAGAGTGCACGGCATATGCCCTGCCTCTCTCCCCTACTTACCATCAGAGTGGACGGCATATGCCCTGCCTCTCTCCCCTACTTACCTCAATTCTGAGCTGAAGTCACATATAGATCTAAATCACATGTGACTCCCAGCCGCAAGGGGGTCTGAGAAGCACAGTTTATAGCACTCTAGCCTCTGCAGAACAGAGGAGGAGGTGAGAAAGGAAGGTGAGCAAGCCGGTCCTCAGTATCCGTCTTAAGGAATATCCTTGAACTTGGCCTCCCCCTTGATTCTTAGAAACTGTTTAATTGCCAATTTTAGTATTTGTGTTAAAACTTTGCACAAAAAGGGAGAAGAAGCATCAAAATGTTCAGAAATTAGATCCATACTGCCAACACCTAAGCACCACAGTGCCCGCAAGGGCCCATCCTCAGATCCCTTCTCTTCCCCGTCAGTACTCACTTTCTAGGAGAGCACATCCAGTTTCATGGTTTTAAGTACCACCTATTTGCTCTGAAATATATGTCTAGCTCAGATCTCTCCCTGAATCCCAATCCCACTTAAACAACTGCCTAGTCTACATCTCTACTTAGATGCCTAATATGCACCTCAAACTTTCAACAGCCCAAAATGAGCTCTGATCTCTATCCGCCCCCAGATTGCTCCTCATGCAGTCCTCCAACGTCAGTAAACAGGAGCTCCATTCTTCCGGGTGCTCCAGTCAAAAACTTTAAAGCTATCTTTGACTCTTCTCTCACATACAACACAGCCAGCCATCAGAAAATCCAATTGGCTCTATGTTCAAAATATATCCAAAATCCAACCGATTCTCACCACCTGTACCACTGCCTTCTTCTCTTTCCCCAGCCCAAGTCACCATCAAATCTCACGGCATTATTGAAATACCCTTCTAACTCGTCTCCCTGCTTTGGTCGTTGCCTCTATCCCTTTGCAGTCTGCCCTGCATATCCAGAATGATCCTTTAAAAATAGTGCCAGAAGGGGTTCAAGGAAGATGGTGGAAGTGGCAGCATAATTTTGAAATCTATTCCAAATTCCCACATGAATTTGGTACATAAAATTGACAGAGCAATTAGACAGTAAAACGAAAAACCCATCTGGAGAACATTTTTTAACAAAATGAAGACAAAGGATCCTTACAAACACTAAAATATAAGTGGGTGGGAACAAACCACCTACAGCCTCAAGTCCCAAGTGGCATCGCCATTTATGGGGAAGGAAGCAGAGGAGAACAATGGTATACCAGACTGACCTGAGACTAGGAAAACTCCGCAACAGCCAACAGACATTTTGTGGAAAGAAGAGGGCTAATTCGAGAACAGCAGGTAAAAATGGAAGGGGATTTGCCCGCTCCAGTAGAGGTAGGTAAGGTCCATAGAAGCTTTAGCAGTCTATGCCCAATGAGCTCCTAAAACCAACCGGCGAGGGCTCCCTTCTGGGACAGTACTCAGCACTAAGGTGAAACTGCTGGGGGTAAAGTAAAAAGGGGGCAGAATGGAAGCAATAGAGAAAAAGAAAAGGTCCAAATAAAACTGGGAGAGAGAAACAGAAACCAGGAAACCTCAGAAAGTTAGCCCCCATTTTTTGAACACTACAGAAAATCAACAGAAAAGGAAATTGAAAGGTTAGAGAACCAAGCTGTCTCCTAAAAGTTAGTAAAAGAGAACTTTTCAGAAATGAGTAACAGAAAAGTACCAACATCAAACCCCATACAAAGCTAGTATAAGGAAAAAGAGAATGGGGAGTAGAATAACATCTTTATAGACAATGAAAGCATGTCAGGAAACAGATCAAGCCCATTTCAAAACAAGTCAAAAGACACCAGGAAAACGGCATAACCCATGAAAGAAAACCACATATCAGAGTTAGAAAAACTCAGAAATTACGCAACAGAACTCAGGAAAGAATTAGAAATAAAAGAAAGCAAAATTTTGGAATGGAAACTGAACTAAAAGGAAGATAAGAGCAAATAAACTTAACAGGTAAATAATGTCTTAAGAAAAATAGAAGGTAAAAATAAGGATAATTACAAAATAAAAAAGAAATAAGGATTAAAAGAATATATTTCAAGAGAAAGGAACATACATTGGGGGAAAAGTGATAAGGATCTAAAACACATGTAATATGAGTCCCTGAAGAAAAATCCAAAGCAAGGGAAGAGAACAATACTAAAAACCTTAATTCAAGCATACTTTCCTGAAATAAAAAAGGCTTAAAGCTGCATTATAAAGGAGCATACCTGAGAATACTATCTTAGAATGTTCAATACCGAGACATATTCTACTAAAATTACTGAATTTCAAGGAAAAAATATTTTAGGTATCTAGGCAAAAAAAAAAAAAAAAAGCAAGTGATTTATAAAGGAAATAAAATTAGATTATTATCAGATTTTTTTGACAACAACTTTTAATGCCAGAAGAAAATGGAGTAATATCTTTAAGATATGGAAAGGAAGAACATATGAGGCAATGATTTTACAACTGGTAATACTAACTTTCAAAGGGTACAAACTATTATCAACATAGAAGAACTTGAGACTTCTGCTCCCACAAGCCCATCCTGAGGAATCTAAATAGAGAATGAACATTGGACAAACAAAATGACTAAAAGAGACATCAACATAAGGACTGCTAGTGAGGATATTGTTACTTGTAGAACTCAAATGAGGTTTTATTCAATAATAAAATTATTAAAAGGGTAAGAATATAGCAGAAATGACAATGTAGAGAATGCTGGAGATTCTCTTCCTTGCCAGGAGGAGAGAGCCTATCTGAAGAATGAAACCTTGGAAGGCATATTGCTTGACCAACTAATAGCCATTCGCTTCTCCCTTCTTCCATGGTGGTAGAGCCTATCTTCCGCGAGAAACTAAAAATATCAGCCCTTTGATTTCCCACACCTGGATTTTTACAATGAGCTGTAACAGTGCATCTGCTGGGGAGTTTCTGGAGAAGATTTATTTTTCTGATAATAAGTGAGAGTCAGGCAAGGAGAGCTTTCTCTCTAACCTTGCCTCCCCTTTTTAAAACATGGCTTTGCTTGAGAATGGGATGCATGGAGCTGCAACTTGTCTTGCAACTACAATGTAATAGCCTGAGGATGAAAAAGGATTTTTGACTGCAGCTTCCCCTAGCACACATACCCTTCCAAGAGGATCTGTCGTTACCTAGAGCTAAACCCAGAATGGAATTGGGGAAGGATATAAAGAGCCTGGTACTTGATGACATTTCTGAGCCACTGAACCAACCCTGGAAGCTACCTGGAGACTTCTTGTTAGGTGAGATGATTGTATTGTTTAGGCTACTCTTAGGTCTTCTGTTACTTCCAGCTGACAGCATTCTCAGTGATTTAGAATTCAAACTCACAAGTAAAATCAAAGGACTAAGAGAGAGAGATAAAGCCTTGATGACATTGCCTGAGCCCTGAATCCAGCTGAGCCTGAATCCAGCTGTATTCATTAATTTCTTAGTTATAGGAGCCAGTAAAAAATCTCCCCTTTTCCTTAGCTAGTTTTGAGTTAGGATATGTAATCCAAAACCAACTTGCACATTTAGGCCCATATAATAGATGTTTAGAGCCAGGACAAGCATAGCTGAAGATTGGAGCCTCCTCCACCATATACACCCTTCTAAGAGGATATGCTGTGACCTATAGCGAAAACCAATTAATTCGTACCATGGCCCATTGCTCTTGCCAGATCTTACGGATACATGACTCTCTGTAGGGTAGGCTGAATCAATCCTATTTCTTGTCTGGAAAATTTGAACTAAGTCACACAATCAGGAAAACTTAACTGAAAGATCATATATAGAGTCAAGAATGGAGCTGGTGGCATAGAAAGTCTAAGTCCTTTGGAAGCAATGGTTATAAGGGAGCAGAAAGTTCAAAGGAAGCAGAGACAGCTAGTGTTAGGAGAGAATCAGGGGAATTGGGAAGAAGCACAGGCAGAAGTAGAGATGAAAGGCTAATCAGCAATTTGAGAGACAGGGACTCTCTTCCTGACTTTCTAGTTTCAATTTCTCTGAAGTTTGGTGCTGCTACATCTTTTCTGCCTTTGAATTTGGTAACTCTCTGTTTTGTGAGCTCCAAAACAAAGATGGGGTTGGAGAACTGTGATTCAAGGTGCCAAGACCCATGAGAGCACTCAGGCAATATGGTGCTATACAGTCAATTCATGTGTGCTTCTGAGCAATGGAAAGAAAAGCTAGTGCATTTTTAATATAATTTGGCGAATGCAATATCCCAACAGCACAGAACACTAATGACTTCTTAGCCAGAGTAAGAGTGAAATAAAGAGAACTGATATCAAGTAAATCAAAGAAACATAAGTTACCTGTCACTGCTGAGTGATTTGGGCTTCCATTTAAAATATATATGTTTTAGTATAATACATATGAGTCAACATGGAGCTGCATTTTAAAATATCCATCCAACTTGAAAGACCTAAATAATGATAGGTCTTTACAGTAGGTTTCCTTGAAGGAGTAACTCAGACATTTCACACAGAGCAAAGCAACTTGTCAAACATATTTATAGGACTTTTCATCGTTTCAAAATTTCTTACAGAGTGGCAAGAAAAAAAACTCCTTCCCCTCTCATCTATGAACCCGCTCACTGTTACACTGCTTCCATCTATACTTCCTCTTGCTGGTCATACTGTTCACACCTCACATTCCCAAGAGACCCTCCCTGCCATATGCAGCCCCCTGGAAAAATATATACTAAGGACAGTTTCGTTCTTTGCATTATATCTCTAAGCTAACTTCAACACCATTCCAACAAAAATCTACTTCAAGAAATTTTTATAATAAAAATGAAGTAATCCTTTGTCCCTTTTCAGGGTTACAGATTTATCTTACCACAAATATCAAAAATATATTCTTTTATTTTTAAACTTCTTTATTGGAGTATAATTGCTTTACAGTGTTGTGTTATTTTCTGCTGTATAACAAAGTGAATCACCTATATGCATATGTATATCCCCATATCCCCTCCTTCTTATGTCTCCCTCCCACCCTCCTTACCCCACCCGTCTAGGTGGTCACAAAGCACCGAGCTGATCCCCCTGTGCTATGCAGCTGCTTCCCACTAGCTATCTATTTTACATTTGGTAGTGTGTATATGTCCATGCTACTCTCTCACTTCGTCCCAGCTTACCCTTGCCCCTCCCCATGTCCTCAAGTCCATTCTCTACGTCTGTGTCTTTATTCCTGTCCTGCCCTTAGGTTCATCAGAATCATTTTGTTGTTGTTGTTTAGATTCCATATATATGTGTTAGCATATGGTATTTGTTTTTCTGACTTACTTCACTCTGTATGACAGACTCTAGGTCCATCCACCTCACTACAAATAACTCAATTTCATTTCCTTTAATGGCTGAGTAATATTCCATTGTATATATGTGCCACATCTTCTTTATCCATTAATCTGTCGATGGACACTTAGGTTGCTTCCATGTCCTGGCTATTGTAAATAGTGCTGCAATTTGAACATTGTGGTACATGACTCTTTTTATAGTTTTCTCAGGGTATATGCCCAGTGGTGGGATTTCTGGGTAGTATGGTAGTTCTATATTTAGCTTTTTAAGGAACCTCCATACTGTTCTCCATAGTGGCTGTATCATTTACATTACCACCAACAGTGCAAGAGGGTTCCCTTTTCTCCACACCTTCTCCAGCACTTATTGCTTGTAGATTATTTTTTCTTTTCTTTTTTTTTTTTTTTTTTGCGGTACGTGGGCCTCTCACTGTTGTGGCTCCTCCCATTGCAGAGCATAGGCTCTGGACGCCCAGGATCAGCGGCCATATCTCACAGGCCCAGCCACTCTGCGGCATGTGGGATCTTCCTGGACCGGGGCACGAACCTGTGTCCCCTGCATCGGCAGGCGGACTCTCAACCACTGCGCCAACAGGGAAGCCCTGTAGATTTTTTGATCGTGGCTATTCTGACCGGTGTGAGGTGATACCTCATTGTAGTTTTGATTTGTATTTCTCTAACGATTAGTGATGTTGAGCATCATTTCACGTGTTTGTTAGCAATCTGTATATCTTCTTTGGAGAAATGTCTATTTAGATCTTCTGCCCATTTTTGGATTGGGTTGTTTGTTTTTTTCATATTGAGCTGCATGAGCTGCTTGTAAATTTTGGAGATTAATCCTTTGTCAGTTGCTTCATTTGCAAATATTTTCTCCCATTCTGAGGGTTGTCTTTTTTATGGTTTCCTTTGCTGTGCAAAAGCTTTTAAGTTTCACTAGGTGTCATTTGTTTATTTTAGTTTTTATTTCCATTTCTCTAGGAGGTGGGTCAAAAAGGATCTTGCTGTGATTTATGTCATAGAGTGTTCTGCCTATGTTTTCCTCTAAGAGTTTTATAGTGTCTGGCCTTACATTTAGGTCTTTAATCCATTTTGAGTTTATTTTTGTGTATGGTGTTAGGAAGTGTTCTAATTTCATTCTTTTACATGTAGCCGTCCAGTTTTCCCAGCACCACTTATTGAAGAGGCTGTCTTTTCTCCACTGTATATTCTTGCCTCCTTTATCAAAGATAAGGTGTGTGGGTTTATCTCTGGGCTTTCTATCCTGTTCCATTGATCTATATTTCTGTTTTTGTGCCAGTACCATACTGTCTTGATTACTGTAGCTTTCTAGTATAGTCTGAAGTCCGGGAGCCTGATTCCTCCAGCTCCGTTTTTCTTTCTCAAGCTTGCTTTGGCTACTCGAGGTCTTTTCTGTTTCCATACAAATTGTGAAACTTTTTGTTCCAGTTCTGTGAAAAATGCCATTGGTAGTTTAATAGGGATTGCATTGAATCTGTAGATTGCTTTGGGCAGTGTAGACATTTTCACAATGTTGATTCTTCCAATCCAAGAACATGGTATATCTCTCCGTCTGTTGGTATCATCTTTAATTTCTTTCATCAGTGTCTTACAGTTTTCTGCATACAGGTCTTTTGTCTCCTTAGGTAGGTTTATTCCTAGGTATTTTATTCTTTTTGTTGCAATGGTAAATGGGAGTGTTTCCTTAATTTCTCTTTCAGATTTTTTATCATTAGTATATAGGAATGCAAGAGATTTCTGTACATTAATTTTGTATCCTGCAACTTTACCAAATTCATTGATTAGCTGTAGTTGTTTTCTGGTAGCATCTTTAGGATTCTCTATGTATAGTATCATGTCATCTGCAAACAGTGACAATTTTAATTATTCTTTTCTGATTTGGATTCCTTTTATTTATTTTTCTTCTCTGATTGCTGTGGCTAAAACTTCCAAAACTATGTTGAATAATAGTGTGAGAATGGGCACCCTTGTCTTGTTCCTGATCTTAGAGGAAATGGTTTCAGTTTTTCACCATTGAGAACGATGTTGGCTGTGGGTTTGTCATATATGGCCTTTATTATGTTGAGGTAGTTTCCCTCTATGACTACTTTCTAGAGAGTTTTTATCATAAATTGGTGTTGAATTTTGTTGAAAGCTTTTTCTGCATCTATTGAGATGATCATATGGTTTTTCTCCTTCAATTTGTTAATATGGTTTATCACGTTGATTGATTTACATATATTGGAGAAACCTTGCATTCGTGGGATAAACCCACTTGATCATGGTCTATGACTCTTTTAATGTGCTGTTGGATTCTGTTTGCTAGTATTTTGTTGAGGATTTTTGCATCTATGTTCATCAGTGATATTGGCCTGTAGTTTTCTTTTTTGTGACATCTTTGTCTGGTTTTGGTATCAGGGTGATGGTGGCCTCATAGAATGAGTTTGGGAGTGTTCCTCCCTCTGCTATATTTTGGAATAGTTTGAGAAGGATGGGTGTTAGCTCTTCTCTAAATGTTTGATAGAATTCACCTGTGAAGCCATCTGGTCCTGGACTTTTGTTTGTTGGAAGATTTTTAATTACAGTTTCAATTTCATTACTTGTGATTGGTCTGTTCGTGTTTTCTATTTCTTCCTGGTTCAGTCTTGGAAGGTTGTGCTTTTCTAAAAATTTGTCCATTTCTCCCAGGTTGTCCATTTTATTGGCATAGAGTTACTTGTAGTAATCTCTCATGATCCTTTGTATTTCTGCAGTGTCAGTTGTTACTTCTCCTTTTTCATTTCTAATTCTGTTGATTTGAGTCTTCTCCCTTTCTTTTCTTGATGAGTCTGGCTAATGGTTTATCAATTTTGTTTATCTTCTCAAAGAATCAGTTTTTAGTTTTGTTGATCTTTGCTATTGTTTCCTTCATTTCTCAAAAAGATATTGCGATCTTGGTAGGATATTGCCATAGTAAAGTTAAAGTAAGAACTTTAAGGTAATAGTTCCTGAACTTGACACCTGCCAGATGAGGAAAATGATTATCTGATTGTATTTCTCAGTTTTAAACTGCAGAATATTCCTGATAAGACTGTAAGAGCATCCGATAGTAACATTAATAACCTCTTTTTGGTCTCAAAATGTTCCAGTTCTAAGACTGTCCTCTGGAAAATGTCATAGAACGTAGCTTATGAACAGAGAATATGTTACAAGCACTTTATTAGTAAAGCACTGGGTATTCTTCTAGGGACTAGAATCTAGTAAATATATAATTTTCTGTTATAAGGGGCTTATTTTTCATATTTTGGGGTATAAATGGAGGTACTGAAATCATTTTGTAATTTGGTTAAAATGCCATACAAATTTTGCCTCATTTAAGTAAAAGATTTCTCAGATGAATGTATTTCTTAAAGACTACTTGTAGTGTTTTACCTGCTACATGTTTATTGTATATTACTCTAATTTTCATAAAGAACTTAGAGAAAAATCCCAAATCAGAACTTTGATTCTGGTTCCTCCACGATATTAACTTGATTTTCCATGCTGGCCTTGTTTTTTTCCTTCAAATTCTGATTTTGAAAAATCTCAAACATGTAGAAAAGTTTAAAGGATCTACACACTCCTTTCTTTATCTGTCCACTTAGACTCAACAATTATTAACATTTTGCCACATTGCTTTTTTTGTTTTTCCTTCTATTTTTCTTTTCCCTAAACTATTGGTTTGGCCAAAAAGTTCATTCAGGATTTGCCGTAGTTATGGAAAACACCAAATGAACTTTTTGGCCAACCCAATACTTGCAAGATATGAGTATCGTGACACTTCACCCCTAAATACATCAGTCCCTGATGCTTTTCTAAAAGTAGAAGGGATAACCCAAGACATTGCAAGTGAATATTCTCCCTTTCGCTGGATTTAGAATAAAAGTTGAAGGGTTTTTGTTTGTTTGTTTTGCCATTCAAAGGAAAACACTGGAGCATGTGCACAGTATGAATAATGAGAAAGCACTGTGAAATGTATGATTTACCTAAATCTTTAATACTACTACTAATAAGATACTATCTGTAACATGTACTACTATGTGCTGAACACTATTCTAAACATATTACTCTTTTATTCTTCAAAACAATGCTGCAAGTGAGGTATTTTTGTTTTCCCATTTTACAGATTAGTGAACTAGCCTGTCTGATTTCAGAGCCCTTCCTTTTTCCACTGTACCATGTAAAACAAACATCAATAATCTCTATTGATTAATCTAGATTCACTTGAGAAAAAAATGTGCCGCAACTGGTGTGATTTGTCAAAGACACAGGCTCGGGAATTCCCTGGAGGTCTAGTGGTTACGACTCCGAATTTCCACTGCAGGGGGCACTGGTTCGATCCCTGGTCGGGGAACTAAGATCCTGCATGCTGCGAGGCGCGGCCAAAAAAACAAACAAAGGAAAGAAAAACACAGGCTCCTTTCAATGACCCTTTTTCTTCCTTGTCACCTAATTCCTAAAATTAACCTGGTGTCTTTACATTATCTTAATGAAAACGTACTAGTTGAATGGGAAAATGAAAAAGTACCTACATGTCAGAGGTGACTGAATGCATTTAATGGTTTTATCTGTGACAGCGTGAGTATTCCAAATAAAGGGAATGTGAAGGTGTATTTCCTCCCTGACGATTTACTAGTTTTGAGGACTGATAATCAATGATAACTGGTAACTATAAAATAGCTCAATAATACTAATGAATTATTCTATATGAAATGAAAAAGAGCTGCATGAAATAAAGCAAATATTGAACAGGCAGAGTTCTTCAAACAAGTACAAATTAACTTAGCAATCAAATCCAACTGTAAATGAAACGCCATTATGACATTAGAGAAAAACCTCATGGAGTTAGGACAAATCAAAGGACAATGTATCCACACTCTTTCATACACCTCTCACTGCACTCAGGTACGTGCACGTACATACACATAGGCACATGCACGAGTGAGCAAAAACATGCCTCCACTCTCCTACCCCCCAACACATGTGCAGACCCAGGTTAGAGCTGCTCCATGCATGCCCAGTGCCCAACTCTCTGGCCATTAGGACACTGCACGTGCCCTTCTCCCTCCTTCCACCCTTCCTCCCCGCTGCCTAGGGCTCCTTAAATACCTTCAAAATACAGGGAATCCCAGAAGGTCTTCGGGTCTGTACACTGCATTACCTTCATGCCAAGGTACAGAGAAGGGGCAGAGATAGCAAACAATGAGGGTTCAGACCAGGCTGAGAGCTTCTGATTATACAGAGGATAGGAAGTGGGAATTCCTACAGCCAGCCCCCTGTCCAATCCAGAATACCTTCAGGGCAGAGACCTTCGTAGACCTTAGGCCCCCAATTATAATCTGGATCATATTTTCAATACAGGGCTCATGAGACAGCTGGCCACAACTGTCAAAGACCAGCTGCGCTGAGAGAAAGGGTTCCTGCCTTGGAGCCTGTAAAAGAGGGTTAGGAGAGGTGGTGGGGCTAGATGTCAGTATCCGCTCCCTACCAGCTGGCCCCTGACTGCCCGCCAACCTCCACACATGCCACCCACCACCTCACTTGCAAGATGTTGGCCACAAAAGAGGTTATCTCGTCCTCTATGATGGACACGAGGTTCTGGCAAATCATGTAGTCTACCAGGCGGGCCAGTTGTCCCATCTGCAGCAACCAGGCTTCTGCCTGCTTCAGCTTCTGCTCCAGCTGCTGGCACTGCACCCTCTGAAGGTATAGGGAGCCCTGTCCTGTCCTGATCCCCTTGCAGTTTTTCACTTGCTCCTGCAGGCCCTGTTGCATGTGGTAGGTATCCTCGTGAATCTGTCAGAATAGAGAGTGGAAAATTCACTGGAGAAAGGGGGATGGAGACCAAACTGGCCACCCACTGGCCCGTTGCAAAGCCCTCAGGTCATGGAGCCTAAAACCTAGATATACACATGAATGGCTGCTTTTTAGTACAGATTGGCCCTGGAAATCTTTAGGCGACCAGGGAAGACGTGAAATGGAGAAGATACATGGAGAAGCTACAGTGAGTTATTTTGATAGGCCAGGCCTGTCTGCCAAGAGCCCCCAGGATGGAACTCAAATAGAAAATGTGTGCATGTGTAAATAGAGAGATTCACAATGCATAGATTAGACAAAGAAAAAGAGAGACTGGCTAAGTAAGGCTCAGCAATTATTCCAGGATATGGAGTCCGATCACCAGGCCTGGTGATGTGGCCTGCTGACCAGCACAACACTGCCTTCTGTGAGAGTAGAAGCTGTCTCTGGCTACTGACATAGACTTTCTAGTGGGGGACAGGGAATAGGGTTGAAAGCCTGGGGACCTCTTTGTGGGTTCTTCTCGCAACTGGGGAGTTCCTCAGCCTACACAGGCGGCTGATAGTTGCCACCTCTGGGCCTGTCCTGTTGAGGAACAGCGGGGAGACACCAGAAAGACACATTTGGCCAGATGGACCTTTTGTCCTTGCTGCTCTCCTATTCTTTCTGATGCTCAACAGAGCTTGTGATTAGAACTACGAGTGGTCTGTGGATTGTATTCTGCTAACTCTGAGCTCAGATCCCAGTCTTCTGAGATCCAGACCCAAGGCAGTTGAGACTGCTAGGCGTGTCATATACGGACATGCCTCGGACTTGGCGAGGTGTCCTCTCCTGTGCTCTAGCAATACCCTCAATACCCAGTGCTTCCCACGTCATAGTCCTTAGTCCAGTGTACCATTATCTACTCGTGTGACTCATCCACTACACTGTAAATTCTCCAAGGAGGCCTCCGTCACACCTTATTTCATGTCTCTACTGCTTAACACAGTGCCTGGCATGGCCCGTTCCACAGTAAATGTTCATAAAAAGAATGTACCACCTCACACTGAAAGGGCTTACTGAGTGATAACTAGGATAAAACCATAAAAACAACAACAACAATAGTTATTGAGTTGGCCGAAAAGTTTGTTTAGGTTTTTCCATAACATCTTATCAGTATATGTTTTTAAAACCTCATCATTAGGGGCAATATCTTTAGAGTTCTAAGGAAATTTTTAAAACCTAGGATACTGTATCTAGCCACAGTATCACTTTTTGTTTGAGGATGAATAAAGTTTGAGGATGAATAAAGACATTCTTAGATATACAAAGACTAAAAATTCACCATCCACAGATTCTCTCTGGAAAAAAAAATAAACAACAGTATATTTCTGACAGAGGAAAATGAATATAAGAGGATAAAGTGGTCTACAAGAAGCTCTGATGAGCAAAAAACAATTTGTGATACACATCGTTAATTCTAAATGAGTAGCTGTAAAACAAGAATGTTCATAACAATCTAGAACTAAAATTCCAGGAGATATCAATAAAAGCATAATGAGAAGGGTAGAGAGTGGGGAGAGGAAGAGAGGAGAGAAAGGAAATTAGAAGAGTGCTAAGGTTTTATTCTGCTTAGAAGAAAGATATAGACACAAACTCAACCTGGCATTCATTCAGTCAACAAATATTCACAGAGCACCTACTCCATGGCATACACTATAGTAAGCAATAGAGACATGTTAGTGAATGAAACAGATAAAAATCCCTACCCTCTTGTTGGGGGGGGGAATACAAGAAACATAATAAATAAATAATATACAGTAAACATATAAATAATAAATTTATATTGTATGTGAAAATTATAAGTGCTGTGAAAAAAACAACAGAGCAGAAGAAGAGGAATCAGGAGTTCTCGTAATAATGGAGCTTTCACAATCTCAAATAGGGTGACTAGAGAAGGCCTCTCTGAGTGGGTGTTTTTAGGAAAAGACATGAAAGAAACATTGTTATAAAAATATAAATTGAACAGCTACCTCTGTTAGGCAGGTGTATAAATGTCTTACATAGGCATTCAGCTGCAAGGAAGAGAAAAACAGAAAAAGTATGGCTTAAGCAAGTAAAGGTTTATTTAATGCAGTAAGAAATCCATGGATGGCATATTGCCCCAGTAATATCAGTCAGAACAAAGCTCCCTCTATCTTCCTCTTCTTCCATCCTCAATATGCCTTTCGCCCTCATCGTGGTGAGATGGCTTCCCCAGCACCAGAAATTTCATCCAAGGGTTAGGCAATAAGACAGGAGTAAAGGTCCCCAAAGACATTCCAGTTGGATCTGCCTCTTTCTAAAAGTTTTCCCAGTGACTTCCACTTAAGTTTCATTGCCCAGAACTGAGTTACAAGCCTTTCTGCAGGTAGGAGTCTAAGAAAAGAAATAAAATCAAGATTCTGAAACTAAGAAAGATGAGTAGACACTGAGTAGTTCCTGGGCAATCACGAGAAGAATAAAATGTATAACATCCAAATCAGAAGAGGATAGCAATAGCAACAAAAATGTAAAACAACCCAATGAAGGACAAAAAGCACAAGGAAGACTCAAATAGAAAGCATAGGAAATAGAAAACTCCAAAATGAGATGGGAAAAACAAAGCCAAGCCTGTAACAGACCCTCAGACAAAACGTTTCCCAGCTCTTTCTAAGAGATATATATAAAACAAAGTAACAAAGGGAGGTTGAAAACAAAGGGATAGAAGAAGATAGTTCAAGCAAATGCTTGATGCTGTTAATATCAGACAAAAGAGAACTCTAGTAGAAAAGTAGTAATAAGAGTGAAGACATTTTCATATCAATAAAGTTATGAACCTTTATGCACATAACAACATGATTTTGAAGTACATGTTGCAAACCTAAAGAACATCAAGGAGACATTAATAAATCTATAGTCATAGGAGGGGTTTTTTTTTTTTTCTTTGCCGTACGCGGGCCTCTCACTGTTGTGGCCTCTCCCGTTGCAGAGCATAGGCTCTGGACACGCAGGCTCAGCAGCCATGGCTCACGGGCCCAGCCGCTCCACGGCATGTGGGATCTTCCTGGACCGGGGCACGAACCCGTGTCCCCTGCATCGGCAGGCGGACTCTCAACCACTGCGCCACCAGGGGAGCCCATAGGAGGGGATTTTTAATGTATATCTCTCAGTGACCATTAAATGTGATGTATGATTCTGGATTGGATCATAAAGCAGGGAAGAAAACATAGTTAAAAAGGACATTATTGAAATAATTGGCAAATTTTTAATAAGCGTTGTGGGTTAGATAGTAGAACATATCAAAGTGAAATTCCTAATTTTTTATAATTGTACTGTAGTTATGGAAGAAAATGTTCTTACAATAAACACACTGGCATATTTAGGGGTACATGGACTTGATGTCTGCAACTCACTCTCAGATGGTTCAGCAAAATAATGTATATACACATAGAGAAAGAAAAAGAGCATAAAGGATAACATAAAAGGGACAAAAATAACCATCTGGGTGAAAGGTATATGAGAATTTATCACACTATCCTTGCAACTCTCCTAATAAGTTTGAAATTATATCAAAATTAAAAGTTACACAAGGAAGGAAAGAAGGGAGGAAGGAAGGAAATGGGTTTATCCCAGTAATGCAAAGGTGGTCTAACACTGAGAATTCACCATATTAACAGACTAAAGGAGAAAAATCCCATGATCATCTAAATAAAAGTAGAAAAAAAAATCATTGGACAAAATTCAACACCCATTCATGAAAAAAACCCTCTTAACAAACGAGGAATTGAAGGAAACTTCCTTAAAAATTGGTAAGAGTGTCTACCAAACATTCTCATTTAATATCATTATTTATTTGTTTCTAATCTATTTGAGTTGTTCAGTAATGCTACATTTTGACGGGCAGCAGCATGTTTTTATTTAGCACAGATTACAAGCTTGGTTCTGTAACAATCCAGTTGCCAGCTGTGTTGATTACTCATCTTCCCTCACTGCCCCCCCCCCCGCCTTTGGGGTGACTGCCAACAGGGACAGGTTCCATTCACTCCACATAGCGGCACAGAAAGAGGTAACTGTTGCATTTGCTTGTCCTTTCACTCTTTTTATGGTGATTTTTTTAAAAATTAATTTTAATATAGACAATGTATTATTTTATGGTTTATAATTTTTATATTTTAAGAAACCCTGAGATGATAAAAATATTATCCCATAATATCTTCTGAAAGCTTTTCGGATTTTCTTTTCATACTTAATGTCTTTTATCCACCATGAATTAATTTTTTTCTTTTTTTTTGGTTGCATTCGGTCTTTGTTGCTACACACGGGCTTTCTCTAGTTGCAGTGAGCGGGGGCTACTCTTCCTTGTGGTGCACAGGCTTCTCTTGTTGTGGAGCTCGGGCTCTACACGCGCGGCCTTCAGTAGTTGTGGCTTGCGGGCTCTAGAGCGCAGGCTCGGTAGTTGTGGCACACGGGCTTACTTGCTCTGTGGCATGTGGGATCTTCCTGGATCAGGGATCAAACCCGTGTCCCCTGCATTGGCAGGCGTATCCTTAACCACTGCGCCACCAGGGAAGCCCCACCATGAATTAATTTTTGTGTATGGTATAGCAACTATTAGAAAACAGTAATGCTTTAAAACACCTTTTATAATAGCAACAAAAAATATCAAATATCTAGTAATAAATCTAATGAAATATTTTCGGGACCTCTAAAGGAAACCTACAAAACCTTGTTGAGAGTAATTAAAGAGGGACATGCAGGGGACATGGGTTCGAGCCCTGGTCTGGGAGGATCCCACATGCCGCGGAGCAACTAGGCCCGTGAGCCACAACTACTGAGCCTGCGCGTCTGGAGCCTGTGCTCCGCCACAAGAGAGGCCGCCATAGTGAGAGGCCCGCGCACCGCAATGAAGAGGGGCCCCCGCTTGCCACAACTAGAGAAAGCCCTCGCACAGAAACGAAAGACGCAACACAGCAAAAATAAATAAATTAACTGATAAACTCCTACCCCCAACATCTTAAAAAAAAAAAAAAGACATACAAAAATGTTCATAACAGTTATTCACAATAGTAAAAAACTGGAACCAACATAAGTGTCCATCAACAGGAGAGTTAACAAGTAAACTGTGGTACATTTTTATAGTAAAACACTACATAGCAATACAAAAGAGTGAGCCACTACTACCTGCGATGTTATGGATAAATCTCACTAACATAATGTGGAGTGGAAAAAAGCCAGACGAAAAAGAGAACATGCTGTCTGATTCCATTTACATGAAATTCCAAATCGGACAAAATTAATCTATGGTGACAGAGGTCAGAGCAGTGGTTACCTTTGTGGAGGCACTGATGAGAGAGGTACCGGGGAGCTTGCTGAGGTGCTATAAATGCTCTATATCTTGACCTGCTGGTAGTTACATGGGTGTATACATATGCAAAAATTTCAATAAACTGTATTTAGGTGGCATGTATCACAGATACAAAGTAGGCACACGAAGGAAGGACTCCATGACTGGATGCTTCTACCAGCCACAGTGTCCTGTCAAAGGTTCAAGATATGCTCAGACATGAGCCTAGCAGCATGAAAGATGAGGATTCCAACTCTCAAATTCTCTAACACTCCTGGCACAAACAACTGAAAAAAAGATGTTGTTATGTTCCTTTTCCTCTCTGCTCAAGGCTTTAGGAAAAGGTTGAGTCCAAGTCTCTGCCTACCTGTTATTAATCCATCCACCTAGAGCAGAGACTGCTGTTGCTGGACAGGACAATGGCTCTGAGCCAACTGCAGAGTCCAGAACACACAGGCAAGCTTAAGCCAAGAGAAGGCTGAAACACTGGCGAGTTCAGCTTGGAGAAAAAGCTCCCAATAAATCGGAGCCTCTTACCAGATGAAGGATGGATGTGCAGAGATGCATGCAGCGATGGAGCAGCCGCAGAGCTTTGTGGTTTTCCTTGGCTAGAGCCCGCCGTAGGTCCAGCAACTCGTAGCACTGATCTGCTTCACGGGGGAGCCAGGACACAGAGTGCAGCTCCTGCAGAAGCCTGGAATCAAGGACTAAACTGCTCAGAGCCAGCGACTCTGCCCTCTTACCTTGGACACCTTTGACTTCTTCCTAGCCCAGCTCACATCAGAATGAGCAAAGGTTTAGAGAGGTTATAATATTCCCAGGGACCAACAGTGATAGCCTCCTCTTGAGGGTTCTTTGGAAGAGTTTAAGCCCAGGAAGTTGCTGGCTGGGGAACTCTTTGGGAAAGGCTTGGGGTATGTGCAAATGTTTTTGTTTTTTTGTTTTATGTATTTAATTTTTTTTTAATTTTTGGATTTTATTTATTTTTTTATGCAGCAGGTTCTTATTAGTTATCTATTGTAAATGTTTACACTGAGTTACCTTTCTGCCAGGAAAGAGGGTCAAAGAGATCCCAAGGTGTGACTTAGAAGGAGAGACTGCAGAGGCTTCTTCCATGGAATAGGGGAAGCCAAGGGCCCTAACAGTCTAGATGGACAGGTAGGTTTTATTTTATTTTTTCTTTCTTTCTTTATTTTTTTACTATTTTTTAACATCTTTATTGGAGTATAATTGCTTTACAATGTTGTGTTAGTTTCTGCTGTACAACAAAGTGAATCAGCTATATGTATACATATATCCCCATATCTCCTCCCTCTTGCGTCTCCCTCCCACCCTCCCTATCCCACCCCTCTAGGTGGTCACAAAGCACCGAGCTGATCTCCCTGTGCTATGTGGCTGCTTCCTACTATCTATCTATTTTACATTTGGTGGTGTATATAGGACAGGTAGGTTTTAGAATCAAAGGTGAGGAACCTTCAACTTCCCTATGGGGAAGTTTCATCCCTGACGAAACCCCACTTCTCTTATTCATTCCCCAAACAACCACCCTGAAAAATCTACATCTCTAAATATCCTGGAAAAAATGAAGGACCCCCCTAATAAGCAGAGGATGATCACAATGGGTGTAATTTATTCAGTACCTCTTGGGGCACTGAACATGGTACTTTATATTCACAATCTCATTTAATTCTCACTACAGCTGTGAGTAGCAGAAATCTTCCTCTCTTGTTTTCAGATCAGGAAACTGGGGCTCAAAGAGTAAAGTCCCTTGCTAGTGTTCAGGACTTAAATTCAGATCTGTGCCGCCCAATTATGCCATGATGATTAAGCTAGACTGGAGGATACCTAGAGCAGAGGTTGCAAACTGGTAGCCCATGGGCCGAGTTCAGACTGAAAAGGTTTGTATATGTACCACTAAGAGTTGGCCAGCACAGTGTTTTAATAAAAATTTTCACTAACCAGGTAAAATTAAGAGATTTGACAACAAAATGTGGATTCCCAGGTCATCCTGAAAAAATAATGTGGCTGACACACTGGACCCATGTTCCCCACGGCAACAGTCAGTTGGAACTGAGTAGTGACTGTTCTCTTTCGGTGCAATCTCCAGACTGACTGCAGTCCCACACTCCCTAAAGTCTTGAATCGAACCCACTGCATTTCTTCCATAGCTCCTCCTTGGGACCTGTAGGCATCTGAGCTTGCAACTCCTATCACAGAACATAACTGGAGTGGTTGAAGAGTTGTGCAGAGAAAGCAAGAAAGTACTGAAAATAGGAGTAACTAAGCTTTTCTTAAAAAAAAAAGAATCCAATTAATACCATAGTAAGAGCAGAGTTTCAAACACCTGCATTATCATCCTCAAATTTGATATTTAATAATTGTATGATCTGGGGCAAGTTGATGTAGAAACTAATTAATACATAGAGCTATGTTTAGAATATATTATTCAGAGGAAAAAACTGGTTACTTAACAATATGTAAAGTATGATCACATTGGTATATGTGATGGAAAAAAGACTACAAGGATATGCAACAAAATGTTTGTCATGGTTATTTGTAGATGGTGAGACTGAAGATTTTCTTCCTTTGTGCTTTTTTTTTGTATTTTCCAAATCTTCTACGATGAACGTGTTGTTACTTCTTGTAAAATAATTTTTTAAAGTTCATTGAAGTTGTGTTTTGAAGACCTCACCTGCTAATATGGAGTAGCCCAACTCCAAAGTGGGGCACGGCAAAGAGCAGATGCTTCTCTAGGAAAGTCCGGTGCCGGTGCAGCCTCTGAAACTTCACACCCTTCTTCCAGCTACAGATCAGAGGGCAGTGACAGTGGCTGTTGCTCTTTATGACACTTCTTCCCAAATCCCATACCCGTCATCACCTACCAGGCCAAGGCCTTGCGTAAGAGGAAATACTTGAAGAATGGAATGAACTGGAGCTGTTGCCAGAGGACAGAGTGGTGGTGCCAGGTACCCAGCGTCATTGCCTCACTGCCCTCCACAGGATGTACGTGCAGGACCCCAAAGGGAGAGAAGATGTAGTGCTCAGAATTCACCTTGTTGGGTGGTACCACCATCAGGCTGTAAGGTCTTTAAGAAAGGGCACAGATCAGAGCCTTGCAAACTTGTGCAGACTCCAGGGAGGGACAAAAGAAGGACAGGAAGGGGGAAATAAGGAGGCAGGAAAGAAGGCGGAAGAAAGTGGGAAGAGGGGAAAGAGAGCAGAATGATCTTCAAACCAGAAAGATGGAATATTCAGAAGGAACAGAAGCCAAAAATAGGTGGGAAGAAAGAAAAAGACCCCTAGCCAGTCCCAAGAAGTTCCTATCTCCAGACCCAGAGAGCTAACATCCCATCAAATCTAAGATGCCATCAATTGTAAGCTTGCAGCATTTTTAAAATTATTTACTTGTTTGTTTATTTATTTAGGCCATGCCAGGTCCTAGTTGCAGCATGCATGCGGGATCTAGTTCCCCAACCAGGGACTGAACCCGCGCCCCCTGCATTGGGAGCGAGGAGTCCCACCCACTGGCCCACCAGGGAAGTCCCTAGTTGCAACATTTTCTTATGAAATGCTAAAATTAAAAAAATGCCACCAATATGATATGCCACCAATTTGTAAGCTGCATCACAATTTCAGAGATGTTGAAATGTGAAAAAAAATGTGCATCTTAGAAATGATAAAATATGTATATCCCTAGATGCTGAAATAACATGCAGAGATAATCAGGGAATGCTGTTTGGAGTAACTGAGAATGGGGAAAAGCAAGAGTAACTAGAAGACTAGACACAGGCCAATAAAGAGGAAAACTGCCACCTAGTGAACCAGACAAGTACCTCCAGAGCCATCTTAACATCCTACTAAGTTGTCTTATTTCAAGAAAATGCACCTACATCCCACATTAAATACAATTTATATGTAACTATATAGTAGTTGCAGAAAACTAGTTGCCATAATGCTATGTTTGGGCACATTTAATAAAGCATTTATTCATTTTTAAAAATATTTATTTTTGGGGCTTCCCTGGTGGTGCAGTGGTGGAGAGTCTGCCTGCCGATGCAGGGGACACGGGTTCGTGCCCCGGTCCGGGAAGATCCCACATGCCGTGGAGCAGCTGGGCCCGTGAGCCATGGCCGCTGAGCCTGTGCGTCCGGAGCCTGTGCTCCACAACGGGAGAGGCCACAACAGTGAGAGGCCCGCGTATCACAAAAAAACAAACAAACAAACAAAAAAAACAAATCTACATGACTCAAGCCCCCTCTCTTAACCACTGGGTCAGTTGGCATCTCACAGGGTAGCTACCTACCCTAACTGAAGCCTGACTTCCCAAGGGAACACTCCTTCCCCTGTGGCCTTCTTAATGGAGGCTACTCTTCCTGCACAGGGCCAAGAGTCAGGGATAGCTGAGCAAAGACTCTAAGGAAGTGAGGGAATATGTTCTCCCCTAAGTATAAATCAAAATCTAGGACAGGGAGTTCCCTGGTGGCCTAGTGGTTAGGATTCCGGGCTTTCACTGCTGTGGCCCAGGTTCAATCCCTGGTCAGGGAACTGAGATCCCACAAGCCATGTGGTATGACAAAAAAAAAAAAAAAAAAAAACAAACTAGGACAAATAAAAGAAAAAAACATTTTTTATAAATTTATTTATTTTATTTATTTATGTTTGGCTGTGTTGGGTCTTTGTTGCTGCACACGGGCTTTCTCTACTTGCAGTGAGTGTAGGCTACTCTTCGTTGTGGTGCATGGGCTTCTCATTGCAGTGGCTTCTCTTGCTGTGGAGCATGGGCTCTAGGTGCGCAGGCTTCAGTAGTTGTGGCATGAGGGCTCAGTAGTTGTGGCTTGCGGGCTCTAGAGCGCAGGCTCAGTAGTTGTGGCACACGGGCTTAGTCGCTCCGCGGCATGCGGGATATTCCCGGACCACGTATCGAACACATGTCCCCTGCATTGGCAGGAGGATTCTTAACCACTGCGCCACCAGGGAAGTACCAAGAAAATTTCGATAAATGCAAATACTTTGAAAGAAAACCTGTTACATGGCAAATAAATAAAGTGAAACAAAAAATGCCAGTTTCCACTTTTACTGATGGTGCACTTGAAATTTGGACCAACACTCCCACTTGAGAACAACTAGAAAAACTGGGCAAAGTATCTGGATAAAATATGAAAATCATCAGATAACCCACAAATCAATCCCCTGGGCTTCCAGTTGGGACCCTGGTTACAACACAGGTTGAACCAGAAAACACCTCCCTCCTTGGTGTGGGCCCCCAGCTGCAACTTCTGCTGTTTAGCCTTCCGAGTCTGTTGAAAGCTCATCTCCTCTTCTCCATCTTTCAGGAGCATATAGTAAAACTGACACACCATTGCCTCTACTGGAATCTCTGGCGAAAAGCAGAACCAAGTGTGAAACTCACTTCATTGGGTCCCTTCTTTGACAGATGTTGGCGCTGTGATTATCCACTGCCTTTTTAGTTCGCTTGCTCATGGTTTCTTGTCTCTCTCTGTGCCTAATTGTCTTTGATTGTGCTGCTTCTCTGACTATGACTGAGTTGATAGTTGAAAGCCCTAAGCTTGTAATTTTCTTTCTGTAGGCTCTCCACCATGGTCAATAGGCATCTCATCCAACATTGCTACCATTACTATCACTACTGCCGGACAGTCAAGTGTAGCAGCCGCTAGGTGTCAGTAGGTAGGTTATCACTTCCAACCACAGTGACTAATTAATTGTGATGCCACTATAGGTCATGGATTACTAGTATACTATTTCCCATTAAGAAGGAGGCCGGTACTGTCCAAGGCCAAGGACATTACCAAAATAATATCAAAATCCCATATTTGAGGATTGTTTCCTGGGACCACTCGTAATATCAGAGTCTGGTCAGGAAAACAGAAATTGCATTAGGAATTTCAACAAAGTGAATTTAACAGAGAAAATGTGTTTTAGAAAAAGTGTCATAGGACACCTAAAAAGCAAAAAGGGAATATTAAGCGCAGAGACAATAACTGCAGGAAATGGACGCCAGCCCTAGAACTAGAGGAGCAAAAGGAAGAGGTTTCTCTAAGAAGGAGATGCTGCCTGGCTGTTACTAGTATATAAGGAGTTTGCAGGGGTGTGTGTGGGGGGGGGGGGTGCCTTGCAGAGCGGTGACTCAGAACTCTGATGGGAAGATGCTACCCAGCTGGCGTTGGTCCCTCTCAGGATCAGAGGAGGCTGATTCAGAAACTGGCAGCTGCTGCCAGAGTGAAAGACATGAAGAACAAGCAAAGGAAGGACAGAGTCCCTTCTCCTCTCATCCTGCTGTCCAGTCTCCTTCTAGCACCCCCTATTAATCGAACCTAACAGGAAGCTGGCTGAAAAAGGAGAAATGAAGTTTGCAGTCCCAGCCCCAGTATTACAAAGCAGGGAGAGGAGAGCAGAACTAGAGCCAAGAGACCATTGCTTAATAACTGGCACAATGCTCTCAGTGAACTTTCGTTAAATGAACTGATCAGTAAATCAATGGATGGTACAGCTCACTAGCGCTACCTACGTTCAGGAGGAAGAGGTCAGTGTATGCAGGAAATAAGGCTCCCTGGGAGTGGGTATCAGATACTGCTTACCAGTGAGACAGTCCTAGGTTTAAGTCCTTTTTCCATCACTTACTATGTGGTCTTGGACCAGTTACTGAACCTCTCTATGCATCAGTCTATTCATCTCATATATGGAAATAATAATGGCACCTATCTGGTAGGTGGGGATTAAATGACACATGGATATAGAAAAGCTTGATTAATGGTAATTGTTATTGTTATTTCTGGGAAGAGAAGAGACTTGAATAAAGCATTTAAAAATACTAAGATTTGGATCTAATGGAAGAAAGTGAATGAATGCCTCTCAAGTCATGTGGATTGAGACTTGTTTTTATCGCACAGAGATAAAATTAGGACGAAAATGTAGAAGTAAAAAGAAAGTAGTCTAAGGAACAGGATGCCTTGCAAAACACAAAGCTTCCCTGAGAGTGTAAAGATTTAAACAAACACCAAGATTCTTGCATTGGAGTTAGAAGAGATCACCATTAAATTCCCTTCTGAGGCAATGACCAAATGTTTCTATCACTCTAGGACAGAACAAAGAAGACAGAGAAAAAAGTAGAAAAGAATGACTAAGACAAAAAGCTATGAGAGGGCTTCCCTGGTGGCGCAGTGGTTGAGAGTCCGCCTGCCGATGCAGGGGACACGGGTTCGTGCCCCGGTCCGGGAGGATCCCACGTGCCGCGGAGCGGCTGGGCCCGTGAGCCATGGCCGCTGAGCCTGTGCGTCCGGAGCCTGTGCTCCGCAACGGGAGAGACCACAACAGTGAGAGGCCCGCGTACCGGAAAAAAAAAAAAGAGTGGAGAGGAAGCTGAGGAGAAGGGAAGACAGAGGGAAACCAGGAGACAGAGGAGAAATGAGAGGGAAGAGGAGAAAGATAGGAGAGGAGCGGGTCTAGAGAGGAGGAGGGGGGTGGGGAGGCAGCACGGGAGGAAGTCCGGGGGCGGGAGGAGTAGGACAGGGGTCTAGGCGGGCGCTCTCACCGAAAGTCGCTGCTGGGAGCCACGTTGAGATAGAGGAAGTGGATCTTCTTCAGGTATCTCTCTGTCTTCATTACGGTCATTATCTGGCTACCCAGGAGGGAAGTCTGCGGTAAGAAGCCAGTGCTTCTTTCTTGGAAGATCTCCTCCCCAGGAACCTCCGAGTCAAGCTGAGACCTGTATGATAAAAAATCAGGACAGAAGAGGCAGAGCAAAGCGGTCAGGTGGGCACTGTCAGCCAGTGGATGAAGGAGCTAGATCAGGTGCCTGAGAGGACCTGATGTGACCTTGTCAGAGCCTGTCGACCATCTACACCCGAAGGTTCACATACTGAGCAAATACAGCCCATGAGGAGATACAGTCAGGCAACTATATTCGTACACCTGTGTGTGAATAACCTCTCCCTTTCTGATAAGTGAATAATCATTCTGGATTGATTGTGATTACTATGACGTCAGTATTACATAATACTGAGTAAAAGTAATGGGAATACTTGGCTGTCCCAACTCATCACCTTGCAAGCGCACGGTCCTGGATTTCTTCCCTCTGGCAGCCTTCCTAACATTCTTGATCTCCTATCTTTGCCCCCGTTATACCTGCTTTCCAACCCTGCGTGATCTCCATGCTTGTGATTCTTTCTTACTCTTCCTCTATCATCACCCAACTTCCAGCTTCACATCCATCTCTTCCCAGCCGGGATCCGATGATGCATCCTTCAGCCCACTCAAGCCTGCACCAGTACCAACAATCTTCCTACACTTCTACCATACCAGTCGATAAAATTGGTATTAAAATTAATTATTCAAGAAGCCAAAAGTCAATTACCTGGACTAATAATTTTGGTTAGAGCACAAAAATAAAACTCTGAAAAATTAATCAAAGTATTTTTGTGTCATTAATTGACCCAAATCTAGATCAACAGAACAAGTTACCCCAGGGATACAGTGCAATCCTATTCTAAAGTTCACATCAACGGTAGGGTTTATGATTTTGACGTCAGATCAGGACCTTAATGGTGTAACTGCTATTAAAGATTCATTTCCTCAATAATTAAAGTGCTACATGATCTAAGTAGGTTCAAAAGATCTCAGAACAAAGGAATGTCATCAGCTCCTCTATAGATTCCTGGTGTCCAGTCTCATCTGTGGGCTCACTCTGCTCGATGTCTTAGTACAAGTCCTAAGGGAGCTACCCCTTGCAGTCTCCTCAGCTGCTATTCCAGGCCTCAACCTACCCACCCCCTCAACCTATGCCCAGCCCTGCTGAGCTCCCAGTCACCTTCTCTGCCTCCATCTCTGCCCAGGGGAAACTGAGGCTCTCAGCCATGAAATAACTCCCTCAAGTTCAGCTGCCTTTCCACACATTTATCTGTACATATTTCCATCCTAATCTTGTCTCCTAATTTGCGAGGAAGGAGTGACTTTCTTCTCTGCAAGGCTAACTCGTCCATTTGTGCTCAGGATCACTGATCCCGCCTTCATGATGTATTTTTTCTTTTTTTAAGATTTTTTTTTGATGTGGACCATTTTTTTTAAAGTCTTTATTGAATTTGTTACAATATTGCTTCTGTTTTATGCTTTGGTTTTTTGGCCCTGAGGCATGTGGGATCTTAACTCCCCAACCAGGGATTGAATCCGCAGCCCCTGCATTGGAAGGTGAAGTCTTAACCACTGGACCGCCAGGGAAGTTCCCTTCATGATGTATTTTCAATCTCTTCTTCTTTGACTGTTAGCCTATATTTATTCATTCACTCTACAAATATTTATTGAGCACTTACTTCTCAAGCACCGTCTTAAAGACTATAAACATCTCTCCATTTTTTGGAGTCCTACTCAGACACCACTATTCTTTCAATCTGCTGTCCTAATCTCTCTCTTTCCCTTTCAAGCCAAGCTTCATGAAAGAATAACAAAACGTGATTTCCACTTCTTCACCTTCCATTCACTCCTGTATGCACTACAATCTGCCTTCCTCCTCACAAAATGCCACTGAAACCACTCTCACCAACCTCTTCCTTATTGCTAAATTCAATGAGTATTTCTCAGGTTTTTCTTACTTGCCTCAGTAGCATTTAACACTACTGACTGCTCCCTCCTCCTTGAAACTTTCCTCTTTATTTCACCTCCTAATCTTCAAGATATTTTGTTAACCCTAATCTAAACCCAAACTCCTCTGACGTGCTTTCCCCTAACTCTGATGTGTATACACACACACACACACACACACACACACACTCCAGAGGAGCAGCCAGGGGAAAGGCTGTGTTCTTTGATTTTTATAGCACTTAACACAAATCGTCACGATATTTTACTTAAATCAACGTACTTAACATCTATCTCCCTTAACTAAGCTGTAAAACCCCAGGGAAGAGCTTGAGTCTATCTTACCACTTCTGTATCCTCACCATCTAGCAGTTCCTGATATATATTAGATAACCAATAATACTTCTTGAATGTATCAATGCCTGGGAGGCCAGGCCTGGGGAACATGGTACAAATTAAGTCACATTAGCTAGGCCTCAGAGGTTTACCGCCAGCTCCAAAGAGAGGACAAAGAACTTGGCTTCTTGCCAACATCTCAGCCCATTCTCACTCCAGTTAGGTTCCCCCGGGAAAGGAGACTTATACTTAGGGCCCAGGGAAGATCTTTGACAAGAAGAGTCTGCTGGGGTTACTGAAGGCATACACTGTTGGCACTGGCCACCTGTCATCAGGCCCCCAGGAGCCTGCCTATCTGCCCACCAGTAAGACTTCAGGAAAAACTTGACCCCGCCATTAACTTAGAGCAAAAATTGAGAAAGCCAAGCTAGATTAAAGGTAAAACTACCCTTCTTCCCAGACAGTGAATACGTCACAGACAAGCTGGCCAGAGGACAAGGAGAAATTCCAAGATTAGAGTTAGAGAACTCTCAGAAGAGGGGGTCTCTGGAGGCATTCTGAAACCCTGAAGAGAGCAGTGAGAGCCAGATTGGGGAGAAAATCACCTCTCCAGGGGCCAGGATCCCCTCACTCGCAGGGCAGGAAGAAGGCTCTGGAAGGTCAGAATGAAAGTCCTACCTGTCAGTGCTGCCAACTGTAATGTGCCTTAGTTCACACAGACATGAGTGGGAAGGGTCCTCAGACAAGCACTCACCTAGGAGCATCCCGAGGGAAGGACCTGGATCAAACATCCGGCACCCAGCACTAGGGAGGCCCAGAGGCCAGACTCAGGGATTACGAACAAGTGAGAAAAACAACTAAGCGCTATATGAAAAAGAAGTCTAGAAACTCTGGAAACTCAAGCTATTGTCTGAAGCTTTGGCCTCCTCATCGTTGACTTTTGATTTTCATTCATGTCTGCATTTCCCTATGGGGATTAACACTGAGACCGCTGGGTTTATTTTGCAGACAGAAAGGAAGAGGGTTCTTCCTCTCTTTTGCTCAAAGCCCCAGACTAGGTCCCTCACTTACTTAGTCTCTCTTCTTCCGACAGGCTCCTCTTCTGCGTTGTCACCGTCACTGCTTTCATACTGTACAGGGATGTCCGTTGCTAGTGCCAAGGGCAGGAGGCTAAGGCCATCTAGCCAGTGGGCCTCTTCCAGGGCCACCTCAGTACCAACAATACCCAGGCTGTGCTGTAGCTCAGGCAGTGTCAATGGTCGTAGCCATGTGGCCAGCCCCTCCTCTACTTGCTGCCCTCCCCACCGGGCCTGCACAAAAGGGCAGGCTGGGCGTGGGGGCCCGTGATGGAACCTCTGCTTCTGGGGATAGCAGTCAACATGGGAGGTGCCCTCTAACAAAGAGGTGTCTCGGGGAAAGGCCTGGTCCATGGCACCTAGCAGGTCCAGCTGGAGCTGGGCCTGGACCCAGGGTGCCCAGCGGTATAGCCGCTCCAGGAAAGGCAGCAAATCAAGGCGACCAACAAGCAGCGCACGATATGGAGGCAGCAGACCCAGCACTGCGTACATGTAGTACCAAGCTGCAGGGCCGCCATCCTGCAGCACTGCTGAGAACAGAGTTTGGAGCTCAGCTACCAGGAGCTCCAGCACTGCAGGCCGCCCTGGCTGAGTCACTGCCTTCAGAAACTGCCTCTGTTTTCCCTGACAGGCCCAGCGCTGCTCTGCTGTGTCTAGGACACCTACAGAGTGCCGAGATTCAAGGGCTTTAGCTGACGCCTCTTCATCCGAGACCAAGAGGAGCCAGGCATTCAACTGCCGTCGGACTGACCCTGCCCACTGCTCGGGATCCGACTGCCAGTTCCAGGTTCCTGGTTGCTGGATCTCACCTGCTTAGTTCAGCCCAAGAGAGGGCAAGAGAAGGGGGCTTAGGCTCTGGACAGGGTCAAAGGGATTGGGAGAAAGGGGAAGGGAGGGACTTAGGACAGGAAAATGGATGGAGCTGCAGGACAGAGCTAGACCAGCAGAGGGCCTTTCCTGAGACCCTCAACCGACCCCACAGATTCCCCCCAAGACTGCTAAAAAGCAGGCCCAGGACAGAGGTAGGGCCCTCCCCGCACAAAAGTCCCTTCCCACTGCCCAGAACACTGTCCCCTCACCTGGCCTAAGGGGCACAGGAGGCAAGGGAAGGGAAGAGAACGGCATCTGCTGGTGAGGTTTCATGGGGAAGTGCCTGCTGGAAAAATGGATGAACTTAGACTCGGGTCCCAGGCACAGGCTCGCTCTACTCACAGCCACCTCCACCCAGAGACTCGCACACACACGTGTGATCACTTGTAGACACACACACACCGAAAGGGCTCACTCAGAGGACCTTAGAACAGCAGGGAACTGTCACTGGGATTGGAGCCTGGCGATCGCCTGAAGGGAGGAACAGGTCGTCACTCAGAGGCAGCAAAGCCCCAGTCCCATTTGCCCATGGGCTGAGGGATGTGTTGAGGACAGAAAGCAGAGGGGTGGGTACAGAGAACTACTTGGTTGGATGGAGTGGGGCCCGGGGTAGACCGGAGAGGGCCAGGCTGGAAGGAGGAAAGAAGGAAGAGGAGGGGAGGAAAGGGAGGGGATGAGGGTCCGTAGGAGCGCAGGAGAAGGGGACACGCCTGGGGGCAGTGGCGAGAGTGGGTGTCTAGGGGGCGGTGCGAAAGGAAGCTGATCCCCAGCAGCAGAGTCACCCGCAGCCCCACCCCCTCCCAGCGGTTAGAACAGTTACTGGATCGCTTGAGGCCCGAGCCTCCCTTGAGAGCCCGGGCGAAACCAGAAAGGGGCGGGGCCTAGGGGGGAGGGGCCGAGCCCAGGCCCAACCTACAGGCTGCCTGCCGGCCTTGGGAACAGGCCGTCTGACCGGTTGGGTCTGGAAAAGAGCTACGTGGCTGATTTGGGGAAGTCGCAATCCTGAGGGCGTCGTGGGCAGGTGTAATGCAGTGGGCAGGTGTAATGCACGTGACTGTTTATCTATTACTGAGCCTGTAAGCTGCCACGGGCACCAGCAAGCAGTCTTTGGGACACTCCACAACCCGGGCACCAGCAAGCAGTCTTTGGGACACTCCCCAACCCGGGCACCAGCAAGCAGTCTTTGGGACACTCCCCAACCCGACACACACTCGCAAGTATCTGCCTAGCCCACCTCACCCCCTGCAAAAAACCCAAACAAGACACACTCCTTGATCACAGGGAGCTCAAAATTGGGGTTGGAGGTGGGGGGAACGCCTGAATGATTACAATGAATAGAAACTCAGCACGTGATAGAGTCCCACCTCTGCTTTATAAATCTGATAAGAATCCCAAACTTAAAAACTTAAAATGTCCAAAACCAGACTCCTAACTGCCTCCTTCCAAATAAACCTGTTCCTTTCACTGTCTTCCCCATCTCAGTAAATACCAAGTCCATTTTTCCAGTTGCTTGGGTCAAAATTTAGCGTCACCTTTGACTCCCCTCTCCCCCCACACACATCCCATGTCTAATGCTTTAGCAAATTTTGTTAAGCTATAGCTTCAAAATATATCCAAAATCCAACTATTTCTCACCACCCTAAGAGCTAAACCTTGGTCTAGGCCACTGTCACCTCTCACCTAGATTATTCCATAGACTTCTAACTGGTCTCTGTTTCCTCCCTTGCCCCTACAATCTGCTCTTTTCAGAGCAGCCAGTTACCTTTTTCAAATACAGGCAGATCCTATGACTCCTCTGCTCAAAACTCACTAATGCCTTATCATCTCATTCCCTCAGGAAAGCCAAAGTCCTACACAGCCTACAATTTGCTATCTCATCAGCTGGCTGCTACCTCTGTGGCCTTTTGACCATCTATCCCTATTCACACCACTCCTCTGTGCCTGGATCACACTGAGCATGCTCCCCCCCCAACCCCGCCAGAGCCTCCATACAGTACATCTCTGCTTACGGTTCATTTAGAAGACAGAGAAGTTTTCTGTGGCTGTGTAACCAATTGCCACAAACTAAGCAGCTTTAAAACAACATCCATTTAGTATCTCACAGTTCTGTACATCGATGCCCAGCATGGCCTGACTGGGTTCTCTGCTCAGGATATCATAAGCCTGAAAGGTCATCTGGGCTGAGTTCTTGTCTGGAGGCTCTGGGGGAAAATCCTCCTCCAAGCTCATTCTTGTTGTTGACAGGATTCAGTTTCTTGCGGTTGTGGGACTGAGGTCCCTGTTTCCTCCTGGGCCTCAGGGGCCACTCTCAGGTCCTAGAGGCCACCTGTCTTCCTTGCCATATGGCACCTTCATCTTCAAACCAGCAGCAGTGCCTCAAATCCTTCTTATGTTTCAAATCTTTCTGACATTCTCTTCTGCATCCAGCCAGAGAAAACTCCCTGCGTTTAAAAAGTTCATGTGGTTAGGCCAGGCCCACCCGGATAATCTCCCTTTCTTACAGTCAAGTATGTCATATAATACAACCTAATCACAGAAGTAAAATCTGTCATATTCACAGTCCTAGGGATTATACAGGGTGTGTACACAGGGGGTGGGAAATCTTGCGCACCATGTTAACATTCTGTCTACTACACATATGCTGTAATAACAAAAAGACCCCCAAAATACGATGGCTTAAACATAATAGAAGCTTACTTTTTCTCTCACACAACTGTCCAGGAATAAGTACTCCAGGGCTAATATGGCAGCCTTTTAGTTGTTCTGCCTTCTTCAAGGAAGTGGTCCTTATCTTCAAGGTCCAAGACAGTTCACCACCATGTGTGTTGGGCCTCATCCCAAGTAGTGAGATGGGGGAAAGAGTAGGAGAAGGCCCACCCTTACCCTTAAGGGCACAGCCTGGCAATGCATGCATCACTCGATCACATGGACACACCTAGCTGCAAGGAAAGTTGCAAAATCTGATCTTTATTTTCAGCCACCATCTGCCCAGGTTAAAGTCAGGGGTTCTATTAGTAAAGGAAGAAGGGGACGATGGATGCTATGGGCAAGTAGAGGCTGATGCCACAGTGAACACTCTTTTTCCAGATGTCCACGAGGCTTCCTCCCTCATTTCAAGTTTCTGCTTAAGGAGACCTCATTAGTGAGTTCTTCTTTGACAACCTAGCCTAAAATAGCAACACTGTCCCCAGCTTCCTTATCCTTCTTACCCTGCATTGATTTTCCCCATAGCACTTATTACCATCTCATATCAATACTTACTTAACTGCTTATTGTCTGTTTCCCCTGACTAGAAGCATAAGCTCCACGGTGGCGGTTTCTGACTGCTCTCTGCTGTACCCCCAGCCCCTAGTACTAGGCACCATGAGTAGGTGATCACAAAATATTTGTGGAACAAAGGCATAAATGTATAGCAATCAATCGTCATTAGTGAGAAACAGGACAGACTCTGGAAGTCACACTGACTGGATTGAAAACCTGACTCCACCACTTGCTAGTCATGGGATATTTTACTGCAATTTTATTTTTTTGTGTAAAATGAAGATAACAGTAGTACCTACTTTATAGGGTTGTTGTGAGAATTAACTGAGTTAATGTATATAAAATGCTTAGACTAGAGCCTGGTAGATAGTACACACATGATATAACTGACCTGTGTGAGCTGCGTGCTTTTGTTGTTGTTTATGGCACTCTACCAAGTGCTGTGGACGTAATGGTGAACGAGACATAAAAGGGTTCAATGAGGGCACAAATAAGAATCCTTCCTGGAAAAGGCAAGGAAGAGTTACAGGTAGGCCTTAAAGTTTTAGGCCTTAAAATAATAGTTTTTTCCAGTTATAAAATAAATTATGGGGATGTAATACACAGAGGAGGGAATACAGTCAATAATATTGTAATAACTTTAAATGGTGACAGATGGTGACTAGACTTACTGTGGCGGTCATCTCATAAGGTATATAAATGTCAAATCACTATGTTGCACACCTGAAACTAATATAACTATGTATATCAATTATACTTCAATTAAAAAAAGTTTTCCAGACAGACAAAGCCAAAAGGGAATTCTGTTCAGTAACCTCTACTGAGCCTTCAACACTACCTAATAATCTAATTATGTTCCTTTTGTCAGTTCACTCTCTCATTCTGTGCAATGACTATTTCAAACCTTCTGCTGTACTTTCTCATCTTCCATTTTCTTTGGCTTTACTCTCTGATGATAACTTCACTTCTGAATTATCAGTGACTAACGCTCAAAATGGGGATGAAACAATCCCAGAAAAATTACACTGAGAAATAACAGGACCTTGAGAAACTTTTAGATTTAATGGCTGGAGGTGGGTAAGCCCGCAAAGGAGGCTAAGAAGCTGTGGCCAGAGGTAGTAGTGAAAACACAAGTGGAATCACAGACACCAGTGAGAGTGTCCATGAGGAACAAGTCGATAGTACCAGATGCCACTAAGAAGTGAAGTAAGCTGAGGAAATAACCACTGGATTCAGGGATATGAAGGCCACTTGGTGAGCTAGGGTGACCTCAGGAAGAACTATTTCAATAGAATAAAGGTTACAAAAGTCAAAATAGGGTGGGGGGAGAAGTGGGAATGGAGAAGACCAAAGTATCCACTGTTTTGAGTTTAGCCGTAAAATGGAAAATAACTGGACGGTACCTGTGAGGTAGAGTGGTTTGTTTGCTGTAACGGGAGTCTTCGGCATGCTTAAACACTGATGAGAATTTAGTAAAGTGGGAAAAAGTCAGAGATCTCCAAAGAAGGAAGGACTAGGATTCAGTGCACAGGAACAGGCACTGGCCATGAGCGATATTTGTCCTGTTTAGACAGGAGGGAAAGAGGAGAGAATGATGCAGATGTAGATGGGTGACCAAGTTTTGAGTTGCAAGATGTTGCGGAAGTTCCTAACTGATAGCTTTTACTTTTGCCTATGAAGTTAAAATAAGGTTACCTGCGGAAAGTGAAGAGAATCATGGGGATAATAAGAGGCTTAAGAATATTGGTTTGGGGCTTCCCTAGTGGCACAGTGGTTAAGAATCTGCCTGCCAATGCAGGGGACATGGGTTCGAGCCCTGGTCCGGGAAGATCCGTGGAGCAACTAAGCCCGTGAACCACAACTACTGAGCCTGCGCTTTAGAGCCCATGAGCCACAACTACTGAGCCCACGTGCCTAGAGCCTGCGCTCCGCAACAAGAGAAGCCACCGCAATGAGAAGCCCGCGCACCGCACCGCAATGATCAGTAGCTCCCACTCACCGCAACTAAAGAAAGCCCATGCGCAGCAAAGACCCAATGCAGCCAAAAAATAAATAAATTTATATAAAAAAAGGAATATTGATTTGAAATAGTCATTGCAGGGAACAAGAAAGACGACTAGAAAAATCTAGTGGGATTACAGGGCCTCAGACTCCATTTGAAGTTGATAACCATGGATTCATAGCGATATAAATCTGCTCTATAGTCATTACCTTGGGCAGTTTTTAGATGTCCAAATGCAGGCACAAATGTTTCATTTTACCCAGGCCCAACAAAGAAATGAGAGGGAAGGAAATTTAGCCTATTCCAAAAGAATTACTAGAATTTCATAAGGACTTTGTTTTTGACCACGCCCCATAGTGTTCGGGAGCTGAGTTCCTAGACCAGGGATCGAACCCAGGCCCCCTGCAGTGGAAGTGCGGAGCCTCAACCACTGGACGACCAGCGAAGTCCCAAGAATGACTAGAATTTAAGCTCGACAGGAACCTAAAGACAGGAAGGTGTTAATGGAGAGAATGTAGAAGCAATGGTCTGAACGCATTGAAATTTAAAAAAAAAAAAAATGGTAGAGGAATAGTCCAATAAACAAAGAGGAAGGAATACAGTCAGTGAATAAGATGCAAGTAATAGTGTTTTGAAGATGGAACAGTTTGGGGTGGTGGACAATGGAAAGGATGTAAGTAAGAGTAGCCGAGACAGAGTAGAAATCATTAGAGATTGGGTCAAGGAACTAAGAGACAAAAAACACTGAACGGACTGTCTTGTGTAACATTAAAGTATCAAGAGGAAGACCAACGGCTAGCTCTGCAGAGGAAAGTAGGAGAGTGGCAGTTACTACAGATAAGTAATAAGAGAGGTGATACAGTTGAATAGGCTCAAAGGAATTAGACTTTGCAAAGGAGTAGGCAGTTAAAGTTCTGAAGCCACAATAGCAAGAACAACCCTGTCTCACATATGTGTTTGTGATAAAGGGATAAAGCTTTGTCAACATTTATCCTCGTGTTGTGCTTGAAACATCACATTGCTCATTATACCAATGGCTAAGACGTCATGGTAAGACCTCAAGGAGATTTCAGTGACAAAGGAAGACGGATAGTAGGAAGAAGGTACTTTTCGTTAAGTATTGAACCTATTTATAAACAGAAAGGAAAGAAGAGATTAAAAAGTCTTGGTGGATCAGACTGAGGGACAGTTGTCTTTCCATGCCTAGGGAAAAGTTGACTGCAGATGAGCAGGCAAATATAAGCTCTGGAAGTTCAAAGGACATAGGCTTTAGAGTCAGACAGATCTGTGTTCCTAGCCCTTCTCCAGCAATTACTAATTACATGACATGGAAACATAGATAATTCACAGTGGAAGTTTATTGCAGGGATATACATAAATATCGATGGAGAAGAATCCTCCCACTATCAGAATATCCCAGGTCCCCAATCCTGTCTCTGGGAATTGCAAAGTTCACAAGCTGCTTTACCTGCATTTACACTTTTCAAGGAGAGAACTTTATTGGGCAGACATGAAGCCACTCAGTAGGAAAGTTCCTGATCAACAACTTTTTTTATTAAGGAAGGGTCTTAGCAGATCTTTCTGTTCAAGATTTGTTCAGCTAATGAGGCAAAAAGCTGATTAGAGCCACTTTTCTCAATAGGTAACTGCGTATAAGGTGGGCTTCTGGTACATACTGAATTCTTGCCTCCTCATCTGTTAAGTGGGGATAATACCAAGACCAGAACCTATACAAAGCGGGTGCTCAACAGATATTTTGAAAGGCAGCCTGGTGTAGTAAAAGATTTTAAAGACAGGTCTGCATTTTCAGACAGGGTCTGCTACCAGAGAATTTCAATGCCCTGATCTGTACAGGAGAGGAAACATCTGCTTTGTGGATGGTTGTAAGTTTTCTTTTATTTCGTTTTTTTTTTTTTTAATGATTGTAGGAGCCAATGTCTAAGAAGTTCTACTTCCATTTTAAAAATCAAACATGGTCACCTGATGGGGAATAGTCAAGGATGAGGCAGGGGATTAAGGAGAGCAATGAAGGTGTAAAATAACTGCTGTAGTGATTAGGAGAGCAAACAGACCAGGAACTCACAAAGGGTTGCTTGTTTGTAACGAGGGCTTGGTTGAGGTTGGAGATCTTGAATATTTAGTGGCACTCACTACACAGCTTTATTTTTCTCTAGCAGTGTGAATGGAGGAACAGAAATGTTAAAACAGCTGATACAAAAAGGACACAAAAATGGCAAGAAAATTCAGTGATGTATAGGCCACTCAGATTGCTGAATACAGAAGTAAATTCCACACGGAGGGAAATAATGAGGAAAGAACAGACAGGCTGGAATTAGAAATCACAGAACAGGCACAGTGGGAACAATCTGGGGTAGAGGAAGAGATGGAATCAGGAGATTACAGACAAGCAGTGAGACATTAAGGTAACATTCAAGAAGTCCTGAAGATTTGGCTTTCTTCCTTTTTTTCCCATAACCATCACCATCTACTTCTCCCTTAGGTTTTTATCCCTCGAGTCTGACTGTATTGCAGAATATGGTTCCACAAGTTTTCCCCTTTCTGACTGCTCCTGAAGACAAGCACACAGATCTTCTTTGTTTAAAGATTTTACTGCTCATCCTAAGAAGACAGAAAATATTAAGTAAGTAACAACTTGAGGAAGTGGTTGACGTTCCAGAACACCCCAGAATTCTTACAGGTTTCATCTCTGTCTGAGGCTACTGACTTCCCAGGAGGTAGCGCCTAAAAGCCCTGTGGATTCTTAATCTGCTGTCCTTAGATATCTCTAAGTGAGCCATTTAAGTCAGACAGATTTAAGGACAGCTAGACAGAGTTCCCATTTTCTGTCATCTGGGCAGAAACCAACTTCTTGTCGCTATTACCAGTCTTAAAATTGTACCCACAGATGTCGCTTTAACCAGGTGCCTGGGAATGCTGACGTTTTCCTTCTACACATTGAAGGCAATTTCTCTGCTGCCAGGGCTGAAGCATCCTGACAGAATAATAAAGATGGTGTCAATCAAGTGGGCAAAGCTTCCTTGCCCAGAATATAAACCAAACAAAGTAAAAGTGGGTTTATTAGCTCCAGGAAAAGGAGCAACAGTACCCAGCTCTCAGGCAACTCCTCACTTTCTATATACAGGTCGCACCCAGCCCAAGGTCCACTGGCTCCTTAAATATGAGGGTCCATCCAGTGCCTCCCTTCCCGGGGTTGGGGACGGCTAGCTCCCTGATGGCGAGGTTTCGGGCTGTTCGGCAGCAACACCTGGCACAGATGAGGCAGCCTCGTAGTCTGCGATGCGGCGCTGTACCAGGGCAGGCATGAGCTGCACGTAAGCGGCCATGAGGCGGTGGTTGGAATGGATCAGCTTCCCAGCACAGCTGTGCAGACAGGCCTCCTGGAAGGAAGACAGGGTGGAAGTAGAAGCCAAAGGTGTCTCGTCAGGTCCGTCTCCTTCCTTCCCATCCCCAGCCTAGGGGCTAGGGTCGCAGAAAGGCCAGTGCCAGAGGTAGGGGAAGTGGCGGAAGAGGGAAGCAGTCTACGGTTAACTCTGAGGATCGAGGGTAATCTCCCTACTCGGCTCCCCCACCTAACCTCCTCAGCATCCAGAGCTCGGTGGTGCAGGCTGGGCACGCAGCGCTGGAAGCAGAGTTCCGTCATCCGATTGTAGACCAACAGGAAGTCCCGCAGCTGGGAAGAAGGGGGACAAGGAACTCAGCGAAGAGGAGCCACATCTCAATTCAAGGCCGCGCCGCCCGAGCTTTCCCAGGACCGCACCCCATGGCCCGACGTTCCCAGCCCTCTGATGCCTGGTTCCTTGGGGTTCCCGCCATGCAGACAGGGATGCTAGCTGAACGCGTGGCCCCAAAGCTCCCACTCACGTTTCTGAGCTGCTGCTGCTGTTGCTGCTGCTGCTGCTCCATCACGCCACCGGCGCGTGCCCTACGCCACTTCCTTCACAGCTTCTTGGTAACGCCCCGGAAGTGACCTCTCGTGACTCCCCAGGGACAGAGAGGTTGGCTCCAGGATAGCCCTGCCCCCAGATGCTAACGTCACTTCCGCCCTCATAATCTGCGACGTGGCCGGCTTCTTCTGCCCGTGAGAGGACGTCACTTCCGCCGAGTCCCTGACCTGCTGCTAGGATCGCGACAGGAACTGGAGCCCGAGGTCCCCGCGCGGCCCGGGCCTGGCGCCCTGAGGGGAAGAGCCGCCCGGCCCGAGGTGAGAGGGACGTGCATGCGCGAGGGCAAGTTGAATGCACGAACCTGACGTGAGGGCAAGATGCCTCTGAACCCTGGGGAAGGATGAGGACACACCTGATGCCCAGGTGTATGGGGGGAGGGCGGAGACTCACACACCTGGGGAGACATAACTGACTTTGGAAGGGATCACCTACCTATGTACTGGGAAAAAGAGGCTTTTCCCAGAGATCGTGAACTTATACCAAGTGATTCAACAAAGGCCTGAAGGGGGAGGGCCCGAGGAAGAGGAGGTGCATGGTAGAGGAAGGGGAGACCCCCTGCAGGAAAGAGGAAGAAACACTAAAGGAGTGTGAGAGGCCGAGCAGTGGAGAACATACCTGAATGGGGGTACACACCTGAGCCCTGGGAAAGGGGTTCATCTCCTGATGGGGAGAAACACCTGCATGGGCATATGCTTCTTGAGAGCACAGACTTTATCTCTCTTGTTCACTGCTGTTTCTCTATTGCCTCCAATAGTGCATGACACATAGTAGGCACTCATTAAATGTCTGTTGAGTGAGTGAATGCATGAATGATCACCGGAGTCCTGGTAGGATAGGGGGGTTCATGAGAACATGACCTCAGGTCAGGCACACCTGAGGCCTGGGTGTGCGTGTTACCAATATGCACCTTGGAGGGGAGAAACACATATACTTCAGGGAAGAGTAGTGGCCAAACCCCAGAACACTGAGGCCCTGGGACAACCTCCGAAATGGCAGGGGAGATCTTCCTCTTTGGAGTCCTGGCCAGTTTCCAGAACTGTCTGTGTTGGGCTTTGCAGGGCGCTGGGGTAGAGACTTTGACTCCAGTCCCTTCGCTAGCCATGACGGACGGGATCCTAGGGAAGGCAGCCACAATGGAGATCCCCATCCACGGGAATGGTGAAGCTGGGCAGCTTCCTGAGGATGATGGGCTGGAGCAGGTGCTTCTGTTTGATTCTTCATATTGTTTCAATTGAGGAATCCCAACTCATAAACCCTGAACCCTCGTCCCTATTCCAGTAGCCTTCCCCTAACTTACCTAATCTCCCTTCAATCTTTTTACAAATCTTTGTTCTGATTCTGTGCAGACTTCCCTTGTGTGCTCTCTCTATGATGCTTCAATCCAAGCTTGTTTTCACCCCCAAAATGCTTCAGCTGCCCCTATGTTCCTGAAGCCCCCCTCTTCTCTGGCCTATAGGACCTCCAGCAGGTGATGGTGTCAGGACCCAACCTCAATGAAACCAGCATTGTGTCTGGTGGCTATGGGGGCTCTGGTGATGGACTCATCCCCACAGGTATGAATGATCAGAACAGGACAGGAAGCTTGAGTGGAGAGGGGGAGAGTGGTGGTTCTAGGGAGCATAGAGTATGTCTAAGAAGGCTTGAATTATGTCTGGAGATCCTGGGAACCTCTGCTAGCATGAACCCTATGGAATCTCAGCCCAAGGCCAGTTCCCAGAGTTGTCCATCTGCTCCCACTTGTCATTTAGCCCCACTTGTCCTTTCTCCGCTGTCACCACCTAAGTCAAGCAAAGAACTCTGTTTCTCAGGCCTCCCCTGCCTGCTCTGGAGCCTGAATCTGATTTGGAACTTTGTGAGGCTTCTCAGAGTTTTACTTTAGACTCTAACATTTAGAGGAACAAACAGCTCTGAATCTCACACTGACTAGTATCCACGTGGGAATGTCAGCCGGGTTTTCTGTTTGATGGACCCACTATCCTTGATCAGTCACCCCATACTCAGCCTATTTCCTGCTGTTTTCTCTACCCCTGTACACTAGCAACTCCCTCTTCCCTCCTTCTTCAGTCCCCACCGCCACTTCAGAAGGAGGCCGGATGTATATTGGGTTTGGCTCTCAGGGCACAATGTATGAGTTCCTCCTAGTGAGTAGGAGAATCTAATTGTCTCTAGGTTCTGCTCCTTCAGGGAAGTCATTTTCATGTGCTGGGAGGGAAGTATGGGCGGAACCACAGAGGTGTCTGATTGTATCTGAGAGAGGCTGGTGTCAGAGAACTTGGTCCTTTAGGGTCTGGCCGCCATCCATCTCACAATACCAACTCTGCTGGCCCTGGAGATGAGGTGGCTCGGGGCATCGCTGGAGAGAAGTTTGACATCGTCAAGAAATGGGGCATCAACACATATAAGGTGGGATTCAGGCACCTCTCCCTTCCCCCAAACTCCCCTGGGTAACTTTTCCCCATCTTCCAGATCCTAATGTCCCATCTATGGCTGAGACTAGGAGCCTGGGGATGCTGGGGTAGGTACGTTTTGGGAGGACAGGGTGCTAGGGTCTCTGACCTATTCCCTCACTTCCCAATCAGTGTACAAAGCAGCTGTTATCAGAGCGATTTGGCCGAGGCTCCCGGACTGTGGACCTGGAGCTAGAGCTGCAGATTGAGCTGCTGCGTGAGACGAAGCGCAAGTATGAGAGTGTCCTGCAGCTGGGCCGGGCACTGACAGCCCACCTCTACAGCCTGCTGCAGACCCAGCATGCACTAGGGGACGCCTTTGCTGACCTCAGCCAGAAGTCCCCAGAGCTTCAGGTGCCTCAGCCAGGCCTGAGAGGGTGGGGGACTGGGCCCGGGCCCGCCAGGCAGTCACCCCTCAGCCTCCCTCCCTCCTGCAGCCCAGAGGGAGAACCCCTCCAGGGCGGGCCCAGCTCTGCCCACAGCAGCACCCACCTGTGGAGGCAGGGGCTTGTACGGAGGTCCAGAAGTTGGAGGGGGTGGGGCAGGCGGCACACCAGGTGCCTCACAAGTACCCCTCTCTGCATTGACAGGAATGCCTTCAGTGCTCAGCCTAATCGGAGCCCCTCCTTTGCCTGCTGCACTAGCTTTCCCTACTCCAGTTCTGTGAACTTCATCTGAGGCCCTCACTCCCACATTCCTGTCCCAGGCATCCCCAGGGCAGCCCCACTAACTTTCTGGCTAAGAGAGCCTTGCTGGAGGCAGTGCTGGGTTGTTCCACTTTCAATGGCTGGTTCCTCCCGGGAGAGGAGGGGAAAGAAGGGCCCTACAGCCCGGACTGTTACTCAAGGCCTGTCCCTCCCTTCTGCCCTCAGGAGGAATTTGGCTACAATGCAGAGACGCAGAAGCTGCTGTGCAAGAATGGAGAGACGCTGCTAGGGGCTGTGAACTTCTTTGTCTCTAGCATCAACACGTTGGTAACCAAGACCATGGAAGACACACTCATGACTGTCAAACAGTATGAGGCTGCCAGGTGTGGGCACTGGCAGGGCCTAGGGTTTGGGGCATTTGGCTGGCATGGGTGGAAGTTTGAGCTTTAGGGGCACAAGAATTGAGAAAAGAAAGGAGAGTATGTGTGGAGGGCAAAGGGGTGGAGACCAGCCCATATCACCCCCTCCCCAGGCTGGAATACGATGCCTACCGGACAGACTTAGAGGAGCTGAGCCTAGGCCCCCGTGATGCAGGGATGCGTGGTCGACTTGAGAGTGCCCAGGCCACTTTCCAGGCCCATCGGGACAAATATGAGAAGCTGCGGGGAGATGTGGCCATCAAGCTCAAGTTCCTGGAAGAAAACAAGGTGCTAACCCCACCCCTTTGACCCAGCCCACCTTCCCATCTGTAACACTGACCTCACCCCCCACCCAAAAAAAAAACCTCCCCATTATTGGACGGGGAAATGCGGCCTGGCTAAGGAGTGGGATCTTCCCCAGCCCACTCAAGCCCTGGGCCTTTCCCGTCACCCTCCCTCTGATCCCTTGAGGATTTGACTGCTGATCCCAAGAACATAACTGGGAAAAACCCACCCCTCAAGCTTGGGTGCCAGAACCTCTGGCCCTGCCAATCAGGTCAGGTTTCTCCTATCACACTGGCGTTTATCCTTTGGCTCCCTTGATGGAGGTCAGCCCCCACTCCAAAAGCACGATCAGAGCAGAGTCCATGTGCCCCTGGTCTGGGCTCAGGCTCACAGCCCCTCAGGAAGGGTGTCTGAGTCCAGTCTCGGCTGACCTCGCTGGCCCCCCAGATTAAGGTGATGCACAAGCAGCTGCTGCTCTTCCACAATGCCGTGTCAGCCTACTTCGCTGGGAACCAGAAACAGCTGGAGCAGACCCTGCAGCAGTTCAACATCAAGCTGCGGCCTCCAGGAGCTGAGAAGCCCTCCTGGCTGGAGGAGCAGTGAGCCACTCCAGCCCAACCTGGCTGTCAAGGACATTGGGAGGGGCAGTCCCAGGGTGGGGGAGATTTGGACATGGGACATCCCTTGCCACCTGCGCTCTGGCTTGGGTTCCCTTTCCCTGGCTGGGGCCTGACAGGAGGTCTGCAGGCCCAGCAGCTGCTGCCCTGTCCTTTATCTTCCTGGCCACTGGGCTTCATTCCCAGATCTTTTCCTTCCACTCCACAGCCAAAGGCTATGACAAAAACCACTCCCTGGCCAATGGCATCACTCCTCAGGCCTATCCCAGTCCCTGGGGTGTGCCCCCTGACCAATGGCAGAGCCTCAAAAGGCCCTGTCAGCCAATGGCAGCTCTTCTTGGGCTCCCCTGGGCCAATGATGTTGCCTCCAATATCCTTTGTCCCTCCTCAATGCGTGCCCATTGCAGAGAAGGGGACTGGGACCAAAGGGGTGGGGATATGGGGAGCCCCATTTCTGGCCCTGCATCTGAATGGGTCTCCCCTCACCTACCCACCCAGTTTAATTGTGCTTAGAGCCCTGGAAGATTGGGACCTAGCACTAGGAATAAACCTTTCATAAAAGCAGGCCCAGTGAGGTCAATTTGTGGGGGACTCTAGGAGGGTGGTCTGGGTAGAGAAACAGTCTAATTACACACCAAAATCCTATCATTTCAGGAGAGCTGGGGCTAGATAGCTGAAGTCACAGGTTTCAGGAACAATCTGAGGGCCTACTCTCCTCCCCCAGCCCCAGTAGGAGCCAAAGCTTTATTTGCCCTTTAGGCTAGCACCAAGATAGCAATGGATCTTAAAACACAGGGCCCAGAGCGGGTTGGGCCCACTGACCTCCATCATCCAGTCATTCATACAGCAAATATTTACTGAGTGTTTTTATTTGCCAGGCACTGCGCTAGACCCTGGTGAAACATCAGGGAATAAAACACGGTCCCTGCCCACAGTGCTTACAGCCTAGTGGGGGATAGAGGCAAGTTAGGCAACTACAATACAGTGATAAGTACTAGGATACAGAAATACAGAAGTACAGGGGGCTATGGGAGCACAGAGGAGGGGCATCTAGCCTAGATAGGTGGAGATGGGGATGTCAACTTGAAAGCTGAGACCTGAGGGTAACTAGAGGATAGCCAGGTAAAGAGTAGGGGGAAGAGCATCTTAGGCAAAGAGGCCAACATACGTGAAGGCCCTGAGTAGGAACAGGAAGGAATTCAGCTTGGGAAAAATGAAGGGGGAGCGGCTAGAGGATGACTCTAGAGGTAAGGTGGTAGACCATGCTGAGCCTCTTCAGGCTGCTTACGGACTTTTGCCCTTTGTTCAAAGGAGCTGTGAAGCCTTATCAGCAGATGTTTGATGACAGGGGAGTTTAGGACTGAGGAAAGAAGTCTTTGTGAGGCTTCAAATAGTGTTATACAGACCGGAGTTGCCTCATATTGAGTAGTCTCTTAGCCCTGGCCCCATATTCCAAAGCAAGGGTGAACCCTGTCTGAGCAAGCACCAGAGCACCTGCGCTGGGTGCCAGAACTGAGGCAGATTAGAAGTCAAGGCACTTCCCAGGGTCCCTGCTGCATCCCGGTGTTGAGCCCAAATCTGAACCTTGTGTGATGCAAGAAAGCTCCCCAATAGCACTTTGATTTACTCAGGGACCAGCTACCATCACCCTATGCTCCTTGACCAAGGAATGCTCCAGATTTTTTCAGCATTCTCCCCTACCTCTGGAAGGGTGCAGTTATCTGACTGGAGCTTCATTATAGAGTGGGGTGGTCCCTCACTTTATGGGCCACTGGGACTTTTTCAACATGAAAGGTACCGAGGTTCCAAGTGACTAGAGGCAGGACCTATAAGCAGAGCTCAAACCCTGGTTCCAGCACTTTCTGCCTGAGTGATCAGGGTTAATGTCTGGGGAGCCAAGGGCCCTCAGTTATTTCCGTTGCAAAACACGGCTAATAAAAGAAGCTACCTATTAAGATTATGTGTACTAAAGAAGATAATATATGTAAAGTGATTCGTTAGGTGTCTGGCACATAATAAGCACTCAGTCCTTGTTAACTGTTATACTTTTTATTATTTTCCACCGGGGCTGCTTTTCCACAAGGTGATGATTCTGAGAATTGCTCTGGTCTTTGGAGGGTGGAAGGGAGTCGCTGGATGGTCTGAACCATAATTTCCTCGCGAGGGGGCTCCTGAGAGAGAGCCAGGCACCTTGAGCCAAGTTAAGTCCCCCATCTTTCTACCCCGTCAGCCCCTTCTCCCCAGAGCTCTGCGTACTGCCCTTCTACCCTGGGGCTCGTCCGCCGCCCAGAGATCCGTGCCGAGGCACAGGCGATCCCTGTCTCCCCCTGCTCAGCAGAGACCACAGTAGCATAGTCCGTAGGAGCCCCCCCAGGAAAGCCTGGAAGGGCACCTCCAGAAGACAGCCCTTACCGGCTCCCAGAGTCCGAACACCCTGTTGTCCAGCTGCCTTTTCGTGACGGAGCGTCCGCCCAGTCCCTGAGACCCACTGCGCTGCCCTTTCCTGGAGCCGTCGGGAGCCAGAGGCGGCTGGCGGGGATCGAGGATCCGGGATCCGGGATCCTGCTCAAGGGTTCCCCAGCCCGACAGGGTAGGCAGCTCCTGCAGGAGCTTCGGGAGAGTTGGAGGAGCGGTGCGGGTGGGGTTGGGGCGGGCGGGGCCTCCGTGGCGGCGGGCGGGGCGTGGGTGGGTCTTCGGTCTCCGAGCCGCCCCCTCCCCCGGCTGGTCCGCAGCCCCGCCCCGGCCCCTCCCTCCGGCCTGTGCGGCGGGTCCGGCGGCGGCGCCGGCGCGGGGACAGGCGGAGGCGCGGGACGTGGGGCGGCGCCGCGGGCAGAGCCGGGCGGACGGGCGCTGGCAGCAGCAGCGCCGCGGGCCCTTCGGAGTGGCCGCAGTCCGGGTCTTGGCCCTCCCATCCTGCCTCGCCGCGGTGAGTGCGACGGGCGGCCCCCAGGGGTGCGTTTGTATCCCTGTCTGCCCAGGTCCCGGTCCGGGTGCGAGCGGCGGTGTGTCTGTCCGAGTGTCTGTGGGTGAGGGCATAGATGCTTTTCAAAAGCTGTGCCTGTCTCTGTCCACGTGAGGCGTGTCCCTGTCCGTGAGAGCAGTGGGGGGATTCTTCGGGCTGTGGCTGCTCACGTGAGGTCCATGTTTGAGGGGGGAGGCGCGGGTGGATGGGTGATGCTTCCTTGGAGGAGCGCGGGGTTTGGGAGCTTGTGTATGTTGGCGGAGGGTGTCGAACGCTGCGGCCGAGGATGGTGGGGGGTGGGGGAGCGGGTGGGGCTGCTGAGTGGGACTCTGGAATCTTGTGGCCCAGCTTGTCCGAGGGTTCCTTTCTCCCTGGTGCAGACACTTCCACCCTTTGCTACCCCCTCCCTCCTCGGGCACCTAGAGGCCCACCAGCGGGCATAGAGGACACCCTTTCCTCCTCTAGCACTGGCCTCTGGACAGGAAGCCGCATCCGGAGGCTGTTTCTTGTAGGAAAGGACCCTTCTGTTTCCCCTGCAGCCTGGGCCCCGCCTGGAGGACCCCAGGCTCCTCCCTGGTTCTGGCCTCCTCCCTTCTGGACTTGGCTTCAGATCATGGGCTGCAAACCTGCAGGGACAGATGGTTGCAGGTTGGAGGGGCAGGCTGCACCCCAGGGAGGTCAGTCCACTAAAGGCCAGCCCTGGGCTTGTTCCTGGTGTGTGGGTCTCCGATGTGGAAAGCAAAAACCCAGGACTGGCCCCTGTAGGAAGATGAGATCTGGTAGGTTGGAGCAGGTGCAGAGGTCCTTTTCACAGGTCTCTCCCTGCCTGTCTGTCCACCTCATCAGTGCCCATTCATCCCCTAAGCAGGGTTCTGACTTGCTGCAGAATTGGAATCAGAGCTGCAGGCCTGACAGGTGCCCTGCTTCTCTTGGGTTGCATGCCTCCAGTGACAGAGCACTTACCACTTCCGCTATGGGAAAGCTTCTTTATGATAAGTGGAGGTCGTTTTCCTTGGAACTTCGTTCACTTGTCTTGTTATTGCCTTTGATTTTGCCTCTCTGTCTGGTGAGAGGATACTGCAGTGATTTAAACATGGCTCTCTTATCACCAACATATACTGAGCACCCTCTGTGTGCCAGGTGCTGCCTCAGCCACTTAGGGGACAATGGCATTCTTGCTGAGAGAAGAGCTTGAGCAAAGGCCCATAGTTGATATAGTACAGCCTGTGTTCAGAAAAATGGAGCAAAACCATTTTGCTAGGCTAGGGTAGGGGGTGCCCAGGGGGAGTGTCATGGGTGCCCTAAACTCAGCAAACATTTATTTTGGAAGGGAGGTAGGGACAACTACAGCCACTCTCTAACACACCTAGCCTTCCTGTGGAAACCAGCAATCATACTCAAGGTAGTACAAGATTGGATTTAATCATGGGTGCATATTACAGTCTGTAGGGACCTTTGGCTGGACAGGAAACCTTGGGAATCTCAGATTTGGGGAAGAAAAAGATACCCTCCCCCAATTTGCAAGTAAGGGGATGGAGTAGTCCAGAGTCTTACCTTGCATTGGTGAAATTAGTGAGAGTCAGGACTAACTCCTGGATCTCCTGACTTTTAACCTAGACACATTTTAGGAGCAGAAGCAAGGATAATAGTCATACCTTATATCTGAAAGTTGAAAGAAGAGGAGGAATTGAAAAGACTCCCAGGATTCTGGCTGATGTGGCTAGGTGGATGGTGGTGGCTTTTACTGAGATGAGAGACGCAGCAAGATGAGTAGGTTAGGGGAAAATGAATTCAGTTTTAGACTAGTCTCTAGCATCATCCCTGTACAGATGTCCAAGGTACAGCTGGATATACAGGTGTGGGTTCAAGAAGTTTTCTGCACAGGAGGTAAGGCTTTGGGAGTCATTAGCAAGTGGATGGTAACTGAAACCATGGGAGATGGTGAGATTTTCCAGACAGAGTATGAAAGTGAGGGGAGAAGAGGCCCTAGAACAAAGCCCTGAGGAGCTAGACATATAAGGAATGGACAGTGAAGGAGCAGCCAGAGAGGCAAGTGGAGACTTCGCATCGAGTGGGTTGTGATAGCATCAAGTACGGCCTCTGCCCTTTTGAGTCTTGCTCTCTTGCCCACCTGGTCTGTGTTTCTTAATTTTTCATGCTTCTGTTCCATTACTCACTGTTTTCCCAGTGTACCTATCAAACTCCTATTTGTCCCCCAAGAGCGGGCTCATATATGCCTTCCTCTGCAAGTCTTCTTTATTCTCCACCACCTTCAGAGTTGGGTACTTCCTCCTCTTTGCTGCCATAGCAGTTTGAATATGTCAATATCATGACACTTATCACATGGTAGTTGTATATTTCCATGTCTGTTTCCCACACTAGTCTGAGAACTTGTGAAGGACAGGGAGTGTGTCTGTTTCAGCATGGTGTCTCCAGTAACCACTTTAAGGGCCTTGTGCAGAGGGCCCAGGAAGTTTGATTGTTTGATAGGTTTATCAGCTCATTGAATGGTTCATTCACCTACTTACTCAGTCTGGCAGTAGTGGGTGGGAGAGTTGGTACTGCAGATTTCATCATTTTCCTTCCCTGCCAATCTTATTGCAAGGATTCCTTGGCTTTGAGGACTTCACCTCCTCCAAGGCTTCATCTGTTTCAAAGAAAACCCAAAGACTGTAGCCTGCAGTCATTTGTCATTTTACTGAAGCCTAAAATGATCAAATACACTTGGAGGCTAGTGACCAGGAGTGAGTCATTTTCAGAAGCAAGTGAGCCTAACTGGCCTCTTGCATCCACTTTTTAACAATGCCTCGGTCACCTACCTTCACTCACAGCTGTGTCAGTCATGTATACTGGGACTCTCCTGAGGTTGTACGAGGAAGTCATGGAGGAAATTAGATGCTGTTTGAGAATTTGGAGAAACTGAAAAGCCTTGAAACACATCCTTTGCAGATGTCAAAGATCAGGTGGAATCAGCACTGGCTGTCCTCATTTGCTCACAATCAACTTCCTCTTCAGCCCCCTGGATCTGGCTTCCTTTCCTCCAGCCCTTAGAAACCACACTCCCTGAGGTTAATACCAGCTTCTTTTGGGCTTTAGATCATGGGAACTGTTTGCAGCATTTCACAATGAAGCTTGTTCTCTTACTCGTGAAGCTCTCTTCTCCCTTGGCTTTCATATCTCTTTCCTGATTCTCCTGCCTCTCTGGCCACACCTTTTCAATTTCTTTTCAGGCTTTTTTTTTTTTTAAATGTTGAGCCTTCTTTTAATTTATTTATTTTTATTTTTGGCTGTGTTGGGTCTTCGTTTCTGTGCGAGGGCTTTCTCTAGTTGTGGCAAGCGGGGGCCACTCTTCATCACGGTGCGTGGGCCTCTCACTATCGCGGCCTCTCTTGTTGCGGAGCACAGGCTCCAGACATGCAGGCTCAGTAGTTGTGGCTCACGGGCCTAGTTGCTCTGCAGCGTGTGGGATCTTCCCAGACCAGGGCTCGAACCCGAGTCCCCTGCATTAGCAGGCAGATTCTCAAGCACTGCACCACCAGGGAAGCCCTCTTTTCAGGCTTTGCTTTCTGGGCCTGTCCCTTAAATGTTGAGGTTCATTGGGGCACAGTCACAGGCTCTTCTTTCTCATCTTGTGCCCTCTCTGGGTGATGTCATCCACTTCCATGCCTTCAGGTACCATCTCTACACCAACTCCCAAATCCATATCTCCAGGCCAGACCTCTTTCCTAGGCTCCAGCTTGTCTTTCCACCTGCCAGCTGGACCTCTCAAATGTCCCATAGGCACCTCAGATTCCTCTTACTAAACACTGAGCCTGTCACCCTCCCATCCAAACTGCTTGTCTTTCAGAGTTTTCAAGCCAGAAAACTAGGAATCATCTCTAATTCTTTCTTCTCCCTCTACTCTTCATATCTAACCAACTGGTCACCAAGTTCTATTGATTCCTCCCTATAAAATCCACTTCTGTCAACCTCCCCTTAGCGACTCCCCTAATCAAGGCCACCGTCATCTCTCCTCTACGATATCATGGCAGTCTCTTAACTTTCTGCTCATGATACCCCTCAACTGTTTGCCACTGTGCAGTCAAAAATTTACTCTTTTTGCTCTCTCACTCTATACTTAAACCCTCTTCACCTCCCCACCCTGCTCCTTTGCTCTTTGGATAAAGCCTTAATCCCCTAGCAGGGAAGGGTAAAGTCTCAACTCCTCGATAAGGCCAACAAAGATTTGTATGATCTAGCTCCTGCCTACCACTGCATCTCATTTCTTAGTCCTCCCCTGTCACAGTGTTTGATTCAGTCTCCTGATGCAGAAGGCACCATTCTCTCTTTAACTCTTACCCATCCTGGAGCTCTTGAATGGCCCTTTCTTCAGGAGGACTCTCTGGACCTCCAGCCTTCTGTACATCCTTCCCTCGCCCCAGACCTAGGTTAGGTGACTCTCAGCAATCTGTGCTTCCCTGTCATAGCCCTCACCATATTGCACTACATTAATTGATTTTTTAGATTGTGGAATCCATGAAGGCTGAGCTGTGAGTATTTATCTCTGTATCCCCAGGCCTAGCAGAGGTGTTGAATGAATGCTGAAAAAGGAAATGAAGTGCCTTTAGAACCTCAGTTAAAAGATGGGAAGGATAAGGGATGCAGAGATGGCAGTAGGCAGCCCGAGGAAAGAGGGTGAAATCTCAGCTCTGAGTTCAAGATCTTCCAAGTACCTGCTGTGATAAACAGTCTATTTAAACCATGGCCTGTAGGACCTCGGGGGCAGATCTCTGAGGAGCAGCGAGATGGGAGAGGTGGGAGTAAAAGCCCAGGAGGGGAAGGGAGTCTTGGTGATTTAGGCAGGGGTGTGACCTCAGCGGCTGCATGCCCAGCACGTCTGGGTGGGGAACTGAAGCAGGAAGGGGAAGGGAGGGAGGAGCTGTCCGTGCTTGGATGTTGCCCAATCACCGCCCCTGTGTGACAGGCTGGGAGAGCCCCTTGGGCTTGGAGAGAGGCGGAGCCTGACTTCCAGCTGCCCCAGAAGGGCCCAGTAGACCACTCCTACTCTTCCTCTCAGCCCTCCCCTTCGCCAAACAGAAGCTTCAGCTTGGCTCCGGCCTCCTGCTCCCTCTGCCAACCCTCGGGCTGTCCTCCTCCTGCTATGTTGTTGTCTTTGTATTAAGTCTCCAGGTTCAGAACCCTGCACATCTGGAGAAAGAACCTCAGAATCCCATTGTCCACATTCAGGGATGCCCTTCCTATCCTATCCATGCCCACCCTCACATAAACATAAGGCACATGCAGCTGAGCCCCTCTCCTGCCCCTCCGCAAACCTGGAGAGAGCTCTGGACTCTGGACTGGCCCCACTGCATTCATTCTTCATTCACGCATTGTTTTTAGAGAGGGCCATGGTGCATCGAGTTGGGCACAGATAGTGGTGACCTGCTCCCAGTCACTGCCTGTTTTGAAGTAGTCTGGCTCTCTTTCTGCTTCCCTTCATGGCCAGATTTCTCTCCTGAATTGTCTACAACTGCTGTGTTAATTTCTTCATTTCCATTCATCTTTCCATCACTCTGACCTGACTTCTGCCCCTCCCATTCCACCACAGCCAAATCTGGTGGACGCTCTCCAGTCTTCATCTTACTTCACCGCTCCTTCTTTCTTGAATGCCCCTCCTCCCCTGACTTCCTTGACCCCACACATTCTTGGTCTTTCTCCCATCTCTCTGAGTTCTCCTTCGCTCTTCACTCTCTATCCCTAGATGGTCCCATCCATTATCATTGCCTTGTGTCATTAATATGCCAATGCTTCCAAGTCAAAAACCAGCCCAGACCTCTCCCTGGAGCTCCTATATTCTATTTCTTACTTGACATCTCTACCTGGGTATCACACAGGCACCTCTCAGATGTCTCATGGTTAAAATGGAATGGCCCAAATCAGCTCCTTAGCTTTCACTGTCTCTAGGCATAGCCCAGCATCCTCAGGGGAGAAACTTGGGAGGCCTTATTGTCATTCCTTTCCCCTCCCACATCCAGTCCATCGTGGTGTCCTTTTGACTCAACCTCATGGTTATTTCTCAAATCAGTCCACTTTTTTGCATATAGCTCTGCTAATACCCAACATCAGCCTACCTGAAGAACTGGGGTAGCCTCCCAAGCGGTCTCCCTGCTTCCACCCTGGCTCCTCTTCAATCCTCATAGCTGCCAGTGTAGCTTTTTAATTTATTTTTATTTTTTGTAAATTGCATCATTTCCCTCCCAATTTGGGATAGAACCCAGATTCTTAACATCAAGGTCCTTTGTGATCTCATTCCAGCCTACCTTCCCAAACTCCCCTGTGGCCTTTTATTCCCTTTGCTCTGACCACATGAACCCTTTCGGGTTCTCAGTGAGTTTCTGCCTAAGGACTTTCCTTCATGCTGTTCCTTCAGCCTAGAATGATTTCCCTCCCTCACTCTCTGATGCCCACACCCTCATCCCTACTATTTTCCTTCTAGCCCTCAAAGCTCTACTTAAAAGTTACCTGCTTGGAAAGGCCTTCCCCAATCACCCAATCAAAAAAGCATTCTTTCTCATAGCATCCTTTTCTTCTGTATAACACTCCCCTCTCCCAATCTGTAATTATATATTTATTCATGTATTTACTTTTCACTACCTCCCCACCACAAGGACAGTGACCATATCTGTTCTGTTTATCACTCTATCCCCAGCACCTGTACGAAGTAGGCACTTAATAAATATTTGTTGAATTACTGAATTAATTCAATAAATATAGACCAATCCTTATGTCAGGCTCTGTGCTAAGTGCTAGGAATAAAAAAGAAAGAAAATATAATGCCTCTCCTCAAGAACTCTGGAAAAAGCAGAGAAATAACAAGAAAATTACAGTATAGTGTATAAGGGCCAGGATGGAGGAAAGACAAGGTGCAGAGTGACATAAAGGTGGAGCACCTCACCAGACTTCAGGAAATCAGGGAAGGCCTTCTGGAGGAGGTGTCATTTACGTGCAGACCTGAAAGATAAGCAAGAGTTAGCCAGATGAAGTGGGGGTGAGCAGAGGATCTCAGGCAGAGGGAACAGAATGTGTGACTGCCCAGAAGCAAAAGAGAACAAGGAGTTTTCCAGGAACTGAAAAGAAAGAAACCAGTGTGACTACTCATAGAATCCTGAGACGTGAGGTGGTAGAGGGAGGTATGGGCCAAAGCTAAGCTTTGTTGGCCAATTTAAGGAGTTTGGACTTTGTCCTCTGGACAATGGAGAACCATTGAAAGAATTTAAACAGGGAGTTAGTGATAAGGTGGAATGTGTGTTCAGAAGCCTCCTTCTGGCTGTGAGGGAGAGGGATGAGAAGGCATAGGCGAGGAGAAGGACACCAGTTAGGAGGCTGTTGCTGTATCGCTGGAGAGAATTGGTGGCACCTGAATTGGGGTGGTATCTGTGCAATTGGAGAAAAGGGGATAAGGTATTTGGGAGGCAGAATCCACGAGACCTGGATACTGATTGGATGTGGAAAAGAATGTGATCCTGGGCAGTTGTGCTGGGAGGTGGGTCAGAGCATAGATAGAAGGGCTGCAGGTGGTCAGAGGAGAGACACTCCATCAGGAAAGTCTCCCGGGGGAGGGTTTGGGGGAGGCAGAGGAGATGAAGGCTGGGTGTGTCAGTGAAGGGCATCCCCGTACCACACACTTGACATACACTAGCGCAAATTCTCAAAACAACCATTTGAGGTAGGGATTATTATTTCCATAACTGCAAATTAGGAAACTGAGGCTCAGAGAGGGTATATGAATTGTGCAAGGTCACATAGCTGGCAAGAGGCTGAGCTGGGTTTAAATCAATCTAACCTGACGCCTGTGCTTTTAACCAGAGCAGCAGGCCCGGAGGATACTCAGTCCATGTTCTTCACCCTGCTCGGTCCCTGGCAGAGAAGAGATGGGGCTAGTGCTCTGTGGGGGATCAGGTGGGGAGAGGGTTTGCTGGCTTCCCTGGTGCTGACCGTCTTTCCGTACACAGGCTGGTGTGAGTGGCAGGTGCCATCCGCGGGCACCATGGCGAAGAGGGAGGACAGCCCTGGCCCAGAGGTCCAGCCAATGGACAAGCAGTTCCTGGTGTGCAGCATCTGCCTGGATCGGTACCGGTGCCCCAAGGTTCTGCCCTGCCTGCACACCTTCTGTGAGAGGTGAGGGTGTGTGTACCGGGGAGGGATGAGGACCTCGCAGGCCCCCCGGAGAAGGGAGTGGCATGTGTAAACCTGTAAGAGGTGAGGGAGGTGTGTGCACACATGGAGGGGAGGAGATGAACCCCAGCCTACAGGAGGTAAGGGTTCGGTGCAAGAACCTGTGAGAGGACCAGAGGTTCCTAACACTGGGCTGTGGCCCCTGCCCAGAACAGGGCCTCCTCTGCCCCTGCCCAAACCCCAAGGCAGCCTTCGACACCACCAGAGAAATCAGGCAGAGCTGAGACTCTCAACCAGCTCTGGCACCAGAACTTTCTGACCAGTGGGAGGATGTTCAAAACTACGTCTGTCCTCCCTGCCTGTCCTCACTGTTGTCCTGAGGCACTGAATGAAAGGCAACCCCTCCCAGCCTCTGGGCTTCTATCTATTATTCATTCACTTAACAAATATTTATTTATCGAGCAACTACTATGTGCCAGACCTGTCCCAGGCACTGGGCAAGCAGTGATAAGCAAAAACAGATATGATCCTTGCTCTTAAGGAGCTTACAGTATAGTGAAGGAGAAAGATAGTAATCAAATCATCTTACAGTCAGACTACAGATAAATGTAGTCCATGCCACCTCCGTCAGACACCCTCCCAACGATGCCCTGCATCTTGCCATCACCCAGAATAACACCACTTCTTCTGTGGTTACAGACTCCAGTATCCCACTCTTGGCTTCCATTACCCCACTCTCACTACACCAGCTTTGACTGGATGTAGATGTCCAATGCCCTTGACTGCTCCGTCTTCTCCCAGCCACCATCTCCTTCCTGGTCTCCCTTCCTTTCCTACCCATCCTGAATCCCATGGTGGACCATAGGCCTCTACAATTCCCACACGCCTTTGTCCTTTTCTAAACCCACGTGGCAGAAGCTCAATCCTGGATCTGAGCTGTAATTGGAAAGCTCCATACCTTCTCCTATACCCAGATCACTGAGCACTCTTGGAGAAAATCAGTGCCGGAGAAATTATAACAACAGCTACCGTGTATTGACTGCTTACTGTTTGCCAGGGACTGGTTAAGTGATTTACACGTATTGATTTACTTGATCCTCACAACAGATACTTTATTATCCCCATTTTAGAGAGGAGGAAACTAGGGTTCAGAGTCATTAAGTAATTAAGAGATATTTCTGAGGCTCCGCAGCAAGTAAATAGTCAAGGTCTGAATCCAGGTTTAACTGCAGAGCCTTCTCTCTTAATACTACTCATTCATTTATCCCTTGGTCCCTGCTCTCAAAGACTTATGCTCTAGTGGGAGGTGACAGACAGGCAAGCAAATAATCAAACAGGAGAGTCACAGCTTGGGCTAAGTGTTTTCCAGGAAATAAACAGGGAGTAAGTGCGGGCGGTTGGGCCAGGGGATAGTCTACCTAGAGTCATCAGGGAAGGCTTCCCCGAGGAGGTGACATTTGACCTGAGACCTGAGGATGAGAAGGAAACAGACATGTACAGATTGTTCCAGGCAACAGGATTATCTTCGCGCTGTTCCATGCAAAGGCCTTAAGAAAGGAGTGAGTGGGGCATGTTCAGAGACCAGGGGAGAAGCCAGCGTGACTGAGTGAGGAGGAAAGTGGGATGAAGTGAGGTCCGAAAGAGTCAGAACAGTTCACGGGGGAGCTTGGCGGTTTTAGGAAAGTTTTGGATTTTGTTCTATATGCAGTGGGAAACCACCGGAGGATTTTTTTTTTTTTAGCAGAGAAGTAATGTGACATAAATTAGACTTTTGTTTTTTGGCCGCGCCGCATGGCTTATGGGATTTTAGCTCCCCATCCAGGGATCGAACCCGAGCCCTCGGCAGTGAGAGCACGGAGTCCTAACAACTGGACTGCCAGGGAATTCCATAAATTAGATTTTTTTTAAAGCTCATTCTGGTTGTCGTTTGGAGAGTGGACTCTAGAGAAGCAACAGTGGAAACAGGAAGCCAGTTAGGAAGCAGTCGTAAGCCAGGTATGTGCGACACGCAGGACGGAGATCTTGATGAGTTCAAAGGTATTCAGGGTAAACTCCAGATTCAGCAAAGCTGGGGAGAGAATTACAGGGGAGCTGAGTAGAATGGTTGAAATGCAGATTTCATAGTTGATGCCGTGATGGGTGATGAGACATAGGTAGTGCTGGGAGCATGGGAGTGGATAGCTGAGGTGAACTGGAGGAAAAGATCACGGGGGGAGGGGCTGAGAGGAAGCTTAGGAACTAAAAAATCTTGATGGTGGGTGGGTCACCCTGTGGATGTCAGAGCCACTGAGAATGATGGCAGGAGTGTGTGTGTGTTGGGATGGGACGGAGGGTAACAGAAGAGAGTGAGCCAGAAGAAAGACTTCGGCCAATGGGGAAGCAACCATTGAGTCAGTGGAGACAACGTCAGGGAGGGGTGTTGTAGACAGGCCTGAGCTTCCAAGGAGCTGGAGGAGAAGAATTTAGAAATGTTCCAGTTGGGGGCGGGGAGGACTCAACCCCACCTTCTGGTCCTGAGGAATGTGGAGTATGAGACAAAAAACACTCTCAACTCGAGAAGACTGAAGGGGAATCTAGGTCACAAATAAGTTAATATTTGTGAAGCACTTAGCATTGTGCCTGGCACACAGTGTTTGTTAAATAAAGAAAAATTAATTAATTCAGATCAAGAAGTGTAGAGAACGTTAAGAGAAGAGATTGAGGATATGGGAAACTTTGCAACAGGTAAATCTTCCCTCCACAAATTTGTGGTCTCCAAACACAGCCGCCGTCAGTCTGTTTCTAGTAAGATTCCTCTCCCGCTCCGTTCAGTGACTGATCCCAGCCTCCCTGTCCCCCTGGATTCCCACCACCACCCCACTCCTTCGCTTTCAGCAGCTGACCTTGCCGGAGGCAAGTTGGGCATCCTCTCTCTAATTTTGCCCCCTGTGCTCAAGTGCATCTACCTCATTTTCCCCTCCCTCCATCCAGAGGATGGGGTCCACTCCTTCTCTTCAAGCCAGCCTGAGCCACTCTCCCATCCCCAGACCTCGTCCCATGTCTTCTAGTGTCTTCCCTCCCTTCTTCTCTACTGGCTCCTCAACTTAGAAACGTGCTCAAGCCTCCCGTTACCAACAGATAAGAACCCTCCTTTGTCCCTCTGTCCCTCCCAGCTGCCATCTAACCCATCAACCTACTTTTTACTCAAACTTCCAACCTCCCATTCACTCTTCAACTGGCAAGAGTCAAGCCTTCCTTCCTCTACCCCTCCCTCCACTCACTGTTTTCCTTACAGACAAAAGTACTCTTACAGTTGCCAGTTTCCATGGGCATTTTCCAGTCCTTAGCTTCCCTGACTCCTCAGCTGCTTTTGACACGGATGACCACTCATTCCCTGCTTCTGAAATTGCACTACTCACTTTGCTGCCCTGACACTCTCTCTCCTCCTACCTCTCTGCCCGTTCCTCTTTGCTCTCCTCTTTCAGTATTTGCTGGGTGCTCTGTCCTGCTCTTGGCACTGTAATCCCCTTCTTGGTGATCATATCGTCTCCCATGGCTACATCTAAATGTTGATGGCCTCCCTGCCTTTATCTCTAACCTGCCTTCTCCCCAGCTGTCTACCGATCCCCTCTGTCTGGATGTCCCACCGTTACAGTAAACTCAACCGGGGCAAGGCTGAACTTCCCTGTAAACCAGTCCTCTTTCTGTGTTTCTCATCGTGGTGAATGTCACTCAGTCATCTAAGCTAGGAATCTGGGAGTCAACTGAGACTCATCTCTCACTCCCCATATCTAATCAGACAACACTGCCCACTGGCTGCACTTCTTAAATACTTCTCAAATTTGGTCCACCTCAGTCTGCATTGCTGTTGCCTAAATGCAGGGCTTCCTCACCTCTTGCCTGGACTATTACAAGAGCACCTTGGTTAAGCACGTGCTTCGCCTCGGATCTGGCTCTCGTGCTTACTAGCTTTGTGACTTTGGGCCACTTACCCTTTCTGAGTCCATTAGCAAACACCAAGTGCAAAGCACAGCCTGCCGCATCGTGCTTAATAAATGGTAGCTGGATGCTGAGGAGGACGGTGCTCCTGCCCCTTGTCTGCTGTCTCATCATGTTCACATTCACCCTCCACACAGAGGCAGATGAAATGGAAACCTGGCTGTACCATGCTCCTGCAGCTCGCTCGTGCTGTTGAGATAACGTCTAAGCTCCTTGACGTGACCCAGGAGCCCTCCATGAACTGGCCCATGCCTCTCTCTCCACACTTCCCTTACCATTCCTTGCCTTGGGCGTCCTCCTTGAACTGCTTATAATTCCCTACTCATACATGCTGTTTCTGGCCACCTTCTGTATCTGGAACACCCTTCCTCCTCTCCCTGCACCTTTCTTGGTCAGACTAACAATTATTTATTGGGCTTCCCCGGTGGCACAGTGGTTGAGAGTCCGCCTGCCGATGCAGGGGACACAGGTTCGTGCCCCGGTCCGGGAAGATCCCACATGCCGCGGAGCGGCTGGGCCCGTGAGCCATAGCCGCTGAGCCTGCGCGTCCGGAACCTGTGCTCCGCAACGGGAGGGGCCACAACAGTGAGAGGCCCGCATACCGCAAAAAAAAAACAAACAAAAACAAAAACAAAAAACAATTATTTGTCCAGGAAGATTTTGCTTACGTCACCTCCTCTTCAGCCTTTTCTGGCTACCCTCTCTACTACCAGAGGCCCCTTCTGTGTTCCTTATATTAATGACAGGTAATACTAATAGCTATAATTAGTATTATAATAGTATTGTAATACTACAATATATCATACTTTCTGAGTCAGGCATGTCAGCACTTTACATTTAATTCTCCACACCTTGTGAAGCCTGTACTGTCTCCGTCTTACCAAGGAGAGATCCTTGGCTCATAAAAGTTAAGTAACTTGTCAGGGGTCATACAGTATAATAGTTGACTGACCTGGGAATTGAACCCAGGCAGCCTAGCTCCAGGACCCATGCCTTTAATCATCACACTGTTTACTTCTACAAACTCTAATTTTGTTACTTTTTTTCTCTACAAACGGGGAGTATTTTAGAGGTAGGCACTGTGCTTTATCTTTGTATCCCCAGAGCTTGGCATAAATTTGGCAAGAGCAGGTAGTCAGTAAATGTTTAATGAGTTAATGGTGCGGGGGTAGGTAGTCACACATTTTCTGTGAGAAGGGTTTGTAAACACCTGTGAAAGGTGAACTTGTGTCTGTGCACACCGTGAGGAATGCGTGTATGTCTGATCCTCTGAGAGACGTCAGGGATGTGTTGCCACTCAGTTGTGAGAGGTGAGGTCTTTTACCCCTGCTGTTAGGACAAGATGCGTGTGCTGGCCAGAGAGGTTTCTAAACGAATGTGACAGCACAGCTGTGAGCACAAGGACTGGCGCCCATGGCAGGTGACAGGAGGGGTGCACTGACACCGCCCTGCCGCTTCATCCCTTTGACTCCCCCTCCTCCCCGGCCAGATGCCTCCAGAACTACATCCCTGCCCAGAGCCTGACGCTGTCCTGTCCAGTGTGTCGGCAGACATCCATCCTCCCTGAGCAGGGCGTCTCTGCGCTGCAGAACAACTTCTTCATCAGCAGCCTCATGGAGGCCATGCAGCAGGCACCTGATGGGGCCCACGACCCCGAGGACCCCCACCCCCTCAGCGCAGTGGCTGGCCGCCCCCTCTCCTGCCCCAACCATGAAGGCAAGGTGGGCCCAAGCAGGCCCAGTGAGGCCAGGACTTGGGGTGGAGGGGGAGGAGAGGTCGGGGGAGGGGCCGAGTGGCTGCGGGTCAGAGGGTATTCTAAGTGGTCCAGGTAGCGGGGGTGCACCTGGAAGGTGAGAGGCAAGGAAGGCAGGTGGGGTGGGGGAGGGCAGGGGACAGAGAAGCGTGGTGTCTAGTCGTTGCCTGATGGGAGTCCTTGCGCCGCCAGACGATGGAGTTTTACTGTGAGGCCTGTGAGACGGCCATGTGCGGCGAGTGCCGCGCCGGCGAGCATCGGGAGCACGGCACCGTGCTGCTGCGCGACGTGGTGGAGCAGCACAAGGCGGCCCTGCAGCGCCAGCTCGAGGCGGTGCGCGGCCGGTAGGCGCCCGGCGGGAGCCCGGGCTGGTGGGGCCGTCTGGGATGGTGTCTCAGCGGGCGCAGAGGAGGGACCTTCGGGAGGGTGGAGATAAAATTCTCAGGGAGGGTAGGGGGGGTCTCAGGGAGCGGAAATCCTGGAGGGCGGCAGTAGGGTCTCCAGGGAGAAGGGACAGTTTTGTGAGGGCATCCTCAAGCAGCCCTGGTATGAGCTGTTTCCCCTCCCCAGACTACCACAGCTGTCCACTGCCATCGCCTTAGTGGGGGGCATCAACCAGCAGCTGCAGGAGCGCAAGGCAGAGGCCCTGGCCCAGATCAGCGCGGCCTTCGAGGACCTGGAGCAAGCGCTGCAGCAGCGCAAGCAGGCCCTGGTCAGCGACCTGGAGGCCATTTGTGGAGCCAAGCAGAAGGTGTGTCCGCTCACCCTTTCCCACCACCGCCCATCATGAGATGGCCTGTCGCCTCCACGCGTCCCCTGCTCCCCACACGCGCGCACCCCTTCCCCTAGTCTATACTTGCCCCCTTCTGGCGTGGCCAGTAGGTACTGCGGGCATCTGTGTCCCTCGTCCACACTCACCCTCTTGTATTCCCTTCATGCCATAGTACAAGTTCATCAGGGATCACAGAGACACCCCCCTCACCTTCCCCTCCACAAGCCTGCTTACCCAACCCTCCCCTGACCCCTCCTCAGGTTTTGCAGACCCAGTTAGACACACTGCGCCAGGGGCAGGAACACATCGGCAGTAGCTGCAGCTTCGCTGAGCAGGCACTGCGCCTGGGCTCAGCCCCGGAGGTGTTGCTCGTGCGCAAACACATGCGAGAGCGGCTGGCGGCGTTGGCAGCACAGGCCTTCCCGGAGCGGCCCCACGAGAACGCGCAGCTGGAACTGGTCCTCGAGGTCGATGGGCTGCGGCGATCGGTGCTCAATCTGGGTGCGCTGCTCACTACGAGCGCCACTGCACACGAGACGGTGGCCACTGGCGAGGGCCTGCGCCAGGCGCTGGTGGGCCAGCCCGCCTCTCTCACTGTCACTACCAAAGACAAGGATGGGCGGCTGGTGCGCACAGGCAGCGCCGAGCTGCGCGCGGAGATCACAGGCCCCGACGGCACACGCCTGCCGGTGCCCGTGGTGGACCACAAGAACGGCACGTACGAGCTGGTGTACACGGCGCGCTCCGAAGGCGAGCTGCTCCTCTCGGTGCTGCTCTATGGACAGCCGGTGCGCGGCAGCCCCTTCCGCGTGAGGGCCCTGCGTCCTGGGGACCTGCCACCTTCCCCGGACGACGTCAAGCGCCGCGTCAAGTCCCCTGGAGGCCCGGGCAGCCACGTGCGCCAGAAGGCGGTGCGTAGGCCCAGCTCCATGTACAGCACCGGCGGCAAACGGAAGGACAACCCCATTGAGGACGAGCTCGTCTTCCGCGTTGGTACAGAGAGCCTTGGGCGGAGGCAGAGGGGGGATGAGGTGGGGCCAGAGACTCAAAATGACCTCAGTGTGAATTTTTTGCTTCCATCCCGTTTCTTCCCCACAGGCAGTCGTGGAAGGGAGAAGGGTGAATTCACCAATTTACAGGGTGTGTCCGCAGCCAGCAGCGGCCGCATAGTGGTAGCAGACAGCAACAACCAATGTATCCAGGTAAGCTCTCCCCTAACACCAAAATAGAAGTTCTCAAGCTACAGCCTAGTAAAACAACAACAAAACAAAAATAAAACAAAGAAACAAAAACCCAACAAAGTATACAGGTCGCCTCCTGAAGGGTGAAACCCTACAGATAGTACCTTTACTTGAAGAGCCATGAATCACAGCACCACCCCTCCCCCACTCACTCGCCATCCGTTCCACAAGGGCCACAGCAGTAACCAGCACCTTCACAGTTAGGCACTGGGGTTGACTGTGCTGGCGGCCTCTACCTCCCAGGCTGTGGCTCAGGCCAGACCAGCTCCTGGACCCCAAAGATCCGGCTCATTGTTCCCTCCCCTCTGCCTCCACCTGAGTCCCTGGCTGGCTCACTTTCTGCCCACCACAGTGGTCAGGATGCAGTCTGACTTCTTATGCCGCCTTCTTATGTCCGCCGGACTGACTTCTTATGCCGGACTTCTTAAGTCCGCCTTCTTATGCCAAGGATGCTTTTTGGCACAAAAGTGCAGCTCCGCACTATCTTCCAGCATGCCTGTGTGGATCCAGAATGCGTGTCGTCTGTGCCCGTCTCTGCAAACGTCCAGTTGACTAGACAGTCAAACGGGGATAACTTGTGAAAAGGGGTGCCTTCCAGTGGCTAGACTATAGTGCATCCTCATAGGTGGTCCTGCCTCTGGCCCTCCCAGCGCCTCACACACCTGAGTAAAGCATCTGCCACTTGAATGGACGTAGCCTCTGCTGCACTCTGAGCTCCATAAAGCCAGAAAATGCGGTTTTCTCTTTTCCTTGTAGTGAGCCTACGAACAGGCAGAGCCAGTGACGGCCACCAGTATGGTAGGCGCAGCAGAGCAGTTCACAGCTCAGGCTCTGAAACCAGACACCTGGGCTTGGATCCTAGCGCTGCCACTTACTGACAAGTCATGTGACCTCCCTGAGCTTAGGTTAACTCATGTGTAAAATTAGGAAAAGAATACCTCAGAGGGTTGCTGGGAGCATTGAATGACATCATGTACTGAGCCTGGCACCAAGTGAACCTTCTGACTCTTAGCTGTTGTTGAAAATACCATTGTCCAGGTGGGGACAAAAGCCAGGAGGTGGGAAGGTGCTATAGGGCGTTGTTCAGGGAACTGGAAGGGTCCCAGAGTGGCTGGAGGGAGATTGCTATCAGAAGTGGAGTAGCTGAGGTCACGCTGTAAATGGCTTTGGAGAGGAAGCTGTGGAATTTTGATTTTATTCTGTACAGGATTGTTTCTAACTACTGTAAGCTTTCAGTTCTTGGAAACGTTTTGTCAGGTAGTAAAACTTTTCCCTGAAGATCCTTACTTCCCATCTGTACATTTAAACTTCTTCCTGACCCTCTGCCTGGGTACCCCCGTCACAGATGCAGCTCTGTCAAAGGCCTGTCACCTCAGCATCAGCTCCTCCTGGCCCTTGCTTTCCACCTAGCCGACTGAAAGAGCCAGGAACTCTTCCATGGCTATATTCCCAAGCCTGTCTAGCCCGCCTTTATTCCCACCTTGTTCCTAAGAGCAGAGGAAAGGAGAAGCTCAGGTCCACGCGGGGAGGCGTTTGGGTCCAGGCTGGATGGTGAGAAGTGGAGGGGTTTGGATGGGTAGGGGTGGCGCTGAGGCCCTGCTCGGTCGCAGCCTCCACCCTCCAGCTCCGTTCCTCCTTCTTATGCAAGGATGCTTTTTGGCACAAAAGTTGAGGTTTGGGAAACTTCCCCTGGGGTGCACACACACGGGTACTCATATCCCCGGAAAGACGTGCCACTTGGTCTCCCTCACGAGGGCCTGTGTCTGTCTGTTGTTTCAGGGTGGGGACTTAAGAGAGAGGGCCTAGTGCAGCCCCTCCCCCTCCAAACACTTCCTTCTACTACAGCAGTCCTCCTTGCCCCTGCTGCCACCCATGCAGCAACCTCATAGCTGCTAGGAGCCTGGCTCTCGATTCCAAAGCTGAGGTTCTCTCACTCTGGGGTCCTCAGGTCTGCTATGGGCCAGGCTCCCAGATGCACTGTGACTCCCCCTCAGTTCATGAGGATTGGGGCTCTCGTGAACTTCTCCACAGGACCCGGCTGTGGTGGCAGCTGAGGCAAATCCTCTCCTTGTGCTGAATCAGCATCAGCTGACAGAAAAGAAGAAACATTTTGTGATTCTGAATGAAGAATTTGATTTGGATGTATTACATCCTTGTGTAATGGTCTGAGTCCAGAAATTTTATCAGCTCTTCTGTGAAAACAGCCTCATTTCCTTCAGGCAGAATGCTAATCACACTCTCCTCCAAGCTCCCTCAGCCTTTTGCCATATAGCACTTTTCATTCTCTGCCAGAATCACTGGTTTGTTCGTTTTATTTTGTTTTGGCCTCTCCCCCAAGTAGACTCAGATCCTGAAGTTGCTTACTGCTACCATGGCAAAAGAGAGAGATGTTAAGGATCACATTAGGGCACTGGCAGATTCTAGAGATAAGGAAGCGAATATGGCAGGTTTTGACGAGCCATCAGATATCCAGGGAGAGGGAGGGATCAAGAATCGCCGGGCTTGGTGACCTGAGTAGGCAGTGTTGCCATTTGGGAGCGGGCCTGGGAATAAGTTGATGAATTCACTTTTGCCTGCGGTGGGTTTGAGATAGCTGTGCGGCATCCAAGGGGAGGTGTGCGATTCTGGTCTGGGAGGGAGCTGACGGATTTATTCATTTGTTGAATGTCTGCTGTGTGCCAGTTGCTATTCCAGTGCTGCAAATGCAGCAGCGAACAAAACAGACACAGTCCCTGTCCCACCTGGGGCTTACGTCCTTACATGGGGGACAAGGATACTTAGCGGTTATTTAGTGACAGGAGTGACAGTCGTTATGAAAAGAGCTAAAAAGCATATATCACGGAGACTTAACTTTATGTGTGTGTATTGATTTAGGAGATGGAGTTGTTCATTAAAACCTTCTCTGGGGCTTCCCCAGTGGCGCAGTGGTTGAGGGTCCACCTGCCGATGCAGGGGACACGGGTTCGTGCCCCGGTCCGGGAAGATCCCACGTGCCGCGGAGCGGCTGGGCCCGTGAGCCATGGCTGCTGAGCCTGCGCGTCCGGAGCCTGTGCTCCACAATGGGAGAGGCCACAGCAGTGAGAGGCCCACGTACCACAAAAAAAAAAAAACACAAAACCTTCTCTGAAGAAGTGACCTGGAAATTCTGAGAACTGGAGGATGAATAGGAGTTGGCCAGGTGTAATGGGTGGGATAGGTTAGGATAGGTTGGGAAGAGGAAGACCCCCTAAAGCCTCAGTGTTGAGCTAGAAACTAAGCTGCTCGGAGTGGAGGAGGCAGACACATTGCCTCACTACCCAGCTGGTGGTACCTTTTCGTCCCTCTCACAGCACCTCTTTAGCCCGTGGCGCCTACCTTCTCCAAGTGCTGTCCAACCACAGGGGACCAGGGCAGAAGTCAGGGGCATTTCTGATCAGCCAGGGAAGGGCATGATGGGAGGTCCACATCAGGAGGAAGTGATGTCCATTGGTGAGACCAGTTCAAACAGCCCTGCGGGCCTAAGAAATAGAGATGATGCAGGGGCGGGGGGCTCAGTCCACGCAGGAGGGAGAACATCTGGATCAAAGAACAAGGCCAAGGCCCATGACTTGAGCCTCCAAGGCTGCTCCTGGCTCTGATTTATCTTGTGTCCCTAGAGTTATAACAAAGCAATGTGTGAGCCTTATGCAGTGAGTGATGTTGTGGCTGTGAAGGAGAAGCAAGAAGGCTTAGCTATAGAGGAGAGGAGCATTAAAATCGTAGGTGCTTTTAGGATGGTGAGACCTGAGCATGTTGCTAAGGTGAAAGAAGTACAAGAGGGTGAGAGGTTGAAAGGTCTCCTCTGTCTAGATTACCTTATCAGCCTCATAGCCTGGACAGGCTAATCCATGTCCATTCCCCCACCCTCACCTACCCCTTTCTTGTTTGCTCCTAAGTCCTGTGGAGTCTTCCTCCCGTATGTCTCTCGATCCATCTACTTCCCTCCAGGAAGTGCCCTGTCCAAGCCATCATCAGTTGTCACCTGGACCACTGCAGCACCTCTGCCTGGCCGGCCAGCTTCCAGTCTCGACTCCTCCCTGCAGCCAGAGTGCTCTTTCTGAAAAAGCTCCCATGTGCTTTTTCCAGCACCACCAAGCAGTTCTCCAGTTCTCAGTGGACACTGACCAGGGATCCTTTAAATTCAACTCAATTCCGACATGATCTACCTGGAGATGGCATCACATCCCACAGGTTGAAGGCTCAGTCCCATGAGACTGCCCCTACTTCAGATGCTAATCGAAAGTTCAGTTTGTCGCCTGTAGTCTGACCAACCAGCTATAAAGTGGAAGTTCCCACAACCCACTCCTGTGTTCAATTAATTAGCTAGAGCAGCTCACAGAACTCAGACAAACATTTAATTACGTTTATCAGTTTACTGTAACAGATATTATAAAAGATACAGATGAACAGCCAGGTAAGAGATACATAGGGTGAGGTCTGGAAGAGTCCCTAGTATAAGGAGTTTTGGTTCCTGTGGAACTGGGGTACACACCCTCCTGGCACCAACCTGGAAGCTCATCATATCTTCTTGTTCAAGAATTTTTATAAAGCTTAATCTGTGCTCCCCACCCCTTCTCCTTCCCAGAGGTTGGTGGGTAGAGCTGAAAGTTCCGACCCTTTAATCAGATGGTCTTTCTGGTGACCAGCCCCATCCTGAAGCAATCTAGCCCCCCCACCCCCACCCAAGTCGCCTCATTAGCATAAACTCAAAAGAGACTCCTTATGAATGACAAAAGACACTTACTGATCAGGAAATTTTAAGGGTTTGAGGAGCTCTGTGCCAGGCACTGGGGACAAAGGCCGAATATATTTCTTTTTTTTTTTCCCCCAAATTTATTTACTTGTTTATTTTTGGCTGCCTTGGGTTCGTTGCTGCGCGTGGGCTTTCTCTATTTGCGGCAGCGGGGGTTACTCTTTGTTGTGGTGCACGGGCTTCTCATTGTGGTGGCTTCTCTTGTGGAGCAGGGGCTCTAGGTGCGCGGGCTTCAGTAGTTGTGACACACGGGCTTAGTTGCTCCGCGGCAGGTAGGATCTCACCGGACCAGGGCGCGAACCTGTGTCCCCTGTGTTGGCGGGCAGATTCTCAACCACTGTGCCACCAGGGAAGTCCCTCAAATATATTTCTTATTATATTACAAAGTCAGATCTCCTCTTGTCACTTTCCTGCTCAGAAATTTTCAGTGAATTCTCATCATACCCAGAATAAAACCTTACTCCTTCTGTTCTTCACGGGAGTGCCCACTGCCCTCCATCCACACTAGGCAAGTAGGGCCCATACTGAGTTCAAGCAGCGCCCCTATTGGACTCTGTGCCTTCTGCGTACTGCTGACTCTGCTTAAACACCTTTCTTCCTCCTTCTTTACTCGCCAACTTTGGTTCAGCTCTTGGCGTCCTTATTAGGCTTTTAGCTCAGATTGCCCCTGCTCCTGGACCACCTCTCACCCCTTTCACATTCTCACAGTCCCATTCACGCCTCTGCTGCCTGTCCCCTAAGGTCTGCGCTGGCAACGTCTGATTCTACCCACGGCAGGGTGTCAGAAAGTGCTTGTTGAGTGCTGAATGAATGGGGGTGGGTCTCCTCCCTCAGGGTCCTGCTCCCTCCCCTCTGTGACCACAGTCTCTCCCCCCCTGCCCCCTCCCTCCCTTGCTCCTCTGCTCCAGGTTTTCTCCAATGAAGGCCAGTTCAAGTTCCGCTTTGGGGTCCGAGGACGCTCGCCTGGGCAGCTGCAGCGTCCCACAGGTGTGGCCGTGGACACCAATGGAGACATTATCGTGGCAGACTATGACAACCGTTGGGTCAGCATCTTCTCCCCTGAGGGCAAGTTCAAGGTGAGAGGCCTGCTGTCTCTACTCTGCACCCTTGGTGGCCAGCTGAGATGACCATTCTAGTGCCTTCTGGTGGTCAGGGCCTGGACTGCTCGATCCATCCTCAGCCTGAGGTTCTGCTTTGGTGCCAGGCTGGGTCTACTCTCCCCACGGGGTGGGATAAAGCCCCTAACGGATATCCCCTTCCTCCAGACCAAGCTTGGAGCTGGCCGCCTCATGGGCCCCAAGGGAGTGGCTGTAGACCGGAACGGGCATATCATCGTGGTCGACAACAAGTCCTGCTGCGTCTTTACCTTCCAGCCCAATGGCAAGCTGGTTGGCCGTTTTGGGGGCCGCGGGGCCACCGACCGCCACTTTGCAGGTATTGGGAAAGAACTTAGAGACCTAGTCTCTGATACCCCAGTCCCAGAGAACTCCCCTGGATGTCCCAGCTCTACAGACCCCCTCCTCCTATATTTTGACCCTAGGGGACCCCGTCCCTTCACTATACCCTAGCACCATCATCCCAGAGACCCCACCCCTCTCCTCACACCACAGCTTTGTCATCCCAGATGTTCTCCCCCATCCCACTCAGTATCCTGGCTTACTGCCAGAGAGCCCACTTTGTATTTTCAGGGCCCCATTTTGTGGCTGTGAACAACAAGAATGAGATTGTAGTGACGGATTTCCATAACCATTCAGTGAAGGTCAGTGTTCTCCCTCCCTCTATGACCACAGTTCCATCATCCTTTCCTCTTGCACAAGACTCCTCTCTCCCTCACCTACCTCCCTTTTCTCCCCCTTGAGATCATTCATTTGAACAATTAACATTTATGGCGTGGCCGCGTTGTCCCAGGCACTATGCTAGAAGCTGGGAATACAGTGATGAATAAAGCAAATACATTCCCTATCTTATTGGTTATGGTCTAGTGGGGAAGAGAAGAAAGTACCAGGATATTACAGTGTGATGTGATGCATTCTGTGCTAGAAGAGTGCAGGGAAACTGAGTGAGGTGGGGGGGGGGGGGGTAGCAGGAGCATTTGATTCAGGTGGAACTAAGCACAGGTGGGAACTCACCAGAAGGTAGGGGGACAGGAGAAGCCAAGGAGGTGGGAACTCATACCATGTAGTCAAGAAACTACAAGTAGTTCAGATGAGGTTTGAAGCAGGGAGTGGCGCCAGGTGAGAATGAGGCTTGCTCATTCCCTCAAGGGGCTTGCTCTCTTCCTAAGAGCTATGGGGAGTCACTGAATGATTGCAGGCAGGAGGGTGATGCAGTCCTGTGTGTCTTAGAAAGATCGCTCTGGCTGAGGCGAGACTAGAGGCAGGAAGATCAGGCTTCTACAGTAATCTAGCTGAGGACCATTGCAGTGGCAATGTATGCATAGGGTACAGATTTGCGATACAATCAGCGGGTTGTGGTAATTCATTGGCCGTCGAACAGAGGAGAAGGTGGAGTCGAGAATGACTCATGGCTACCTGGGTGTTGCCAGTCACTGGGAAGGAGAAAGATGGGAAGGACTTTTCCAGGGAAGATAAGCTGCCCAAGGGACATCAGCTGGAGATGTCCAGTAGGCAGTGGCATGCATGGACGTGAAGCCTGGGAAGAAGAACTGGTTTATAGCTGCAGATCTGGGGGTCCTCAGCCCTGGGGCTTCACCCCATCCTCCTCCAAGGCCCCGCCTTCTGCCTGAGGCCGGGTCCCCAGTCCCCAGCCCTTTCCCCTGCCAGGTGTACAGTGCCGACGGAGAGTTCCTCTTCAAGTTCGGCTCCCACGGCGAGGGCAATGGGCAGTTCAATGCCCCCACGGGAGTAGCCGTGGACTCCAATGGAAACATCATCGTGGCTGACTGGGGCAACAGCCGCATCCAGGTGAGGAAGGCCCGGGGATGGCACCAGGGTGAGGTTTCCCGCTGGGCCCCAGGCACCCCCTCCCCAAATGCCACGCATCTGCCTGATCTCACGGCTCCCTCCAATCTCCGCTCGTCCCTCAGGTATTCGACAGCTCTGGCTCCTTCCTGTCCTATATCAACACATCTGCAGAGCCACTGTATGGCCCGCAGGGCCTGGCACTGACCTCGGATGGCCACGTGGTGGTGGCCGACGCGGGCAACCACTGCTTTAAGGCCTATCGCTACCTCCAGTAGCTGCACGGGACCTGCCTGGCTCTTGGAGGGACGGACATAGGGGTGATTGGACAAGATGGTCTGGCCAGGAGGTGGGCCAGACCTGGCAGCACTGAATGTGGGCTGCGGGCGCGGGTGCGCCCGGTGCCCTCCCTCTCCCCGCTCCCAACCCCACGGTTGCACTTTATTTATTCGGTTCTTGCTTTGGTGACTGGGTGGGCCTGGACCATGGTCCCAAGGATGTGTGCAGAGCTTCACCCTCCCCTCCCCTCCTTACACATCACCCCATCCCTCGGTCTGCTCCCCACCCCCCCAGCCTGGGGCCAGAGCAGCCTCTTACTCCAGGGCAGAAGTCCCTCTGGTTGTCTCCCTACCAGCCCATACACACTGACAGAGACAGCAGTACCCACCCCTCACATTAAATAGATGTGTTCACCACGATGGTTTTGTTGCTTTCTTGTGGGCCGGGGCTGGGAGGGGAGGGGAGGGTGCAACTACCTCTTGACGAAAAGGTGGGCAGGCAGCTGGGAAGGGGACCCCGATTCCCAAATGTGCCCTGATGTTTTGAAGCTTCAGGAGAGGAGAGCAGAGAGGGGGAACGCCTGGGGCTCAGCCACCTCTGAATGCCTGTCCCCAGACCCACGTCTCCTGCAGAAATAGTAAGTCCTTTGGCTATCTGCTCTGGGGCTGAGAAATGACCCTGGCCTAGAACACAGCCAGCAGCTGTAGGGAGAACAGTTGGAGGGATGACAGCAATCCTTGAAACGCAGGCCTGGGTTAGGGACCTGGGGCGAGCCCAGGTGGAAGCTGGCTGTGGGAGGCTCCGTGGCCGATTTTAGAACTCAGTCCTGGAGGCTTGGAGCTCTGCTTCCCCCTCCTGCTGTTCGTGCCAAGACTGCTGCCCTTTCCCCACAGAGGAACAAGGGTCCTAGCATCCCCTCCTGAGCTCTGTTCTGCCAGGGTTTGGCTGCCAGTTCCAGAGATGATTACCACTAGCTCTCTGTGATTTGGGAGGTAGGGACTGTGATTCTCCCTGTCTACAAAAGGCTGAAGCTGCTCTTCATTGCTGAGTAAGAGCAGAGCCCAGTCTTGAATCTGTAGGTGTCATACTCCTAACTGGTAAGTTATAGCACCTTACTCATTCTTACGCCCCTTGCACCTAGCATGGTGACTGGCAGAGAAGGCACTCAACAATATCTGGGGAGTCATGGATCTGGGAAGGTTGGTTATAAGAGGTCATGGGGAAGCTCAAGACTTCGTCCTGGTGTAGCATGATTCCCAGGGCTAGGGTGGGAGGGCCTGTCCGTGGACCTGTGGAAGACCATAGGGGCTTTGCAGAGATCAAAGGGACACCGTGTGGACCACATGGTGTGTTCACCTTCCTGGTGCTTTTTGGCCCACTGGTTGGGACCTGGTAAGCAGGTGGAGGGACAGATGAACTCTCTGAAGGCTCTAGGGCAAGTGTTACAGGGCCTGGCGCCAATTAGGAGTAGGATTGCCTGAGCCCATGCCCTGGCCAGCAGAGATGGTGTGCTCAATCGTCAGTCACCCAGCACCAGCCTAAGCCATGCAGAAGTCATCTCAAGCCAGGGCGGGGGGTGGTGTGTGGGGGGGCAGTCACTCACTTTTTCCTAGATCTGATCACAGTGGGCATTTTATTTCCAATTCAGACCTTGGGCCCAGAAGTAGATGGAAGGGGTGACAGGGAGTGGAAGCTATGCCTTGACTTATTTGGCCTAAGTCTTTTTTTTTTTTGCTGTACGCGGGCCTCTCACTGTTGTGGCCACTCCCGTTGCGGAGCACAGGCTCCGGACGCGCAGGCTCAGTGCCCATGGCTCACGGGCCCAGCCACTCCACAGGCCCGGAGTGACAGGGATGAAAGGGATGCCTTACGGGATGAACTGGCAGCTGGACAGTGCTTCTGTGGGGTGGGAAGAGAAGTGAATCTGAAAAACAAAAGAAATTTAAACATCTCTAACTTGCTCCTCTTTAAGACTTTGGATGCCTTAAAATCATCTATAGTCTTGCAATTTTCTAGGTATGTCTGCTAAGAAAATAATTGGGCAAATGCCCAAAGAGGGTGTGTGTAGCAATGTGTATCAGAGCTTTATTTATAATAGAAAAAAAAAAATCCCGGGGAAACCTAAATGACCATCAGCAGGGAATGGTTATATAAAGTTCTGCTTACACGTATAATGGAATTATATGCATCCTTTCAAAATGCCAAAGTCTGAGACACACTGTTAACAGAAAAAAAGTTAGTGTTTTTTTTTTTTTGGTTTATTTTTGACTGCGCTGGGTCTTCGTTGCTGCTTGAGGGCTTCTCGTTGCAGTGGCTTCTCTTGTTGTGGACCACGGGCTCTAGGCGCACGGGCTTCAGTAGTTGCAGCATGTGGGCTCAGTAGTTGCGGCGCATGGGCTTAGTTGCTCCGCGGCATGTGGGATCTTCCCGGACCAGGGCTCAAACCTGCGTGCCCTTGCATTGGCAGGCAGACTTTTAACCCCTGTGCCACCAGGGAAGTCCCAGAAAAAAAGGTTTATAAAATCATACCTTTGTTTTAAAAAGGAAATTGCAAGAATAGAAAAAGACTGGAATAGACAAAATGTCAATATATAGTGGTGTTCTCTGGCTAGTAGAATTAAGACTGATTTTTATCTTCAAGAAAAAAGACTTTTAAGCCGGAGCATAATGTGGTCTCAGATATGTTTTTGAAGAGTACCATGGTTGCTACAAAGAACGTGTTATAGAGGGGCAGGAGAAGCAGAGAGGGAGAGGCTGTTTCACTAATCAGATAAGAAATGATGGTGTTTGCACTCTTAGGTCTAATTAGGAAGTAGGAACAATAGAATTCAATATTTATTAAACACATACAGTGTTTCAGACCCTGCTCTAGGCACTGAAGATACAGCATTGAATAAAGCAGATAAAATCCTGGTCCTGTTCATTAAGGCAGGATGGTGAACAGTGCAGTGCTGGAGCTGGTTCATACTGGCCCACGAGGGCTCACTGTCAAATTTTCAGGAATTTTTTTTTTTTTTTGGCCGTGCCACACAGCTTGTGGGATTTTAGTTCCCCGACCAGGGATTGAACCCAGGCCCTCTGCAGTGAGAGCTCGGAGTTCTAATCACTGGACCACCAGGGGATTCCCAAAATTTGCAGGAATTTTGACAACTGATTGTTGAAAACTCAGCCATTATTTAAAAATTAAATTATGTAAATTTAAAATTAAATTCATTTTATTAAAATCAAATATAATAAATACTCAAAACTCATCACTTCCTAATTATTTTACTGCATTTTACTATTACCTGTGCTCGTGGGCTTATTTATATGTGTCCTATCTGCAAGGTGGAAATACCACATAGTAAGTAGTATGTTACTGTGCCTTTCTTCTCAACTCCATGAGACGATGCAGCTTGAAGATGCTTGTTGGTAGCTTGAAGATGGCCGTGATAGGAGCATTTACACCACAGACACTAATAAATGCTACAAATCAGGGCTTTTTCCCTTCTGGAAAGCTGGCTGTTAAACATGCACAAGACACCCCTTGAGAGGGTAAAGAGCACACCCCAGGGAGTCGGGCAGTCAGATCTTAATCATGGCTCTACCACTTGCTAATAATGGGCTTTGGCTAAGACACCAAAAGTCGGTTTCCCCATGTGTAACATGGGACTAATAATACAGTATATATTTTATTAAATCATACCAATAATATGATTTAATAAAATAATCCATGTTAAGTGTTTAGCACAATGCCAGGCACGTACATGTGCCCAACAGATATGAGCAAATTATTATTATAATTAGTTATTCATAGGGAAGCAAGAATAGACTATGCAGGAAGGTCCATTAGAAACAGAGCAAGAGAAAATCCTGGAGGAGTTGTTTGGGAGCAGCAAGCACTTTTTGGTACCTGGAGCTGTATCCCAATTCTTCTAAGCCCAGGGCAAGGGAGAATCCAGTCTCTGCTCCCTGGAGTACACAGCCACAGGCAGCAGGCCCAGCACAGGCAGCACTCAGTGGACCCAGGAGAAGTAAGTGAGGTCAGAGAACTCAGATGACAGCAGGGCAGGCTGTACACATCCATTCCAAGGGACAGTGCGTCAGTGTCCGGCTTAAATGTGGTCCCTGGCAATGCAGGGGAAAGCTCTGTCCATGAAGATGTTTGCAGGCCCATATTCAGACTGCCTTAGGGGGAAGCCAGAAAGCTGCTTGTTATGAGGATTGGGAAGGCTACATGGAAAAGGGGACGGTTGTATATTTCTGGGCTTGAATTCCCCAAGAAATCAAGCAAGAGACTGAGATCCCCACACCCGCTCTGGGCAGCAGAGATTTGCAGAGGGAGAGGACGTGGCACCAAGGCCCCACAGCCAGGCTGAGAAGAGCGAAGGAGGAAGGCTGTAGGGAGCCAGTTTCTGGGAGGAAAAACTCCGGGGCTGTGGCCTCTGGTCGAAGGATGGGAGCGCACTGATCCCTTCGGCCTCCAGGGGGCGCTCAGGCCCAAGTATGGGCAAGCGCTTTGTCCTGAGCCGAAGCCAGCGCGCTGGGAAGGACTCAGGACAAGCAGAAACAGCCGTCTCAAGTGAGGAGAAGAGAAGCAAGGCCAGCCCTATCTTAGGCCCCTGAGAACAGTTGCCTTGTGCCCTGTTACCAGCACCAGGATGGCCAACATATCCACAGCCTGGGTTCTCAAATGGCCTCTCAGCCCCTGCTCAGAATATGAGCTTCGACCTGAGCTGCCTGCCATGTAGAAGACTCTGTGCTAGTCTAGTCCCTGAGAGGCTGGGGGGATGGGAGTGGGCGGGAGGAAGGAGGAAGGCTTCCAATTATGGCATCTAAGCCACCTTAGGGTAGACAAGCAAATTAGGAAACAACACGGGAAAAGTGCCACAAATCACTCTTCTGCGACAGGTAGATAGGGGTGCCATGAAGGGGACCAGAGCTGTGTGGGAAAGAAGAGGCTGAGCTGAAAAACCGCCATCCAGTATATGTGCTGTCTCCCCTCAAAGAGCCCGGCTAGGGCACAGGAAGGCTGCTGCCTGGACCAGCAGGCCCGTGCGGGGCCCTGCCAGTACAACTATCGAAGACCCTCACTGTGGGTTTTCTGAGGGGTGTCCGGGACTCGGTGTGAATGCTTCCATCTCCCCAGGCAGGCTCAGTGAAATCTGCAGGACACGCAGACACAGTTCTGGAGCTAGAGACAGCTGTCGAGGGGTTTGCTGATGAAAGGTTCACGGGGTGCTCAAGGAGGGAGAATCCCAGGAAGGTTATATAAGGTTTGAGAGGCTGAAGAACAGGAGAGGGGGAGTCTGGGAGTAGCGGCCCCCAGTGCCCAGTGCCCAGCAGCTGGGGGGAAGCAGGTGCAGTCAGAGACGCCCAGCAGTGGGAGAAGGTGGGTGTCAGGTATGTGTTGAGGGAGCCGAGGCACTGTCCATACTGCCAAGGGCCCGGGGAGTCCAGCTTTGTTCACTAACCTAAGGGGAGGAATGCTGTTAACATGGCTGTCTCCACTGCAAGTCAGGAGAGGATGCTGAGGCTTTTGGCAGAGGCGTGATGACACGCTGTTCCAGAGGTCCCAGAAATCTCTGTCTTCCTGTTAGGAGGAATCTTCGCAGAGTAGATAAGGGAAGTGAGAACTTTGCTAAGGTTATATATGTCAAGGGCATCTGAGAGGGATCAGGGCTCCTTCAGGCTGGACTGGGGAACAGGGATCCTGGAACCTCAGCCTGGCCCAGAGCTGACTCTGCCCATATTTGTCTCCTGTAACTACATCTCAGATAGAAATGGGGCAGACTTTGGGAGTAGCCCCAGTGAGTGCCGAAGATAGCAGGTACCAGAGATAGCAGGGCTAAGAGGAGGAGAGGGATGTAGGGCAAGGACACTGGAGAGAGAAACAAGACCATAAGATGGTCAGTGCCAAGGAGACCTGGGACCCTTAGATCACGACATGCCTCCAAAGTAACACACCCCCAATCCCGATATTCTCCTTACCCCAGAAGCAGGAAAATTGTTAGCAATTTGGCTGCAACATTAGTAACACTATGCAGTACTTGAAATTAATTTTTTTCATTCAACAAATATTTATTGAGCATCTATTACAGGCATACTTGTTTATTGCACTTTATTGCACTTCACAGATGTGGCATTGTTTTTACAAATTGAATGTTTGTGGCAACCCTGTGTTGAGCAAGTCTGTTGGCACCTTTTTTCCAACAGCAGCATTTGCTCAGTTCATGTCACTGTGTCACATTCTGGTAATTCTTGAAATATTTCAAACTTTTTCATTATTATTATATTTGTTATGGTGATCTGTGATGTTACTGTTGTAAAAAGATTACAACTCCCTGAAGGAGCTGCACCTTCTCTCCACGTTGTGGACCCCAGATCTGGATCTCTCCCCGGAGCTCCAGACATCTCTTTCTGATTTCCAGGCTGACATCTTCAACTTAGACGTTCTGTAGGCACCTCAGATTCAGCATCCCCCAAACGGAGCTCAGTATTTTTAAATTAAGGTATGTACATTGTTTTTAGACCTAATGCTATTACATACTTAATAAATTACAGTATAGTGTAAACATAACTTTTTAAAATTTTTTATTTTTTTAAAATTTATTTTATTTTTGGCTGAGTTGGGTCTTTTTTGCTGCACGCGGCCTTTCTCTTGTTGTGGCGAGTGGGGGCTACTCTTCGTTGTGGTGGGCATGCTTCTCATTGCGGTGGCTTCTCTTGTTGCAGAGCACGGGCTCTAGGCATGTGGGCTTCAGTAGTTGTGGCACGAGGGCTCAGTAGTTGTAGCTCGCAGGCTCTGGAGCGCAAGCTCAGTAGTTGTGGCTTGCAGGCTCTAGAGTGCAGGCTCAGTAGGTGTGGCGCACGGGCTTAGTTGCTCCACGGCATGTGGGATCTTCCCAGAGCAGAGATTGAACCTGTGTCTCCTGCATTGGCAGGCAGATCCTTAACCACTGCGCCACCAGGGAAGTCCCATGTAAACATAACTTTTATATGCACTGGGAAACCAAAAAATTTGTTTGACTCACTTTATTGCAATATTCACTTTATTGCAAGGGTCTGGAACAAACCTGAGATATCTCTGAGGTATGCCTGTACATGCCAGGTACTAGATGGAGAAAATGTAATGGTACAGGGACTGCCCTGGTGGTCCAGTGGTTAAGACTCTGCCCTTCCGATGCAAGTGGCACAGGTTCGATCCCTGGTTGGAGAACTAAGATCCCACATGCTGCGTGGTGTGGCAAAATTTTTTTTAAAAAATGTAATGGTACATAAAACTACGGAGAAAGTCTAATTACTAGTAGGTCTCTCTGGAAGAGAGACACCTCTTCCTGCACCATTACTGTCAGCCCTTCCCTCCCAGGTGAGTTTTGCAAAGCTCTTTGTCAATGGGGGTGGGGGCTAGGGTGGAACTTGGACTTTTGGCAACAGTGAAATATTATTGACCCATCAAGTGTAAAGCTAAAGAGGCTGGGGAATGCCCCCAAAAGGCCCCTGATGGAGCTTGGAAGAAGCTGTTCTCTGAGCAGTTCTAAGTGTGTTAGTGTATGTGTGTGGTTACTCAGTATATGTAAGTGTCAGTGTCCTTAGGGGTCTCAGAGCTGGGCATGGCACCGTACACAAAAATGTTCCTTTCCTCTTCTCTCCTCCTGCATTGTTGAGGTAAATCCAACCACAGAAAGGTGGCCCTCAATCAATCTACCCCCTTTCCCGACCTTATGGGCACTCAGACCCATCACCAAGGTGAAGAGAGTCACAGTCGAACACCAGTGGGCTGGGCTAGTCACTGCTCAAAAGTCACTGAAGGGGGATGGCTCTCCTGCCGGGAAGAGTTAGTCTTGGACTCAGATTTCTGTCCAGACCCTGACCTTATTTGCACTGATGTAATCAGCCAATATTGGCATAGCCCTGAGAGATCTCATTCCCAGCAGGCTTGGAGGTGGGGTGGTGCTGCTGCCATGCCTATATAGGGGCTCATCCAGGGGCCCAGAACTGTCCTGTGGCCTCTCCAGCTCATCATGGCTCGGGCACTGGGAACACCAGTTGTACCGTGGTTGTTGGGCTTGTGCTGGTCTCTGGCTAACGCCCATCCTCTTTCTCTGTGAGTGAAGCCGGGGCTGGAGGAGGACCGGGCTCCAGATTAAGAGTGGGCTAGGGGGCTTCCCTGGTGGCGCAGTGGTGGAGAGTCTGCCTGCCGATGCAGGGGACACGGGTTTGTGCCCCGGTCCGGGAAGATCCCACATGCCGCGGAGCGGCTGGGCCCATGAGCCACGGCCGCTGAGCCTGCGCGTCCGGAGCCTGTGCTCTGCAACGGGAGAGGCCACAACAGTGAGAGGCCCGCGTACCGCAAAAAAAAAAAAAAAGAAAAAAAAAAAAAAGAGTGGGCTAGGGTCAGTTTTTAGGTCTGGGGCAAGTCTGGGGTCAGGAGCTAAAGGAGAGGGATTGGACCCTGTGGAGCCAGACATCTCCGTGTCTTCTCTCTAGGGCTAATGCCCCTAGGCATGGAGCTGAACATGGGAATGCAACCAAGTTGGACCCCGATGTGATCGGTGAGACCCTGACTTCCTGAGTCTATCTGTCTAGCTGTGTCTCTGCGCTGTATCATCTGACTGGCCTTTTATTTGCTATCGCCCCACCTCCTTCCCAGAACGCTGCTCGGATGGCTGGGGCTTTGATGCTACTACCCTGGATGAGCATGGGACTATGCTGTTTTTTAAAGGTAGGAGGGGCTGGGATTGGGGCATTTGGGACCTCAGACTTGGTCCCCTTCATCGAGGGTGTATCCATCTGCAGGAGATCGTAGGAATTATCTGAGAGTATCACCCATAGCTTCTTTGTAACTAGCTCAGTAGGCCAAAAGTTTGTTCCGGGTCCCTCAGTGAGTGTGCGTTTTGCAGGGGAGTTCGTGTGGAAGGGTCAAGACTGGACTCGGGAGTTAATCTCAGAGAGGTGGAAGGATGTCCCTGGCCCCGTGGATGCTGCATTCCGCCATGGTCATGACAGAGTCTTTCTGATCAAGGTACGGCTGGGCCAAGGTCACGGCCAGGCCAGGAAGTGCTGGAATCAACACTAGAGACCCTCCGCCAAGTGGCCCTGGCATGGAGCCCTTACCAACAGGTTCCAGGTTTCCTCCCCCTGCGCCTGCCTTTTCTGAGAAAGCTCAGGCTAGGGGAGTCGGTGTGCACGCGGGCCTGGGAAGCACAACAGCCAGTGGCTCTTCCTCAGTCCTAATCTGCGTCCACACCTCTCTGCTACTCCTCAATCTGTCCACCATCCTTTCCTTCCGGGAAATTTCTTCCCTTGCTTCCACGACCCTGCGTCAAGTCTTCTTCCTGTGGTTGCCAGGTTGTTCACAACACAGTGGTACCTGGCCGAGGGGCAAGTGGAGGATGAGATCCAGCCCACTGTGCTTGTCAAGTCCCAGGCCTTGGCCCAGCCTGTGTCTGCTCCTAGCACCTTCCCCTGACTCGCACAAGGATGCTGTGTGGTCGGGGCGGCCCTCGCTACCAGCTTTGTTTTCCCTCCTGCCTCTTTTCCTGCTCTTCTCAGGCTTCTCATCCTGGGCCACGCCTTGAATGTTTCTTGGGGATCCTCCCCAGCCCTTCCATACACCCTGCCTGGGTGATCTCAACCACTGCCACGGCTCTGAGTTCTCTCCACGTTGTGGACCCCAGATCTGGATCTCTCCCCGGAGCTCCAGACATCTCTTTCTGATTTCCAGGCTGACATCTTCAACTTAGACGTTCCGTAGGCACCTCAGATTCAGCATCCCCCAAACGGAGCTCAGTATCTTCTGTACAAATTCACCCCTCCTCCTCAGTTCCCTGTTTCAGCAAATGGTACCACCACGTGCTGATTCCTGCAAGCCAGGTGCACATGGGTCTTGAGACCTGGACCCTGGTTATCTCTACAGGTTTATCTCCTCCTCCACCACATTCACTGTGTGCCAGCCACATGAGCATGCTGTGTACATGCTACTCCCTCTGCTGATAACGCCCAGTCCACACTTGTCTACCTGGAATATTCCTGCTCAGTTTTTAACTCTTGGCCCAAATGCCTCCTCCTCTGTGCAGCCTTCCAGGAATTCTCTAGGTTGACTTAGGTATTCCCCCTTTATTCCCAGTGCACTTCACATGCCTCCACCTTGGGGCTCACATGGCTAGGATTGTAGGATCCTTTCTGCTTTTGTACAGTGAACTCCTTGAAGGCAGAGACAGAGTCTTGCCACCCCTTTATCCCCAGTGCCTCTCACAATGCCTGGCATATGGTAAGTCATTCAGCAACTGTTTCTTGAGTGAATAAATGAACAAATGAATGTATGAATGGATGGATGATTGCAGGATGACTATTTGTGGATGTGTTTGCCAAAACCAGTGGTATTGCAGATAATTGTGCCATGGGAGTATCTGGTTGTACATAGACAGTTGTGTGTGGTACAGTAACAGTGATGGGATTTGCACAAACTGAAGTTGTGCAAGGGGACAGCACACTGTTGTCCACAGATGGACTGAGAGTGTGTGGGACTGCAGAAGGATATTATGTAAGTGCAATAGATCAAAGACGTGTGGGACGGCAGAGTGGCAGTATCTGGCGTGCATACTAAAAATAGCATGTTTTTGCATGCAGGGGGACAGAGTCTGGGTATACCCTCATGATAAGAAGGAATATCCAAAGTTGCTCCAAGAGGAGTTTCCTGGAATCCCATCCCCAGTGGATGCAGCTGTGGAATGTCACACTGAAGAATGCAGAAATGAGGGTGTCTTGTTCTTCCAAGGTCAGTCCAGGCTGGAATAAGAGAGCCTGGGGTAGTGGTAGGTTGGTGGTTATAGAGGTAGTGGTAGGGATGGTGGTGGTGGTGGAACCACTATATGGCTTCCTGATGAAGGGAAGGAGTAGAGAAGCCAATTATGGTCTAGTGGTCAAGTAGAGGAAGGAGGGGAAGTCATCCTGGAGAAGGTAACTGGGTGTAATTCTGCTAAAAGTCCCTCATTGTCCCCCATGACCCTTAGGACAAATCTAGGTTCCTTAGTTTTACATACAAGGTTCTCCATGACCAAGTCCCTATTGATCCTCCAGCCTTGAGTCTCATCAAACGCTTACCTTGAACATGAAGCCCCAGAAACGCTATGCTGTTCCCTGTACACCCAATTTGCTTCATGCTTTAGACTTTTGTTTCTGGAGTTACATCTCCCCATCTTGTCTGCCTTGTAACTCCTCCTTCAGATTTTAGTTTAAGTATCACCTTCTCTGGAAAGCTTTCCCTGACTCGTCCCACCGCCCTTGCTGAGCTGATCACGTGTACTTTGCTGCTCCATTTTATTGTATGATTACTTTCCTCAACTGTTTCCCTGCTGGGCTGTGAGCTCCACGTGATGGGGACCATATCTGGTCCATCCTGGGGCCAGTACAAACACAAGGGAAGGCACAGCCCGGCCTCACTGAATGCTTGTTGGTTGATTGGACAAAGGCAACCGCACGTGGTTCTGGGACTTCACTACAAAAACCAAAAAGGAACGTTCCTGGCAGGCTGTTGGCAACTGCTCTTCTGCCATGCGATGGCTCAGCCGCTACTACTGCTTCCGGGGTAACCAATTCCTGCGCTTCAACCCTGTCACGGGAATGGTGTTTCCTAAATACCCTCTGGATGTCCGAGACTACTTTATGCCCTGCCCTGGCAGAGGTGAGAAAGCCCAAGCCCTGGGACCTCCTGGAATTTGTCCACCTTCACTGAGTTCGCGGACCCCATATAAGCCAGCTCCTACCTTCACCCTGTGGAATGACACCTTGGCCCTTGCCCTAGCTCCACTTCCATTCTGGCTCTCCCCAGCTGTCCTCATATGGGGACAACCTGCACCCCCAATAACCCCAGCCATCTCTTCCACCTCGGAACTCATTCTGACCTCTTGCCTTCCTGTGTTCCCCCTCACCCATTTCTCCCCCAAGGCCATGCACACGGGAATGCGACTCGCCATGGGGATAAACGCTGTAGCCCAGATCTAGTCTTGTCTGCACTGCTGTCTGACAAACACGGTGCCACCTATGCCTTCAGTGGTAAGAGATGCCCTCCAACTCCCCCATCTCTGCCCTCCATACCTCCCGTCTCTTTCACGTGTGTCTCCCATCTCTGGCACATTTCCTCCATTTTCATCACTGTGCCCCATATTTTGTCCCGTCGGCCCCCATCCTTACATGCTATCATGCCCCTTTTCACCCCTCACTTCGTCCAATGCATATGGTTCAACCTGTCTCTCATCGCTGAGGCCTCTAGCTTCACCTGTCTGCCTCCCAGTACCATCTGTTGGTACATAGGGACCTCCTGGCCCCATGACTCCTCATATTCTCTTTGCTCTTGCATGTCTCGCAGGGTCCTCTGGCCCTCCCCACCTTGAGCTTCTCATCAGGAGCTCCATCTTGTTCCAGGTGCCTGGTTCCTATGTGCAGGCCTCTGGGCACAGCATTACCTGGGGATGAGATGTTCCCCTTGCTGAGAACCGGCCAACAACTGTTCAGTCCCTTAGACCTTTAGGCAATAGTTTCACCAGCCTGAAGAGATTTCTCCTCTGAGTGACCAGGAGAAACCCCTCTCCCCAGACCTGTGACATTAAAAACCATCGGATGATACCTAAGGATGTTCTGGGGCTAGTCAGACAGGTAGTGATAAGTCTTGATCTATACTTGAGAACAGCTCCAAGAGAAGGAGTGACCTACCACATTACACTCAGCCTAAGATATATGTATGATCAGACACAAATGTAAAATAGTGGTGAGAATACAGAAGAGTGAAAATCCTTTCTTGCTCCTAATCCCTGAATAAATCTGATCAGATATGACTACGAAGCTAGAATGAAAAATACACAGCTGCAAGGAGAGCATATGCCCACAGCAGGAATGCGTGCTGTAATGAGAACGTGCCTCCGTGATGAAACACACACCTGTAGTGAAAAGGTAGACCTATGCTGAGAATATATGCCAGAGTAAGAACACAAAAGTGTCAGAAGCACATGCAGCTACGGTGAGAGCGAGGCACCATGGGGAGGACACATACACAGAGCGAAATAGCAATGCTTACAGAGATAGAGAGATAAACAGACATAGAGAGATATGGAGATAGAGACACTAAGAAAATAGGGCCACAGGGACCACACAGAGATGTAGAGAGAACACCCAGCCATGGAGAGATCACGGAACCTCAAGACCATGTGTCCATAAGTAGAATGCAGCTGAATTCCTAAATCAGGAGTATTAGAGATGTTCTATAGCTGTTGAGAGAACATTGTTATGTTAAAAATACCCAGCTGAGGTGGGAACTCACTGTCTTGGTGAAAACACCAGTGTGACCCAGCCACTCAGCACAGGGCTGGTCCTCCCCTCTCCCTTATTGATAAGTCTCTTGTCTGTACCTCATAGCTGCTAATCCATTCTTTCCGTTTTGTCACTACTTCGGCTCGCACAGGGACCATCACGCCCTCTCTACTTTCTCTCTAGTCAGGATCTTTCAGCCTCAGATCCGACTGATAACTGCCTCGGCTCTCTTTTTCCTACTTGGATTTCCAGAGAGAGAATGGGACTGGCTCAGCCCATATTTTTATTCCAGACCACATTCGAGTGGCTGCTGGTCGGCCTCTGCATCGACTTCTAATGGACTGGGGGCTCAGCACTTACTTCCTCTGCACAAAATGCAGCGCAGCTCTGATTCTCAAAATAGGGGCCACGAGCAGCGTAGTTTCAGCAGGAGGGGAAGGTGGGTATGTAGTTACTGTGACTTGCCCAGTTAATACCCATAAGGAGAACTTGTGGTTGCATTGGGAATACCAGCTATTTTTCGAGCACCAAAAAATAATCGAGTACCTGATAGGCACTGGGCATTTTTTCTAGGCACTGAGATACAGTCGTGAACATGGCAGATGAGACACCTGCCTTCAGAGAGCCTGCTAGACGGAGAGAGGACAGTAAAAAAGAGAAAGTGAAAGAGAATACTTTCAGGCAGCGTTAACAGCTGTGATGTGTTCTGGGAACATCAGAATGCTTCTTATTCTCAAATACCATTTGAAGCTAGAATAAATGAATGTATGAGTCGTTGATGTTTTAAAATATAAAATAAAAGAATGTTAAGTGTCCCCAAAAAGCTGTGAAGAAAATAAGACAGGATAATGGGATAGAGGTGAAGAGAATTAGGGGCCCCTTCACTGAAGAGACGATTTTTGAGCTGAGATTTCAGTGATCAAAAGGAATTAGCCACGTAAAGCACTGGAGGAGAAGCATTTTAGGGAGGGTAGACAGCAAATACTTCGGGGAGGCAAGAAAGGAGGCCAGTGTGGCTGACACGCTGAGAAGGAGCCAGGTAAGTGGCTTGAAAAGAGGGAGGCAGGGGTCAGATGACATGGGCCTGGTAAGGATTTTCAACTGTAAAAGGAAGCCGGGAAGGGCTCTTGATCAGAGCTGTGATATGTTCTGGCTTATTTTTTTAAGCATCTGTCTTTTTATCTTACTTATTTATTTATTTAATTTATTTATGGCTGCGTTGGGTCTTCATTGCTGTGCGCTGGCTTTCTCTAGCTGGTGGCGAGCGGGGGCTACTCTTCGTTGCGGTGCCCAGGCTTCTCATTGCGGTGGCTTCTCTTGTGGCGGAGCACGGGTCCTAGGGTGCGCAGGCTTCAGTAGTTGTGGCACGCTGGCTTCAGAAGTTGTGGCTTGCGGGCTCTAGAGCGCAGGCTCAGTAGTTGTGGCGTACGGGCTTAGTTGCTCCGTGGCATGTGGGATCTTCCCGGACCAGGGCTCAAATCCGTGTCCCCTGCATTGGCAGGCGGATTCTTAACCACTGCGCCACCAGGGAAGCCCATGACTTATTTTTTTTAAAAGATCATCCTGGCTTCTTGTGGAATATAAGTCACAGAGGTACAATTGTGTAAGCAGGGAATCCAGCAAGGAGTTCTTGCAGCTGTCTGGATTAGAGGTGATGACAGCTTGGACTGGGATAACAGCAGCAGAGGTGGTGAGGGGTCATCGTGACGTATTCTGGAAGTCGGGCCCATAGCATCTAACCAATGCCTTGGGTATTGATCGGAGTGGGGAAGGGGAAAGAGAGGTTTCAAGAATGACTTGGCTTTTAGGGACTGGGAAACTAGGTGACTGGTGGTTTCTTTTTCTAAAATTGGGAAAGACTAGGGAAGGAGATGTGTGTGTGTGTGTGTGTGTGTGTGTGTGTTTGGTGGGGGCAGAAATAAGTTTGGACACATTAGGGTTTTGGTGTCTAATGGTCCCAAATGGACAGGTCAGGTAGGCAGCTGAGTTTGCGCCTGACACTCAAAGAAGCAGTCCATCAGATCCAAAGGGAACAGATCAAAAGTCATCAGTATATAGGTGGTGTTTAAAGCCCTGGACTAGGTGAAATCACCAAGAGAGTGAGTATATATAGAGCAGAGGTCCAAACTGGGGGATTCCAATAATAGATATCAGGCTGAAGAGGAGTCAGAAAGTTAAGAAGAACCCTGGAAGAGTCTGGAATCACAGAGCCAAGATCCAAAAAAGATATTTAAAGAAGGGACCTGTGAGCAGTCAAATGCCACTGAGAGGTAGAGTAAGATGTAGACATTAGATTTGGCAAGTTGGAGGATACTAGTGACCTTGAAAAGAGAAATCTCAATGGCAAAGGGAAACAGGAATGTAAGTGAAGTGGGCTGAGGAAGCAAAGGTAAATGAGAGTTTAGACAATTCCTCTAATAAGTTGTTATGAAAAGGGGAGAGGAAAATTAGGGTGCTGGTCTGGCTACTCCCTCCGTATCCTACCATCTCAAGGGATTAGAGAACACAGCCAGCGTGAGAACGCCCAGGGGAAGCTTGCTGCGCTGCTTCCTTTTGAACTCCTGGCCACTGTCTCACTGTAGCATCTCTGCACACAGACATCTGAGATGCATAAGGAGACCCCACTGAACCCCATGACGGACGTTGGCCTTACCTGGCAACTTGGCCACTGTTCTCCAAGCTCGCCCTTCCGTCAGGCCCCTACTGACTCCGATTCCAATTAGGTCACAATGCCCAACTTTGCCAACCAAGTCTTCCTCAGCTCCTCACATGGCCTCTTCCCTCTTGGCCTCTGGATGCATTCTTTCCTCCCTCTCGAGACTCACCCCTGCCTCTGTCACTTGCCTCTTCACTGCCTGGCCTTTTACCACCAGTACTAGAGGTACCTCTGCTACCCCACAGGATCCCACTACTGGCGTCTGGACAGCAGCCAGGACGGGTGGCATAGCTGGCCCATTGAGCATCTGTGGCCCCATGGTCCTTCAACAGTGGATACTGCCTTTTCCTGGGATGATAAGGTCTATCTGATCCAGGTGTGTGTTGGGAGTGACGCATGAGGTGGAGACTGGGAAAATACCCAGCTCTGTGCTGATTAATGTCCTTTGTCCTCCAGGGCACCCAGGTATATATCTTCCTGACAAAGGGAGGCTATATCCTAGTAGATGGTTATCCAAAGCGGCTGGAGAAGGAATTCGGGAGCCCTCATGGGATCAACCTTGATACTGTGGATGCAGCCTTTACCTGTCCTGGGTCTTCTCGCCTCCACATCATGGCAGGTGAGGGGTGTCGGGCGCTGAGGGGGGGGCCTGTTCTGCTACTTCTCCGTGGCACAGATCCCCGTCATGGCGTGAGAAGAGCCAGGTCAGGATCCCCATGACGTGGAAGCCATGTTATGTCCGGTGTTTCTTCCCAGGACGGCGGCTGTGGTGGCTGGACCTGAAGTTAGGAGCTCAAGCCACGTGGACAGAGCTTCCTTGGCCCCATGAAAAGGTTGACACGGCCCTGTGTATGGAAAAGTCTCTGGGCCCCAGCTCGTGTTCCGCCAATGGTCTCGGCTTGTACCTCGTCCAAGGCCCCAATTTGTACTGCTACGGAGACGTGGAGAAATTGAATGTGGCCAAGGCCCTTCCCCAGCCCCAGAAAGTAAACAGCCTCCTGGGTTGCCCTCACTGACAGCACTGCTGATGTGAGGCTGGCCCAGCTCCTTCTCCTGGTTTTCCTTACAATAAAGCCAGAGTGCTCCCTCGCTTGGATCAAAAGGCCCTGGTTGTGGAACAATCTCCCTTCTTTCTTTGAGTTGAGCAGCTCGTAACCTCTCTTTGGAGGCTCTTAAATAGGCTGTGGGAGACCAGGGAGGGGAGGGCTCAGGGACAGACCTCATTTCTGCACAGGTGATTCCTGAACCCCGGTCATAAACTGACTTTTTCCAGACGACTGAGACAGAGAGGGAAACAGAGGAACCAAAGTAGAGAAAGGAAGCCCTGTGTCTACCCAGCACGTAAGAGGCAGAGCAGGGACTCTGCCCCCACCTGCTAATAACTGACCACAGCTTGGCCCCAGGACATTGGGAAAATAGGGCTGGAGGCGGCTACGTTTGTGCAAAGTGGGTTGGCTCGGTGCTGCCACGGAGGGCCGCGCGGGCCCTCAAATCATAGGTCCAGGGGGTTCAGGGAGCATCACTCCAGAAGACAAGTCTTTGGTTGCTATGAGTTAGGCATAACAAGTGGAATGAAAACAGAGCGTTTTCACTCACCTGGGGCAAGCTGGGGAAAGGGGAGGAAGCCTGATTCGGGGGGGTGGCACCATGAAACACATCTGCAAAACGTCACACAGCCCTTGGGGGGTCCTGCTGGCTAAGTCCCCTGGGTATCTGCACCATCTAGGCCAGCAAGTGTCGTCTGGGTGGAGGTTGCAGTGGTTTGTTCTTTTCAGGTCATAAGCTGACCAAGGCTTTAGGCTCCAAACTTACTGACAACCATTTGACTGGGGATTGGCCTGGACTATAGACAACTGGGTCTCAGGTGAGACCCTTTTCCTCCTCTACGTTTCCAACCCACCTGAGCTTGAAAGTTTGTTTGTTTTGGGCTCAAAAAAATAGCCTCAGACTCTAGCAGAGGGCCCTCATTCTGAGCTTCCATATCTTAGCCTCAGTGACTTCTTCCATAAAATGGGTATAATACTAGACACCTCCCAGTGACAATGAGTATGGATGGAACTCAACCCATCTCTTGGATTCACTCCGGAAGGGGCCTGAAAGGATACCCACACTCTGGCCCATGGCCTCTCCTGGTTTAGGGTCAGCCCCTCCTGACCTGGTGGCCTCCTGCTCTTTCATGGGTAGAAGAGTAGATGGACAAGCTTTGCACTGGGAGGCCAGGCCATAGAGTGGCTCCCAATAGGCACCAGGCCCCTGCGGTTCAGTTGAATTGCCTGAGGTTCCTTGCCCAGCCTCAACAGCTAGGAAGGGAAGCAGGGGATGAACCTGGGCCCTTTAGATCAGGGTCCACCCAGCACTTGTGGTTGGCTGGGGCTGGGAACTAAGGTAGGGGCCAGGCACCAGGGCTGTGGGGTCCACTTCCAAGGAGTGTCTTGAGCTTTCTTTTCCAACCCAGAAGATGTCTGGATGGTTCTCCTCATGGGATGGCTGCTCCCCCTTCAGTCTGAGGGGTGAGAACAAGGCCAGAGTCTCAGTTCTGGGCCTTATTCAGTCCATGTGTCACCTATGGGGCCATCCCTGCATCATGTCAGGGAGGCTAGAGGTGTCTAAACAGTTATCCAGCAACTCTGCTGGATACTCAAGGTTAACTTCCTCCTCTCTATTGAGAAAGGAGAACTTAAGTCTCCTCTTTCTTCTCTTCTCCCATCTGCTCTGTTGCAGGGAAGCCTCTAGCTTGTGTCCAAGGACTCCAAGAAAAGGTCCAACTCATGCTTCTTCCATCCATGCATTTAGTACCTCCTATGTTCAGGGCAGTGCATTTGATGCTGTGGACCATGTCTTCCTCCTTGAGTCTTTCCTCCCTTGGATTTCCTCCATGACATTTACTCTCTCCTGATCGTCTCTTACTCTCTGTTTCTTCTCAGCTTTCCTCTTGGCCTTCTTTTCCTCTGCTGGCTTGCCAAATGCTGGCATTCCCAGAGTTCAATCCTCCATCCTTTTCTCTTCTCATCCTATATGCTCTTCCTGGGAATGTATTAGAACAATCCTGTTCAAGAAGGGTGTTGAGGAAGTCCTTGCCAGGACTAGCAACTGACTGATGAATTCCACTGCGATATAATATGTAGGAAGATTCTACTCCTTTGGACTTCCCAAATGATAACAACCACCCTGAAGAAAGAGGGTTTATTGGATCAACTACAAGAAAAATTACAATATCAAAGCAATATTTACATGTAGTGGTAGAAAAGGCTGCCTTTGCTCCAAAAGTGTCTTTGCCGCTAATTGAGTTGTAAGCTCTATTCTTCCCTACAGGTGATTTGGGTGCCAACTGCCTGGTAATGCAGTTGTCCACCAGGCTGATCTAGCAAACCAAATAGCATAAAGCCAGTACTCTTGGTTAATGACTCTGGATGGATTTGCTTCTAATCCAAGTTTTTCCTGATAGGTCCAAGGTAATCATTTTAAAAGTTTGCTGCCTCAGAGGGACCCACATTGGTCAAAACCACACATAGCATCCGAGGTGGCTCATAGGCTATTGGTTGCTCTAGAAAGCATCAGAAGGGGGATGTGATACAATAGAGAAGGGATGGATGAAGGGCACAGGTTGACTCCCCACTGATCAGGAGGCTTTGCAGACCTAGGAGATCAGGGATTCAGGAAGATGGTGTGTGGGTCACACTGCACTGTGTGTGAACTGCACACTTTACTTTTTTCATCTTAGCTAAGTAGACTCCTCTCCCCATCCTGACCATCCTATCTGCGAACCTCTGATTACCTGAAGAGACTTCCCTGGATACTGAAGCCATTCTGTTCAATGGGACTGGCAAGACAAGTATTCTGATGGGCTGCTTGTAAATGAGCAATATTTCTGGATTCTTTTCATTTGCTCAAGCAGAAATCCGGAAGTCATCCTTCCCTTTATACTACCATAGCCGATCAATCAACTGATCACCAGTTTTTGTGAATTCCACCTCCTGAACATTTATTAAACCTATGCAATTTTTTCCATCCCTACTCCCACCACTATAGTCATCTCCTACCTAGACTATATCAATTGCTTTCTAACTGGTCCCCACCCTGCCAGTTTTGCTCTCCTCCTATCTATCCTCCACTTAGCAGCCAGAAGTGATCTAAAATGCAAGGGTGAACATGTCCCTCCCCTGCCTCAAACTCTATGTTGATTTTCCATTGCCCTTAAAATAAAGTCCAAAACCCTAAGCCTAACATACAAGGCCCTCCTTGATTTGGTACCTGTCCATCTTTCCACCTCACCTTATGCCATTCTTCTCCACACCCATACCGGCCACCCATTATTGGACTTCCCCTTTGACTTGGAATCATTTTCTCTTCTTTTGGATAACCTCTATCTCCTTCACCCCTTCCCTTCACATAAGTGCCCTTCCATATGAAAGCCTTCCCAAACCTCCCCAGACCAAATTTAGTCCATTCACATAGCATCATGTACATCTTCAAAATACTCATCACATTTCTAATATGTTTAATATCTCTTTCCCTTGTTATTCAAGCTCCCTGAGGGCAAGGACTCAATATTGTTTCTTTACAAGTTCCTAGCACCAAGGACAGTGCCTCCCACATGATAATGATTTGTTGAGAGAGAATGATCAAATGAATGAGGACACCTTTCTTCTTCTGGGTAACTCTTACTCACCTTTCAAGGACAAAGGTCACATGTTATCCCCTCCAGGTTGGGTGACAGTTAAATCTGATTCATCTTTGGGTCCCTAGGACTTAGCTTGGGACTTGGTACATGATTCATATATCATAGAAGCTTGTCAAGTCATCATAAATTCTTGTCCAGGAGTTGATAATGTTTGAAGCTGAATGATGGGTATATGAGGGTTCATTATACTGTTCTGTCTCCTTATGTTACATATATTTGAAATTTTCCATAACAAAAAGTTAAGACATTTATATTCACCTCAAATCAAGTGAAAGTGTAGTCAGAGATGACCTTGAGGCTCCTGGCTTAGGCAAGCAGTAGATGGTGGTGCCACTCACTGGGATGGATAAAGTGGAGCTGCATCCAGTCATGTGTGTGTGTGTGTGTGTGAGTGTGTGTGTGTATGAGTGTGTGTTCGTGTTCGTGCACACAGGCACTGGGGAGGGTTTTTTTCACCCCAGTGAAACTTCTTAGAAGGTCAATAAAGGGGATGAGACAATGAATTTAGATTTGGACATTTTTAGTTTTAGGTACCTTGAGGGCATCTTGAGTCAGTTGCTCAGTACTTAGTAGTTACAATAAATTAAATCGTCTGCCTTAGAGGAATGAGCCAGGAGAGGGTCTGGATGGTAATATTCCCCCTCACTATCTTTGAAAGCCTCTGTGCCGCTGACCTGACCACTGGGAACTATCTCACTATCCAGGGAGTCTGTGCAATATTGGGCCCCATCATTCCTTCCTTCACACCTTTCGTCCACATTCCCCCTTCTTCCTTCCCTCCTGTGAATTTCCACCGGGGAGCGATTCATTCTTCACATCTGCAAGGCCTTGGTGTCACAGTTTCATGTTCAGCAGCAGTGGTAGGGTGTTAAGAAACATCTGGGTTCCAGGTTGTTTCCCCCACTTACCTGTGACTGCAGGCAAGTCGTTTTACCTTTCTGAACCTCAGCATCTGCCTCTGAAAACTGAGGATGATCATAGTGGCGACTTCACAGGGCTGATGTGAGGACGAATGCATATAACGGGTTTAGCACAGAGCCTGGCACCGTGTAAGCGGCCACTAAATAAGAGCTATTATTATCACCAACGCTGTGCCCTCATCGCTTCTCCACCAGGACGTCACGGAGTGTTGCCGCAAGAGCAGAGCAGGCTGCCTCCTCGGAGCCCCTCCCCGCGCGGCCGCGGCCCTGGCATTGCCACAGCCGCTCCCGCTCCAACCCCTCGGTGAGTCGCCCCGCCGGGGTGCGGGGCCGGGGCCCTGTGGGCCGCACAGGGTGAGTCCAAGGCCTCGTGGTGGAGGGCGGTGCCGGGCTGGGCGGGGGTCGGCGGAGGCTGGGGCAGCGCTCTGGAACCGTGGGACCCGGGCGCAGGGATGGCGGCCGGCGAGGGGCTTTGGGCCGCTGGACTCACCGAGGCCCGAGGGTCCCGCAGGGAGGGGCCCTCCGCTCGGCTGCCACCAGTGACGCCGCCGAGGGGCTCCCGCTCCCCGGCCCGCGTCCGGCCCAAGATGGCGCCCCTCCCCCCACCCGCTGCCCCGCGCGCGCCTCCGCTGCTCCGGGCGCGGCCCCGCGGCCCGCGCGCTCCTGGGCGGGGGATGTTGTGATGGAGAAGCCGCCGCGGAGCCCGAGCCCTGCAGCCTGAGCCACCTCCGCCACCTGGGCCTGGGGCCTCCCCGCGCAGGTAGGAGCTGCCCCTGCCGGGACCCAGCCCGGGCGGTCGGATCCCGGCCTCCAGTGGCCGGCGGACCCCGCAGCCCGAGCTCCGCGGCGGCCCGCGTCCCCCCGCCAGGCCCCATCCCCGCGCGCGGCCCTCCCACCGCGTATTCCGACTACCCTCCTGTTCTCCCCCTTACAAGGTCGGACTCTACTTCGGTCCTCACACCGTCCCCTCCCCGACCTTTACCTCCTGCCTCTCCGGGATGAATAGGGAGCGAGAACAGGGGAAGGGAAGCGAGGGGCGGTGGGGGGATGGGGGATGGGGACTAGGGGATGGGGGAGGGGAGGTCAAGGACTGGGAAGAGGACGTGTGGTGAGGTAAGCTCAGAGGCTGCACGGATTCCTGCAGGGTCCCAGGCCTGGCATCTGTCAAGCCGCATTCTGTTGCCCTCGGCGACCGAGGGGTGTGCCCTGGGGCCGCTGTGGCCCCCCCTCGGCCAGGAGGCCTAGCACTGGCAGGAGCACCCATTAGGAGCAGTTTTCCCGCTGCCAATTCAGAGGATATTTCGAACCTATTGAATCTGCCTGTGCGTTTCTTGCTTTCCCAGTACCTCAGAGGCCCAGCTCTCTCCACTCCTTAAAGCCAGAACCTCGCCTACACTTGATGTCTTTATTTCCTCACGTCCCATTAATTCACTTCACTTGGTCTTCTGTCTCTGCACCCGCGGAAACTGCTCAAGCCAAGGTCACTGGAGATGTCCATGTGGCCAACTCCAATGGACACTTTCCTATTATCCGCCTTCCATTTTCTAGTATTAGTGGTGTGCGTCAGCTCTCCTTGAAATGTTTTCCTGGTTTCTGTCCTGCAGCATTGTCTGCTCCTCAATCTCATTTGCTACCTCCTTCCCCTCTCTTTAGATGCTGGCGAGGCGCTTGGTTCTTTCCTGGGCCATCTTCGCTCATTCTGCACTTTCTCCTCGGGTCCTTTATTCACTCTCAAAGCTTCAAATTTCATATATATACACACACACACACACACACACATATGATTCTCGGATTTATACATCTTGCCCAGATCTCTTTCCTGAACTCCAGATGCAATATCCAACTGGCCTCATGACATCCCCTTGGAAATCCAACAGGAGTTTCCAGACTTACTGATCCCAAGCTGTATTATCTTTCCTATGTTCCCTCTCTACCCCTTCTTTCAAATCTGCTCCTCCTTCAACTCTCAGAAATGGATACTTTCCAATCAGCTACCCAAGCTGGAATCCTAGGCCACATTCTAGATTAATGTCTCTCTCTCTCACTCTGTACATCTTATGTCACCAAGTTCTGTTACATCCACTACCTAAGTATTTTACAAATCCATTCATTTCACTGCATCTTACCCACTGCTGCCAAACTTAATCTAGGCCACACCCCCCCTTTTTTCCTTGATTGCTCTGATACCCTCTTGCCTACCTCCTCTTAATACTCTAACGTAGTGTTTTCCTTAAAAAAAAAAAACTATCTGATCATTTATTCATTCAACAAGTATACTTTGAGCGCCTAATATATACCAGGTACTGTCAGGCACTGAATATATAATTACGAGCAAAATAGGCTGTGTCCTTGTCCCCATGGAGCTGACAGTCTAAGGGGAAAATCAGATAAGAATAAAATTACGAATGTAATAAATACCATGAAGGGAAAGGTGAATGGTGCCTTGAGAACACACAAGAGCACCACCTAAACTGGACTAGGAGGTAGGGAGAGAGGGTCAAGGAAGGCGTCTCTGAGAACATGACATTTGACCTAAGAGGCAAAGGAATTAGACTGAGAGGGTAGGGGAAGGAGGGTCCAGGCAGAAGGGAATCACGTGCAGACACCTGATGGAAAGAGAGAGCATGATGTCTTCGAGGAATCAAAAGCAGGCCAGTGATGCTGGACAGCAGAGTGCCAAAGCTGGAGGAGGAAGGCTGGGCCGGACAATCGAGGGCATGTTAGGAATTTTGATCTTAAAGTCTTTGTCCTTGGTGTGGACTCTTGACGGTAGTGGATGCAGAGAGTCGATCAAGTCCAAAAATTTTTCTTGGATAGAAAATCGTCAGTACCTGGGGATGGATTGAATGTGGGGAGTGAGGGAGAAGGTGGTGTCAAGAATGGTATTGCTGGGCTTCCCTGGTGGCGCAGTGGTGGAGAGTCCGCCTGCTGATGCAGGGGACACAGGTTTGTGCCCTGGTCCGGGAAGATCCCATGTGCCGCGGAGCGGCTGGGCCCGTGAACCATGGCCGCTGGGCCTGCGTGTCCGGAGCCTGTGCTCCGCAATAGGAGAGGCCACAGCAGTGAGAGGCCCGCGTACCGCAAAAAAAAAAAAAAAAAATAGAATGGTATTGCTACTTCTGGTTTATAGAACAGAGCTGGTGGTCATGTCATTCCATGAGCCAGGATCCTGAAAGGACCAGTTAAGGTGTGGGAGAGAGAAACATGAGTGGATATGCTGGTTTGAGAGGCCTTTGAGACATCCGAGTGGAGATGTTGAGTAGAAAGTTGAATGTGTGTGTCTAGAGCTCAGATGAGAGGTCTGAAATGAAGGTGTACTTTTGGAAAGCATCAATTTGTAGGGGGCACCTGAAGCTACGGGCATGAATGAATACCTGTGTCGAATATCGGGTGAGAAAGAGAAAAGGGCATAAGAACAAGCTGTGAGAAACTCCAGCGTGTAACGGCTGGCGGAGGATGAAGAGCCAGCAAAGGAGTGTAAGAAACCACCAGGCAGTAACTAGAGTGTAGGAAGAAAACCAGGAGATGTACTGTGTGGAAGCCATGGATGAAAGCTGGATGAGAGGCCCATGGTGTCAGATGCTGCTGAGAGTACAACCAGGGTGAGCACTCCAAGGGTCTGTTGGATTAAATGACACAGGGGTCATGTTGACCTTGGTAGGAGCTGTTACTGAAGCATGTTGAGAGTGGAAGCAGGACTGGGAATAGTTGAAGAGTGAGACCCAGGTGAGGACACGGCAGCCATGAGTGAAGACAGCTCTTTCAAGAAGTTTGCGGATGTGGGGGAGAAAAGAGAGTAGCAAGTGGCGCTGGAAGAATGTCAGGTCAAGAAAGACTCTGTGTTTAAGTCGGGAGATGGTGGATCCCGCTGAGGAGTGGTTGATTAGGTAGAAGAAAAACATGGATTAACAGTGGCATACGATTCCTGGAAAGGCATGAAAGGAGGGATTTAAGTGACACGTGAAGCAACTGGTTTTAGGAAAAAGGTGGTAAAAGGATAGGTGCTGAGTTTGTAGGTTGGAGGATGTTCTCTGGCTGATAGCTGCCATTTCCTCCGTGAACTGGGAGTGCGTTGGGGGTCATCCTCTGAGAGGGAGGGATGGTGAAGGGGGTGGTCCAAGGAGAGTCGTGTTCTTGTCTCAGGCAGGTCTTCGCCAATGTCTCGGTCAAAGTAAGCCTCGGGCTCCTATAGTGCCCTGTTCTTTCCCCATCAAAATAGTCAATCACTTATTCAACAAATAGGGAGTGCTTCGAGTGCCAGGTACTGCCATTACACTGCATTGTAACGAGGTGTTCAGTGACTGTTTCCCTGCTAGACTGTGAGCTCCTTCGGGGAACAGTCATTTCTTTATTACTCATCACTCTCCCCCCATGCCCAGCACAGTGCCTGGCATATAGTAAGTGGTCAGGTTAGAAGACCATTGACCTTGAGCAGGCCTCGCCTGTCTACCAGTGTGGTCTCCTATCAGCCCCTTCAGGCTTAGTGGCCACTCTTTTAGCTCCTCCCCTGAGGGCTCCGCCCAGCTGCCTGCCTTGAGCCAGAATTCATTTGTCTCTTTCCATCCTTTGAGAGGCTCCAGGTATGGGTAGCACCAGTGAGAGGGGAGAGGCTAGGTTGTGCCCCTTCTTGAAGGTATTGGGCAACTGGTCATCCTTTGACCTTAAAGAGTGAGGTGAAGGAGACCGCACTGCTTTGGGCTAGGCGCTCAGGCTTCAGCACTCTTCACACAGCAGAACTTCCCCCTTCCCTCCCCCAGTGCTTTCTGCCCCCATGACTGCCCTGCAGTCACCCTGGTTCTTCACTGTCCCAGCCTCACGGGGCACGTGCCCTTCCCCGACCACACTTCCAGATGCTAAGGAGGTTGGTCCTGGCCTGAACACTGAGAAACCTGGCTCCGTACACTGCTGCTTCAGAGAAGGGCCTGGTACCCCTGTGATGCTCTGAGTGTGGCAGAGTCATGGGGCCTTCCATCTCCTGAAACTCCTGGAGATGCCACTCAAAGGAAAGCCTTTGAGCTAGGGTATCGGCTTAAGCTAGCTCCCTCCCTCCCTTTTTTCCTAGATCTCAGGCCTCACCTGTCCAGGACCCCATCCTACTTCCTGCTCAGGGACCCTTCATCATTCTCCAGCACCCTCCCTGACACTCCCATCCCCAGCCCATGAGGCCACACAAGCCTGTCTCAGTGTCTATCCCCAATTAGTTCTGAGCTTCTAGTTCCTGTTCCTCTCACCCCTCCATCCTGACCAGGGGCCCACTCTGTGCAGACGCACAGCACACTCTCTTTGCTAATGGGGTGCGAAGTTGAATGAGACAGGGTCTCAGATGTTCGGACAGAATGCAGTACTGGGTATGGTGAGCCAGGGAGGGAATGGGCACGTGAGGATGAGGATAGGGGACTGAACAGAAAAGACTTACTGCTTAGGAGCTTTGACCGCTGAGCCAAGTAGTGAAACATAAGAGGTCCTCACAAGGGGAGACGGGATTCCAAGCCGAGGGATCAGTGTAAACAAAGAGCCAGGGCCATGTGAGTGTGACGTGTTCTAGAATCCACCATACTTCCTGTGGCTGGAGTGTAAGGTGGGAAGGAGGCAGGACGGGGTGGAGGCCCGAGAGGTCATAGGCATTGGCTCAAGGAGGCTCTTGGTGATCTGCTAACGAGTACAGACATTATCCTAAAGGCAGTCCTGAGCCATCTGACTTTTTGAGCTGGAGAGTGACACAATCTGGTTTCCATTTCTGGAAGATTACTGTGGTTCTGGGCAGAGACAGGGCCGTCTGTCTTTCTCATTTATGCTGGTGGCCACGAGCTTTCTCATTGCCGAGGTGGAGCCATACCGAGCAGACCAGCAGGTGGTTACACGTGAGGCAGACATGTGGACAGGGACCTTCTCACATTTATTTCACAGATGTGTGCATAGCATTGTGCTAGGGTCTGAGGGGATAGGAGTGATGGAAAGGCGAGCTATGGCCCCTGCCCCAGGACCCGGCACTGCACCCGAGAGACGGCAGAGCCTTGCGGGGCAGCCTAAACACCTCCGGGCTGTCAGTGCTCAGGGTTGAGAGCTGCGCTGTGGAGACAGAGAACACTGGGGCCATGGGTTCAAGGAGAGAAAGAACTCAGGGCACACAGGCAGGTGGAGAGCGCTCAGGTAAGAAACTGAGGAGAAAGGACTGTGCAGCGGGAGTCTGAGGGGAAGGTGTGCCTGGGAGGCGGTCCGTAGGGGAGAGTTGCATGTTGCGGGGAGGTCAGGTAGGAAGAGACCTCTGAGTGAGGGTATCAGGGAGGGGAGGATAGTGTCTAAGAGGGTCAGGCGGAGACACAGTCGGATAACGGTTGGTCAGGGAGAATAAACTGTGAGGGGGTGGCCAGGGAGGGTCCAGGGAGTGAGCACATTATAGCGGGGTCAGGGAAGGAGAGAAGCCTAGCAGTGGAAGGTCAGGGAGATGGGGAGGGTGGAATGGGGCTTTGAGGGTGAGATCAGTCGTTAGGGTGATGGGCTTGGCTGATCGGAGGAGAAGGTGATCCACGAAGCGCTTCTGAGGATGCAGGAGGGGGTCCGAGGGGATAGGACTGGTGGACTTTCACTGTGGGACAGGAGACCTCACCTGAAGGGCAGGTGGAGTTTGGTTGGGGCATCGTGAGCAATGGTTGAGACACAGTAACACGACCGGAGTATGTTTTCTGAAACTGGCAGAGGAGATGCAAAATGGGGCCTGGGGCAGATGGGAGGGCAGATTCCTACACTGATTCAACAAATATTTATTGAGTTCTTGCTCTGTGTCAGCACTGTGCTAAGCCCTAGGCATACTACATTGAAAAAAAAAAATCAAGAAAGACAAAATCCTCACCACCATGGAACTGAAATTACAGTCATGAGCAGACAATCATTGAACAAAGTAAATAATAACTTAGCTTGTCAGGTGGTGTTGGGTGCTGGGGGGAGTTTGGGGATTGCTGGGAGGGGCCCCGGTGGCCTGCAGATTTACAAAGGGTATCCGGGGAAGGCCTCACTGAAAAGGTGACATTTGGGCAAAGACCTGAAGGGCTGGAGGGTCCAGATCAAAGACTCCTGCAGTGACCCAGGCATGGGGCATTATAGGGGCTGGCAGAGGAATTGATACCCGAGGTGAGATACTTTATCGAAACAGTCACCAAAATGTTGCTTCAACTGGTCAAAGGAACCACGAGTTGGAGCTGAAGGCCCTTCCTTTATGACCTGCCTTCCTAGGACCTTGCCCTTGAGGGCTTGGTCTATGCTCATTCTCTCTTGTCCTCATGGTCTCTAGGATGGGGTGAGCTCGGGGGCTGATTGGACCCAGCGATTTATGACGATAGGAACAGAGCGTGGGGAGCTCACAGTGGCGGGGCTGTGCATAGCGGTGTGGCAGGAGGAAGGGGGCAGGCAGTGTCCAGTGTCCAGAACACACGAGCCAGTCCCTCACCATCTGTGCCCCTGGCACAGCAAGCCCCAGTTGGATGAGCTGGGGGTGGGGACGCACAGAGAGCCATTGTGTGGCGTCTCTGCAGTTGGGAGTGAGGGCAAAGCAGGGGCTGGCTGTGCTATCCCAGCAAGCTCAGCGCTGGGGATTTGGGGATGGGGTGGACTGTGGGCCTGGGCCTTGTCAGTGGGGGTGGGGTTTGAGCCGGTGGTGGTGGTGATGGCGGACAGAAGTTGAGCCCAGTTATTCTCCTGGGAAAATAGCTCAGCGGACACAGCGGTGTGTGCTGGCCTGCTGAGCGCAGGGAGATGAGGAGGTGCAGGGCACAGGCCTGGGACAGAAGCAGGGGTGCTGCTATCCTGACCTGGAGGCTCAACGTGGTCTCCCCTCCCTGCCTGCAGGATCTGCCAAGGCCATGTCTGTTCCATCATCCCTGAGCCAGTCGGCCATTAATGCCAACAGCCACGGAGGCCCCGCGCTGAGCCTGCCCCTGCCCCTGCACGCTGCCCACAACCAGCTGCTCAACGCCAAGCTGCAGGCCACGGCCGTGGGACCCAAGGACCTGCGCAGCGCCATGGGGGAGGGGGGGGGACCCGAGCCGGGCCCCGCCAATGCCAAGTGGCTAAAGGAGGGCCAGAACCAGCTCCGGCGGGCTGCCACAGCCCACCGTGACCAGAATCGCAACGTGACCTTGACCCTGGCTGAGGAAGCCAGCCAGGAGCCCGAGATGGCACCCTTGGGCCCCAAAGGCCTGATGCACCTGTACTCTGAGCTGGAGCTCTCCGCCCATAATGCGGCCAACAGAGGGCTCCGAGGACCCGGCCTGATCATCGGCACTCGAGAGCAGGGCCCAGAGGAGGGAGAGGAGAAGGCAGCAGGGGAGGCCGAGGAGGATGACGAGGACGAGGAGGAGGACGAGGACGACTTGTCTTCTCCCCCAGGGCTGCCGGCGCCCCTGGGGAGTGCGGAGGTGCCCCCCGGGCCCCAGGCCCTCGCAGACGGCCCCCGAGAGCATAGCAAGAGTGCCAGCCTTCTGTTTGGCATGCGGAACAGCGCGGCCAGTGACGAGGACTCGAGCTGGGCCACCTTATCCCAGGGCAGCCCCTCCTATGGCTCCCCGGAGGACACAGGTACCTTGTGGAGCTTGCTGTGGGGAATGTGGGAGGGCGAGAGGGCGGGGGGGGGGGGGGGGTCCCTCCATACAGAGGGCCAGCCTGGGCGTGAGTCACAGAGCCTGTATCCTCAGTCCTCAGCAGGCCACGCCCAGGTTTTCCTGAAGGACATGGCCCCTACGTTCAGAGAGTGCTTGAACAAGCACTAGACCCACCCTCCCACACTCCCGGTGGATGGTGGCCTAGGTCTGTGTATGAGGCACTTACCAGGTACTGGCACTGTGCTCAGCATTGTCGTATGGAATCCTATTTTTTTATGCCCATACTACAGGTGACAAAATAGAGGCCTGGAGAGGTTTAGTCCTTTCCCAGGGTCACAGACAGTCTGAGATCACAGTAGAACTGAGATCTAAACCAAGCCCAAGTGCAGACCCGAGCTCTTGGCCCTAGCTGCCACCGATGCCTACAGCACGGTGAGCCCAGGTGCACTCCGGGCTGTTAGTTAGAGGCAGCTCCTCCCCACAGAGGTCTATTTGGAAAAGAATGGGGTATTGTGTGCAGAGCACCACACTGGACGTTGCAAGAGTACTGTTTAGTCAGGAATAAGATATTGACTAAAAGGAAGCAAAGGAAGAATAAACATATGCTTTGTTGGGGTGGGGGGGATAGATATTAGGACTCCCAGGATTGACCATTAAATGTGTCCCATTTAAATAAGTTGAGTCTCTGCATTTGCTAGTGTCACATAGAGATGCAGACGGCTGAGGAGCAAGGGGCAGAGATAATGGGCTGCGGCCACAAGCCTGGGCTGGATGTTAGTGTCAGGAAAGACTCCTCCCACACCAGGCAGCAGGCACCTTACCCAGACCCCAAACTGGGGGACCTTTGCAGGGAGCATGCAGTTCAGATGAGCCAAGGGCAGCATGTCATCCCCTTTCAAAGAACTTACTATGGACATTTTCAGACATATACAAAAATAATAGAATAACGAGCCTGATTTACCCATGACCCAGTTTCAACAATTAGCAACACGTGGCTAACCTTGCTGCATCTATACCCGCACCTACTCCTGGGCCCCAGCCTAAGTTATTTTGAAGCAAATATGTCGGTAAATGTTTACTCATGCTTTTCTTTTTGTCTGCACCGTGCGGCATGCGAGATCTTAGTTCCCCAACCAGGGATCGAACCCATGCCCCCTGCAGTGGAAGCTCGGAGTCCTAACCACTGGACCACCAGGGAAGTCCCCACTCATTCATGCCTTTCTGAAAGATAAAACTCTTTTGAAAAAAAATCCACAATATCAATATCATACCTACGGAAATTTAGCAATAATTCCTTAATATCATCGAATATCCAGTCAATGTTTACATTTCCCAGTTGTCTCCCCACTCTTTAAAAAGTTTGATTCATTGCATCAATATCCAAATAGGAACAGACCTTTTTTTTTTTTTTTTTTTGCGGTATGCGGGCCCCTCACTGTTGTGGCCCCTCCCGTTGCGGAGCACAGGCTCCGGATGCGCAGGCTCAGCAGCCATGGCTCACGGGCCCAGCCGCTCCGCGGCATGTGGGGTCTTCCCGGACCGGGGCACAAACCCGCACCCCCTGCATCGGCAGGAGGACTCTCAACCACTGCGCCACCAGGGAAGCCCAGGAACAGACCTTTTGATAGTCAATACGTCAAGATTTCTTTTGATCTATACATTATTCCTCCATCTCTCTATTTTTGCTCGGTGTTTTGTTGTTGTTGTTTTAATTGAAGCCACTGTGTTGTTTGCCCTGGGCTTTCCGTGGTCTGGATTTGCAGACCCTCCCTGTGTGGTGTTGAACATGTTCCTCTTTCCCTGGATTTCCTGTAAATTGACAGTGAATTCTAGAGCCTTGATCAGATTCAGATTTGAGGGGTTCTTTGTGTTTTGTTTTTGTAAGAACACTTCACAGGCGGTATTGAGTAATTCTACCAAGGACAAAGTCTGATTGCCTGTCTTTAGGGGGATGTTAGCGGCAGTCAGTGGTCATCGCCTGGGTCCCTTTTGCAGGGAACAGCTACTACTCCACTCCAGCTGGTTTTTATAGGGTTAGGTGGGGGGAAATGTAGTCTCAATGGAGCCAGTTCATGTAACTTTTCAAGGGAAACTGAAAACTAGATATTGATGTGAAACATCCCAATTTCTAAATGTTAGCAACCAAGTCTGTTTTTTAAAAAAGCACCATGCAGGCCAAACAAAATCTATCTGAGGTTTACATCAGACTGCAGGTTGCTTATTTGCAACCTCTGCCTTAGGGGATGTGAATCTGGGCCAAATAATGGAGAGCCTGGCTGCTCTGGGGCCCCTGAATGGTCACTGTAGTGGCCGCTCCTATGAGCTTTCTGGGAGTGGGAGGACAGAACTGCTGAAGAGCTGGGAAGGGTATGCTGGGTGTGGGCAGTGACCTCAGCAAGCGAGCTGGGGTGGCGAGAGGATGGGCAAGGATCGAGCTCTGCTGGAGAAGGGGCTGCTAGCAGAAGGGGCTGCGCCACTGCCTCTTTTGTAACTGTGTTGCTATGACCAGGAAGGCCACAGAGGAGGTCTGGGCTCCTGTAGGAATGTGGTAGAATTGAGCAAACATTATTTTCTCCTTCCCACCCTAGGATCTCCACCAAGTTGTTGATTGCATGCATACGTATATGAATGAATGAATGATGACCAAATGATGAATGTTGAATGAATGAACTTTCCTACCTGTGCTGGGTTCATACTGGGAACCCACTGTGTTGGGTTCATACTCATTGCTAGGCCTTGTCCTAAATGCTAAGAATATATACTGCAGGGGTCAGATGTTCCTGCCCTCAATGGCACTCACAGTCTAGGGTGGAGACAGAAGTAAACAGGTTGTTTGGGCCCTGGGGTGGGGGAGGTGCAGGAGGGACATCCCGCACCCTGCCTGTGTGCATGGTTGGGGAGAGGGGGTGGGTCAGTTTTGAGAAGCGACCTTTACATTGATGCTGGAAGGAGGAGTGGCTGGTGCCAGGTCAAGATTGAGGGGAGGGAGGCTGGGCTCAGGGAGAATAAGGGGCGTGTCCCAGGCAGGGAGAGAGAGACCAGAGGTATGGAGGGTGGTCAGAGGTAAGGCTGAGAGGCAGGCGATTAGGAGCTCATAACAGCAAACAAACCTTGTAGAGGAATTTGGGTTCTATCCTGAGGGCAAGGAGAAAACAATTAGAGGATTCAACTGGAGAGAAGGTTAGCATCTTGGAACAATCATTTGGGATGTAGCCTGCAGCTCAGACTGGAGGAGACTAAACAGGGAGAGGGAGACCCTTCGTGAGGCTGCTGCATTGACCCAGGTAGAAGATACTAGTCTGGACTACGGGCGTGCATGGGGGTGGGGAAAGGAGAGCGTTCCTGACTCCTGAGCAAATGACTACATCTGGCTTAGCCTGGGAGGCATGCGTGGGTGAATGAATGATACATGAACCTCTGAGTGCGTGAAGGAGCGCCAGAATGAATTGGTGCAGGAGTGAAAGTGTACATTCCTGAATAAATGCGTGCTTGTGGAAGCAAAGGCCGGGGTGGGGCTGTGCTTGGAGGGAGACGTGCCAAGCTCCAGAAGGGCCTCCCAGATGGTCAGGGGGGGAGAGCGGCCCCTCCAGGACAGATCGGAAGGATGAAGCTCTTTGAAGCAAGAAGGTGCAGGCTGACAGGGATGGCAGATGGATTGGTGTGTGTGACTCAGTCAGAAGATGGTGAACTGGTCCGCAGATTCAAGGGGTCTGTGACCCTTCAGGAAGAAAGGTGTGGCTCTGCAGAGCACGGCTGCCCTGCGTGTGGGGTTCCTGGAAGGTTTGGTGGGAGAGCCCTGAAGACGATGGAGGGTCTCTGGGGAAAAGCGGACATTCTAATTCCCTAGGGCCTGAGGGGAGGGGAGGGTGGGGGGGAAAGAGGCAGTAATGGGTACCTAGAGGCTGGATGGGCAAGAAGAGCCCCTCCTCTGTGGGCCCACCTCATTTGGAAGCTGAGGGCAGTGAGGCACCTCGCTCCAATGACTCTCACATCAGGTATGCAGCCCCCTTGGTGTAACCACGCCCACTCCCAGCCCTCCGTGCCTGTTTGCCCAGCAGCCTGGGTCTGGGGACTGCCTGTCCCTCAGTGCTGCCTCTTGGACCAGTCAGGATTCCTGGTTTCCCTGGTAACGGGAAGCACGTCAGCAGTCTGGGCGCTCCCAGCCGGTCCTGGTGCTGCGGTTGCCGAGGAGACGCTGCAGCCTAGCTGGGCCCTGGCAGGTGAGGGGGGGTTGGTGCTGGGAAGCCCCAAGCCCAGCCTCAAGCTTGCCGGGGCCCAGCCCCTGAAGCCCACTCTCTGCTCGAACTGCTGGGCAGGTTCTGGGCAGGGGAGGGATCCCCGGGAGCCTTGAAGCCACACCCTGTTTGTACTGAGAGCTCTAGGCTTTGCAGGGCCCCAGGTAGCTGGGGGATTCCTGAAGGCCTGAGCCTCCTGCTGTCCCTAAGACTGGGCTTGACTGTGGCACCGAGGTGACCGCTTTGGGGTGGGATGGAGATTCAGGACTGGGGGGAGGGGACGCAGGATTAGAAAGAAGAGATGTGAGCAGGGAAGGCTGGGGTCTCATGAGCCCTACCCCACATCCCCACCCCAGTGGGGTCCCCTTACCTGGTGGTCCTGGCCCCTCCCTAGTGAGCTCCAGGCGGGGGAGGATCTTGCCTGGCAGGCGCTCTGCCCTGGTGAGAAGGGGGCGGGATGAGCTTTTCTCTGCAGCCCAGCACCAGGCTGTGAGCCCAGCTGGCTGGGCTGGAGGGGCTGTGAGGAGGGAGGGTGGAGGCAGGAGGGGCTGGGAACAAGCGCCATGTTCTCCCAGGACTTCTTCCTGGCCATCGTCCTGCAGGACAGTAGCCCAGGTGAGGGGCAGCACGGGCCCCGGGCGTGATGTGGGGCGGGGCTGGCAGGGAGCACAGAAGTGGTGGAGGCCTGAGCTGGGCTGCAGGGCCGGAGTGGCGTGGCTCTGCCGGGGGAGGAGGGGCTATGTCACAGGTGCGTGGTGTGTGTGCATGTGCATGGAATGTTCGCCTGCAGTCGTGTGTGGCAAGGGTTAGGTTGTGGGTGTCTACGGTATCTGCACACATGTGGCAGAGGCTGACATATGTTGTGTGTCTGAATGTGTATTCGGTGTCTGTGTGGTACCCACACATGTTTTGGGGGTCATTGTGGGTGTGGTCTCTGCACACACATGTGGCAGGGGCTGGACTGTATCGCTGTGTGTGCGCGCTCCTCTGTGTATGGTGGCCGCATCAGTGGATGGCTGGAGTTGGTGTGTGTGTGTCTGCCCCTGCACGTGCGCGTGCACCTGTATGCGATACCTGCTGTCTGCGGGTATCTCCTGTGTGTGTACGCCCTTGGGTTTGTGGTGGCTGCACAGGTATGTCGTAGGGCTTGTATATGTTGTATGTCTGTGTGCACCCGTGTGTGCAGGAGCCGCTAAGTGTGTGCACCTGGGATCCGGATATGTCTGACAGGAGGTCATTTGGGGTCACTCAACCTCCTTCCCTTCTCTCTGCCTCCCTCCTTCCCTCTGTTTGGCCATGTTAGCCAGGAGCAGAGCCCAGGAGGAGACCTGAGTCACGTCTCACGCTGGGGGCCCCCCATGCTGTGACTCCAGACTTCAAGCTCTAGGAGGATCAGGAACCTTGTGCTGGAGCCCTTCCCCTGCCCTTCCTCCACCATGGGGTCTTGGGAGGGGACTGGGCATAGCACCCATGATTTGCTGGTTGGGTGGGCAGACCCTCACCAAGACCCCCCACCTAGCAGATTCCTTTTGGAACCCGAACGCCTTCGAGACGGATTCCGACCTGCCAGCTGGATGGATGAGGGTCCAGGACACCTCAGGGACCTACTACTGGCACATCCCAACAGGGACCACTCAGTGGGAGCCCCCGGGCCAGGCCTCCCCATCACAGGGGAGCAGCCCCCGCGAGGAGTCCCAGGTGAGGCTCGCGGGCCTGCTGGTTTTGACCGGGGGGGAGGGTGGCGCTGCTGTTGCTAGATGAGCCACCCACCCCTGGCTCCCACCCCTCCTAGCTCACCTGGACCGGCTTCACGCATGGAGAAGGCTTCGAGGATGGAGAATTTTGGAAGGTGAGTGAGGGGACCTCCTTCACAATGGAGGAGCTGGAGAAGGGGCATCATTTTGGTCCTGATTCCTCTCTCCCCTTCCCAAGGATGAGCCCAGTGAGGAGGCCCCGATGGATTTGGGACTGAAGGACCCTGAGGAGGGGACGTTGCCTTTCCCAGCTCAGAGCCTCAGGTAAGTGGGAAGGCATGACACAGTGGGCTGACAGTGGGATGGGTCTGTCTGGAAGGGACCATGGGACAGCTCCCCGTTTGGGGGCCTGTACCAAGTGTTACCACCTGCCTCCAGCCCAGAGCCGTTGCCCCAAGAGGAGGAGAAGCTGCCCCCACGGAATGCCAACCCAGGGATCAAGGTTTGTTCAAGACCAATGCCCGTTCCCACGTTGGGCCCCCCTGTGTACAGGAATGCCCCTTGGGTCATGTTCTGCGGGCCTCTGTGGTCTCAGTACAGCTTGCCAGATCCTGAGCTCTTGAAGTCTCAGCAGAGACCCCTGTGTCTGAGTGGGAGGCATTTCAGTTTTTAACTCAACCAGTCCCGTGGCCTGGCAGGGGGCCGTTCCAGGCTTGGCTCAGATGCTTCCTCGACTGGCAGGGGTCTCCTCTGAGACCAGCACCCCTCCTGCAACTATATCCTGTTTGTAGAGCCTCTTAGTCTTATACCCTCCCACCCACTGTGTTCTGAGTCAGGAACTCCTCTGGTCTCAGCAAACCTCCTTGCGTCCTGGGCTGGGGGCTCTTCCGATTTTAGCTCAGAGCCTCTATCTCCCGCCCCCTGTTTTGTGTCTGGCAGTGTTTCGCCGTGCGCTCCCTTGGCTGGGTGGAGATGACGGAGGAGGAGCTGGCCCCTGGCCGCAGCAGTGTGGCAGTCAACAATTGCATCCGTCAGCTCTCCTACCACAAAAACAATCTGCACGACCCCATGTCTGGGGGCTGGGGGGAGGTGAGGGCCTGAGCTGGCAGGGGGGCCGGGCAACGGAGAAGTGAAGGGAACTGTGAGAGCTGGGAGAGCCCAGCTGCCGCCCCAAGGGCTGGGGAGGGAGGTGCACACCCGCCAGGTGACAGCCTGTGAGATGGACGTGTGACTCCACGTTGGGACCTTGGGAGACGGTTGTTTAACGGCGATGGGGATGATAAAAGGAGTCTCGTTAGAGGTGACAGGTGGGACCTTTACTAGAGGGAGGCTGCAGGGTGGCTGGTCCGACACCAAAGCAAGGGCCCTCGAGCTGCGGCTCACCCTCCCTCAAGCTGGAAGTGGCAAAGCTCAGCCACCTTCCCAGCTGGGGCACCGCTGAGCGTCCGCTTCCTGGGCCTGCAGGGAAAGGATCTGCTGCTACAGCTGGAGGATGAGACGCTAAAGCTGGTGGAGCCGCACAGTCAGGCCCTGCTGCACGCCCAGCCCATCGTCAGCATTCGCGTGTGGGGCGTCGGGCGGGACAGCGGAAGGTGGGAGCAGGGCCAGGGGTCCTGGGGGGGCGGGCAGTCAGAGTGGGGCCCTCCTCCCTAACTCTGCTCTTTGCCTCTCTTGTGCTGCCGGACCCAGAGAGAGGTACTATGCCTAATTTGCCTTGACCGTTCCTCTTCCCACACCTGGACCAGATGCCATGAAGCACCCAAGTTCCCCTATTCTGCCCTGCCCCTTCCTGCCCGCTGTGCTCGCCCGTCCTCCTCGACCTCGGCATGCTTGCCTGTCTATCCTCCGGCCAGGAGGCAGCACCCGCAGCACCCCATCCCGAGGGCAGAAGCCCTAGAGGAGCTGCGATGGATGGGGAGGGCGTGGGTGGGGCGGAATGAGGCTCGGCACTGGACGGCACTGGGAGATGCTGAGGTGCCCCTCCCCCCAACAGGGACTTTGCCTACGTGGCTCGCGATAAGCTGACCCAGATGCTCAAGTGCCACGTGTTTCGCTGTGAGGCACCTGCCAAGAACATCGCCACCAGCCTGCATGAGATCTGCTCTAAGGCACGGCCCCCTCCGCACCCTGGGCTAGCTGCCACCTTTGCTCTACGAGGATGCGGGTGGGGTCACTGAGGCGGGGTGGGGGGCTCCAGGGCTGTGAAGCCTAACACACTCTCCCTCGCTCTTCCCCTCCCCCTTTCCCCTTCCGCAGATCATGGCCGAACGGCGCAACGCCCGCTGCTTGGTAAATGGACTCTCTCTGGACCACTCTAAACTTGTGGATGTCCCTTTCCAAGGTCAGTGTCACAACCCTGCCAGGTCTGCCTCAGCTTTGTGGGCAAGGGTGGGGTGACCCAAGAAGAGGCACGAGCTACTGGACAGAGTGATAGAAAAATGGAGGCTCAATTCTTTGGGTCAAATAAGTGGAGGGACTTTGGTTAAAGGGAGGCAGGGGGAGGGGGTGGAGGTAGGGCCTTGGCCAGGTGAATGTCCAGCTTATACCCTGGTGGTGGGGACTGGCAGTGAGCAAGGTCTGCCGCTATGATTGATCCTCTCCTTTCTTCCCCGCAGTGGAATTCCCAGCGCCTAAGAATGAGTTGGTACAAAAGTTCCAAGTCTATTACCTGGGGAACGTGCCTGTTGCTAAGCCTGTTGGTATGTGTGTCCTTTTTCACGCAGGGACCACCTCCTTGATCCCCAAACTCTGCTCCCACCCTCTGCCTCCCAGTGCCCCTTCTACCAGACCTTCCTCATGCTGACGTCTCCCTGCCCTTCAAAATGCATCCCACCTCCTGTACTTCTGTCCCAGCTGCACTCCGTACCCTGCCTTCACTCACTGGGAACCAGTGAACCGGGCATATAGGGAGACCCACTCCTGAATCCCACAGAAAAGCTTTGGTTAGGCTGGGAGGCGGGTCTTCGATGACTGGAAACGCTGGAGCAGCCGGGGGCTGGGTTGGGTATGGGCTGTGAGCATCTAGAGAGGAAGCAGTGAGCATACCTGTCAACGTGCTTTATTGCTTGTAAAGTACTCCCTTATGTGTCACTTAATCCTTGAGGATCCTGTGAGGTTGGGATTATGATGATGCCCATCTTATAGATAAGCCGAGGCTAGAGACTGTTAGGTCCACTCACGTTTCTAGTGCTTTTACGGTACCTGTTATTCACTTGTTCATTCACTTAGCAAATACCTATGAAGCCTACCATGTACCAGGTCCTGGGAGAACAATGGCCACAGCCCTGCTTTCATGGAGGTTACAGGAGATTACAGTAGAAAAAAAGAGGAATAAATCAAATAATCACATAAATAAATGTCAAATTACAAGTTGAGTCATTCGCTGAAAGAAAGTAGCAAGATGCTATGAAACTGTGTAACAGAGGAGCCTCATTTAGGCTAGGGAGTCCTAAAAGACTTGAGAAAGTGACATTTGAACTGAGATTTAAAAAATGAGTAGGATCTAATGTGGCCAGGTGGCATGGAGACAGGAGTAAAGTGGGAAGGATCGCTCCAGGCAGAGTGGACGGTGTGAGGACCCATCACGGGAGGCACCTTGGTACTTCAAAGGCATTGAGAGAAGGCCAGCCGTGCCAGATGAGGCTGGGATCTCGGCGGCAGTCAGGCCCTGCGGGACCTTGTAGGCCACGTTAGTGATTTGTTCTTCGTCCTAGGAGCGGCAGGGAGTTATAAGAGGATTTCTCTGGAGCGCGCTAGGCATAATCATTTGAGTTTTGTACCGCTCACCTTGGCTATACCAGTGGAGAAGGCTGCTCAGCAGGGGGAGGGGGACGTGGGGAACCCAGGAGGACCTTGCAGTAGTTGTGGCCAGTAATGAGAACATCTTGGACTGTGCTGGGGCTGAAGAGGAGTGTGTGGATTCAAGAGACGATTAGACAGTTAAAGTCAGCAGAGGCCTTGGTGATTGTTTGGATGCGGCGTGAGGGGCAGAGGCACTAAGACTGACCCCTGGCTTTCGGAGCTAACCGGATAGTGGTGCAATTCTCTAAAGGTAGGAAGCACTGGAAGAGGCCAGTTTGGGTTTGGAGGTTTGAGTTCAGTTTTCAGGCATCCTGAGTCTGATGTGCCTTCAGGAAGGTGAGTGGCAAACTCACATTGGCATCTGGATTCACGGAGGAGGGGTCTGGGCTGGAGATACAAGTGTGGGCACCACTGGGTTAGAGAGGTAATCAAAGCCACGAGTGTGAAGAAGATCGAGCCCGGAAAGTGGGCAGCCACTGCGAGAAGGCAAACGAGCCTGGGCCTGGCGGTGAGCCCCTCCAACATTTAATGGACAGTGGAGGAGTGAGGTCAGAGGGGAAAAAAAGAGACGGCTTGAAGAAATGCTTGGGTGTCATGTCAAAAGACACTTAGGAAGAACTCGACAGTGTTGGGTGAATGGATAAACAAACACACAGATGAAAGAATGCCTCAGATGACGTAGCCCAGGAGATGGCAGACCAAGGACTCTAACCCTGGTCATCTTCATTTCTCTGCTCTTCCTCTCAAACCATCCTGACTAGTGACCAGCACCTTCCATTCAGTGAGGGAACCTTCTTAGAGAGGGTGGGGATTTAGCTGGGGCTTGAAGGAAGGCCTGGATTAGCAGAGAGGAGTGGATTGGATTCCGTGGCACTGCCACCGCAGGCGAGAAAGTCCTGCTGGGGGAGCAGGAAGGAGGTGTGGCTGAGCCCTTCACCTTTGTGCTAGTTTCCTCCTCTCCCTCACCCCCAACTTCATGCCTCTTGCAGTTACTACCCTACTCCCCTGTCCCCCTGCCACTACATAAGTTCTCACCACGTTAAAGCAACTGTCTGTAGCCCTCGCCGGCCCCTCTGCCGTCCGTCAGCTCAGTGGGTCTGCTCTGCGGAAGCCACAGCTTTCACACAGTAGTCCCTAAACTCACTTCATGCTTTATTTTTGTTTTTTTTATAAATTTATTTATTTTTAAAAATTTATTTTTGGCTGCATTGGGTCTTCGTTGCTGCGCACGGGGTTTCTCTAGCTGCGGAGAGCGGGGTCTCCTCTTCGTTGTGGAGCACGGGCTCTAGGCACGCGGGCTTCAGTAGTTGGGGTGCGTGGGCTCAGTGGTTGTGGCTCGCAGGCTGTACAGCGCAGGCTCAGTAGTTGTGGCGCACGGGCTTAGTTGCTCCGCGGCATGTGGGATGTGGGATCTTCCCGGACCAGGGATCGAACTGTGTCCCCTGCATCGGCAGGTGGATTCTCAACCACTGCGCCACCAGGGAAGTCCCACTTCATGCTTTATTTGTGCTCCCTTTTTAACCTCCATGAGTTTAACATTGGTCCCTCCTGAAGCTGCAATATTCACTCATTAATCATTCGTTCATCAGCAAATGACTATTGAGTGCCTCATTTGTGCCAGGCACTACTCTAGGTTCTTGGTGGTAATGAGCAAAACTGACCAAGATTCCTGCCTTCAAGTAGCTGCCATTCTATTCAGGATAGATAAAATAAGTAAATTATATAGTATGTTAGAAGGCTACAACTGAGATGGAAAAAAAGTAAGGACATTGGGCTTCCCTGGTGGCACGGTGGTTGAGAGTCCGCCTGCCGATGCAGGGGACACGGGTTCGTGCCCCGGTCCGGGAAGATCCCACATGCCGCGGAGCGGCTGGGCCCGTGAGCCATGGCCGCTGAGCCTGTGCGTCCGGAGCCTGTGCTCCGCAACGGGAGAGGCCACAGCAGTGAGAGGCCCGCGTACCGCAAAAAAAAACCAAAACAAAAACAACAAAAAAATAAGGATATAAGGGGGATTGGGAGCTTGGGGCTGGGGTCAGGGTGTAGGTTTCAGTCCTGAGCTGTTACCAAATAGACTTTTTCCGGGCCACCTAGTTCCACTGCTTTCCCCACCTGCATGCTGCTGCTCCCCATCCTGGGGCCAGGTGCCACCTCCGCAGCTCCATCTGCTTATTAAGCAGTTTGATGTATGGTCTACACGCATGATCTCTGAGCTTTTCCATTGACTGGCATCAATGTCATTCACATCTGAGCCCTCTGCAGGCTGCCCTGGCCCACCCACTCCTGCCTGTGTTGTCACTCTCCTGTGGCTTCTGGGTTGCTTGGTTATACCGGTTTGGGTGCATTTGCCCATGTTGCCTCGCGGGTGACTTGCTCAAGCATCTGGAATTCATTCAGTAGATAATCCCTGTGTTAGGACTGGGGACACAGACATGAATGAAACTTGGTTTCTGTCCTTGAGGTGGCCACAGCCCAGTGTGGAGAAAGGGTTCCCAGCAGTTACAAGATATGCTGAGAGTTGTCCCAGCAACACCCTCTCTGCCCTACAGCAGGGAAGGCCTCCCAGGTGGGCCCTGGGGGAACTCTGAGGCGTGAGAATTGGGAGTTTCGCAGACAGTCAAGAGGGGAAGGGCCCTCTAGACAGAGGCTTTTCCCTCAGTTACAGCCTGTCCTTCAAGGGCATCCTCTTCTCTTACTTTGTGTTCCCCATCTGCCTCGCTGGGCATTCGCCAAGATCAGATGTTAATAATGCTACATAAATCGTTTGAAGCTCACGGAGCAGTAAAATATGAAGCTTGACAGATCAGATGAGGCCAGTTTTTGGAGTCCCTCATGCTTAGGAGAGGAGCTTGGCTTTGATGCAGCCAGAGGTAAGGCTAGCAAGGCCAAGAGGGAGGACTTTCGAGGAAGATCTGTTTTCTGCCCTCAAAGGGTCCATGTGTTCTGCTCCTGGTGGGAGCCCAGAGGCACTGAAAGGGGCACGAGGGCCCAAGAGCAGACCACAGAGGTGTGTGCTTTTGCGTTGGCATCGTTCACCCTAAGTTCTTCACTGCGATGGTACCCAGATGCCACAGCCAGCTCACGAGCAGTGCAGGGAACAGAACCCATGCCCCACCATGCCGGTGTGCTCCTGCCTTGGTTCTCTGCTGAGTACAAGCAAAAGTGGGGCGCACGGGTGGAAATGTTTAGCAGCAGTTATAAGTAGAGGAGATATTGTTACAAGGGAAAGTTGATTGATCTAAAGGCCAGGAACCTTGCGTTCCTTGGCTTTTGAGCAACTCATAGAAATTACTGAGTACAAGTAAGATTTTTTTTTTTTTTTTTTTTGCGGTACGCGGGTCTCTCACTGCTGGGGCCTCTCCCGTTGCGGAGCACAGGCTCCGGACGCGCAGGCTCAGTGGCCATGGCTCACGGGCCCAGCCGCTCCGCGGCATGTGGGATCTTCCCGGACCGGGGCACGAACCTGTGTCCCCTGCATCGGCAGGCGGACTCTCAACCACTGCGCCACCAGGGAAGCCCACAACTAAGATTTTGACAGCACTCTCGTTCCGAAACTAGGACTATAGGCAAGGGGCAGGGGAGAGGCCTGGTTAAGAACCCAGGCCCTGGAATCAGACTGCTTACCTTCAGATCCCCATTTCTTAGTGTGACCTAAGGTTTATTACCTGATTTCTATGAGCTTCAGTTTCCTTATCTATAAAATGGAGATAAAGGGATCTTTTGTGAGATTGTAGATGACATAGTGCACTGTAATGACTTAGCACTGGTATGACACAAGAGTAAACATTCCTCAAATGGAAATCTTTAAAACAAAAATGAAGGTTGGGTCTTGAGGACTGGATAGGACTGGCTTATAGGGGCTGATTTGGAAGGGATTGTGGTGTGAAGCGCTGGAATGTCTGAATGTGGAGAGCAGGGTATGGAGAGGACAGCTTTGGGGGGTCAGTCTGCCTAGGAGGCTGGAGAAGGAGAGTCAGTGAAGCAAACCAAGCTTAGGATTCAAGGTGGAAGAGGCTAGAAAAGTGCCAGTCACTGAAGCCAAGCAGGAGAGTACCAAGGAAGGGATACAGCAGCAGCCGGGGCTGTAGGCTAGTGAAGTGGGGATGGAGCAAAGGCCCTGGGCTGGACTGGGCAGAGCTGGAAAGTCTAGCGTACAGCGGGGGTATCCTCTCTCCACCTCCGGCAGTGCCATGTTCATATCCTTACCTTTCAGGGGTAGATGTGATAAATGGGGCCCTGGAATCGGTCCTGTCCTCCAGTAGCCGTGAGCAGTGGACCCCAAGTCACGTCAGCGTGGCCCCTGCCACCCTCACCATCTTGCACCAGCAGGTAAAGACCTGGGTGGAGAAGGTATGGAGGGGCCTTGCCAGGGAGGGGAGACCGGAAATGAGGGGAAGGGCCGTCAGTAAGATGGACGCACCCAGTATAAGAGGGCCGGGCTATTCCTTTCCAACTGGCTCCCCTCCCCGCAGACGGAGGCAGTGCTGGGGGAGTGCCGAGTGCGCTTCCTGTCCTTCCTGGCCGTGGGCAGAGATGTCCACACGTTTGCATTCATCATGGCTGCCGGCCCAGCCTCCTTCTGCTGCCACATGTTCTGGTGCGAGCCCAATGCTGCCAGCCTCTCAGAGGCCGTGCAGGCTGCGTGCATGGTAAGCGGGTAGGGTGGTGGAGCGGTGGCCCCCGGCCCACACGGGGCAGGCTGGAGCGTGACCGCCCCCCCCCCCCGCCCCCGCCTCTCTGCAGCTCCGCTACCAGAAGTGTCTGGATGCCCGCTCCCAGGCCTCCACCTCCTGCCTCCCGGCACCCCCAGCTGAGTCTGTTGCGCGGCGTGTAGGGTGGACCGTCCGCAGGGGCGTTCAGTCGCTGTGGGGCTCCCTTAAGCCCAAACGGCTGGGGGCGCACACGCCCTGAAGCCCTCTGCTCCCTCCACCTGCTTGCATTGGGCCCCAGGGAACTCAAGGGCACGGGGCAGGGAGGGGCCCTACAGGTTATTCTTAGACCTCAGGGCCCCCCCCCCCCAGAGCTGCCCCTCCCCAGTAGCTGGGGTTCCCTGCCTAGGGGCTGGGAGGGAGATCTAATCCTGCAAGGAAGTGACAATACTGGGTGGATGAGAAGAGGAGCAAGAAGCGAGGCCAGCCCCAGGCTCTCCACCGCCACGTTTCCACTGGAGCGGGAGGAACTGGTCTAGGCCAGGCCCCATCTTCGCAGGGTCCTGCAGGGGCAGAAGGAGGGGACCGGTCCCGGCATGGGTCCCCTCCCCTTTGCTCCATGGGCACCTCTGCTGTACTGATATCACTAATAAAGTCTGCCCTGCTGAGCTGTGTGCCTTCCTGTGCCTGTACCACACCATCACTCCTGGTACCCTGATCCCTCAGTTAGGCTCGTTTCCAGGGCCCCCTTGACCTTCCTGCCTCAAAACAAGAAACTGGGACAGTCACCGCAGGGTCTGGAGTCCAAGTCTCTTGTTTTTATTTTAACAGCCTGGCAACCAGGCAGCAGCAGCAGTACAGGGTTCCTGGCTGGCCAGCACAGGCCTGGGGTGACAGCTTCTGTCTGGTCTTCCCAGGGCAGTGCAAACTTAGACCTCTGCTCCACGGCCATGAAAGGATAGCAGCCTCAGAGCAGCCAGCCCCGCTCCCATATCTTGCTAAACCAGATCCAGGAAAGGAGGTCTTGTTTCCGAGGTGTGCTTGGGCCCAGGGATAAGCTCTTCCACCAGACATTCTTCTCACCACAGTGGCCTTCTGGGGTTTTCGCTCCTTTTCTAAGACAAGCACTTTCCCACCTCTGGGCCCTAGGGGTATTAGCATAATGGTGGCCTTGGCCACAGGCTCTGGCCAGGAGGGAGGTTTGCGTCCGGCATCAGGTGGTGACACAGGGCAGGGCTGTCTGACCGGGCGGAGAGCTGGGCGCACAGAGTGGCGAGGCGGCAGGGTGTGCCACAGGGCTCTGAGGGCGGGTGGCCCTTATGGTAGAGAAACCAGAAGGTCTGGAAAAGCTGCGTGTCACTCCGCATGCGGTACACCAGGTCGTGCCAGGCGGCGGGCAGCACATTGGGCAGCCCATAGGTTTCCCGAGCCCTGTAGAGGAGCTGCCAGTGTGGTGTCGCTCCGGGCTCATTCGCCTGCGTCAGGTTCAGGATGTAGGTCTCGTGGTCCAGGACCAGGTGAGAGCTCCCGGAGTAGTTGCCATCTATTTGGTAGACACGGTACCCTGCAAGGAGGGAGGGCTGACCAGAGAGGGAAAGGACAAAGGCAACTCCAGTGGGGAGGCAGAGCTTGCCCCTGGGCGGCCTTGGGTCCAACCCTCCTTCCTCTACCCCAACAACTTCCTCCCTCTCATCAGCTTCCTCTATCCCAGAGACCTCCTTTATCCCAACAACTTGCTTTCACCTCACTCACCAGGATTGAGGCTGATGTAGGTGGTGGCACTGGGCGCCAGGAAGGCAACCGATAGCGGCCGGCTTAGGGTCTCCTCATCATAGAAGATCTCAAACTCATCCACGTGGGTGTGGCCAAAGAACTGACCAGCCAAGGTGTTCTCATACCTGGCCAGAAGACACTAATCATATTCAGAAGTTTCAAGCAAGGGGGAAGAGGAGACCTGGGGAGGACTGGATGCTTTCTTTCTCCATCCTTTTCAAGGAAGTAGCGTCCCCACCCCAGTGGGGCAGCAGGGATGGTGAGACGCTTGAGGGAGTTTCTGACCTTTAGACTTCACCCACTCGCCCCCAACACACCTCCTTCCTACCTCTCCACAATTCGGTAATAATTCCAGCTCCAGCTCTTCAGGCAGTGCCCTGGGGGAATGTGGCCAATTATATGCACCTGTGGGGGGAGTTAAGGAAGGTTATGAGGGCAAGAGGGGTCCAGGAAGCCCTGGCCAGGCTAGTTGGTACTCATCTTTCCTACAGTGGCTGGCACTCCTGGCCAGAGAGAGGGGGAGCAAATGAAAGGACTTTCTAAGGGTGACCGTGAGCTGAAACCCCAAGGAACACTGTTGGGAGTGCCCGAAAATCAAGCTTCTCTGCTCACAGGTGCTCCGGATCCAGAGAGAAGTCTACTTGTGAAGGGCCTGCTATTCCTCCCACCCTACCGGCACCTGCCCCACTGGGTTCCCACCACGCTTGCTCACTTTGTCTCCTCGGTCCTCAGCGGCCTGAAGCTCCCCCACCAGCCACTGGAGCTGTCCAGCAGGATCTGTGGAGTTGATCAAGAGCCAGAAGTTCTCACGGGAACAAAAATTCATATTGAGAGAGATGAGGCGGAGGCCGGGGCGTGGGGAAAGTGCATAGAACCCCCCAATTCTGAAACAAAGTGAACACGGGTCAGCATGCATCCATAACCCTAGCCCTGCATGCCCAGTCCTGTGCAGGGAATCTGGGTGAGGGCAGAGGCACCTAGGACGTCATCCCTACTCTCAAGCCCACGTTCTAGCTGAAGATCAGACAGCACTGATTATAGGGCCCGTGTGATTGAAGCAAGTGGCTCCGAGGACTAAAGGCTCTAGGAGACAGAAAAGTGAGCGAGAAGAGGCAAAGGCCATCCAGAGCGAAGAGGACCTAGGCCTGGGGAAGCTGGGAAAAGCTGGGAGGTTAGAGAGGGGAAGGCATTTTAGAGAAGACCGGACTACCGCGGAGGAGGTGCGCTGCTAGCCCTTCACCCTGTGAAGGAGGGTGGCTGGAGCTAAGGGTGGAAATGGAAAGTGGGGTCCGATTTGGAGGGCCAGCGAAGAGAGCTGAGGACTCAGCCTAGAGTAGTCACACATAATGCTAGGTTCCCTGCTCCCTTCACTTTCATCCATCTTTCTCCTCCCTTCCTGGGTTTCCGTGGGCCTCAAATACCTGAGGGTGCGAAGGGCTTCAGCAGGCAGCCAGGGCTCCCAGGCCTTGGCCATCGCCTCGTAGAGCCAGTGCGAAGACTGGTTGCCCTCTATGAAGGGGGGAGGGAAGCCATTGACGGGTGTGGTCTCGTGGTTGCCCACAGCAGGGTACACGGGCACCGGCCCCAAGAACTTCTTCACGAGGTCTGTGACGGTGGTCAGGGCCCGCAGCTGGTCCTGACGAGACTGCTGCCAGATATTGTGGGCAGGGATATCGCCCGTCCAGTACACCATATCAAAAGGGCCGGCGGGGCCCAGGCCACTCAACAGGCTCTCCAGGGTCCGCAGGGGCAGGTCACACTTGCTGTACTCGCCCCAGTATCCAGCACCTGGCCGGGAGGCAGGCGGCGGGCCAGAATCCTGGCGGCAGCACAGGGGGTTCTCACAGTTGGGGTCTGTGCCCTCCAGGTAGCTTTGATCCCAGTGCAGGTCAGTGAGGAAGAGGACGCGGCTGACAGGGGAGCCTGGGGCCGGGGGCTCGGGCGGCTGGGGCGATGGCTTTGGCACGGCCGGCAAAGAGACGTTCCAAGATGAGAAGATGTCCCAGTGTCCGCAGGAGGAGCCCAGGAGCAGACCACAGGCCTCAGACGGGCGCAGCACCGAGCGCGTCCACACGTCCACCATGTCGTCCTGAAAGAGCTGGACGGCTGACTGGCACACCGCCGGAGGTGCTATTTTCAGCAGCGTGCATATCTTGATGGCTATGGAGCCCACGTGGGCCACGCTGGCCTCGTTCTGTGGCGGGAAGAACCAGTGGCGAGAAGTCAGAAACAGAGCACAGGGACCAGGCCAACACCTGGATACGACCCGTGGGCCTCCACATCCACACTGGGGCTAGAATGGACTCAGTACCACGTGGTGAAGAGATGTCGGTTCACCCCTGCCTCTCACAGACACTGCCCTGACTCGGGCGTCACCAGGCTGGCACTTCCTTTTCAGCCCAGTGGCATTTCAAGCCTTTGCTTGCGCAGCTCGCTTTCTCGGGCACTGTCTGCTGAGTGCTCTGGAATTTGGGCTGGGCGGAATGACAGACTGACCAGGGTTTGGGGACACACACGAGGAGAGGGCCCTGATGCCCCAAGGAGCCCCACGAAGCACGGCCACCAACCAGCGCTCCTCACACCCCCATCAGGGTCAGTCAAGGCAGCCCAGCCCCAACGAGTCCCACACCTCTGGATACTCCTTGACTCAGGTCCCCTTTGAGTGAGCAGCTGGTCCCAGGCACCGGAGGTGCCAGGTGTAAGGCGGAGGGGATTCAGTCAGGCACGCCAGGGTGGGAGTCCAGCCCACCCCCCAGCAGCCGGCCCCTCCTACAAGTGACTTCAGCTCCGGGGCTTCTATTCATTTGTAAAGCGGAGATAACCACAGCCATGAAACCACCTTTCAGGCTAGATTCAGCCTGTGTAAAAGGGTTGGCACGGTGCCCAGCATGTAACTCGCGCTCTTTCCTTACTTCAGAAGGTCACAGTGGAGGTAGTGATGGTGGTGGTGTGCAGCCGCGGGGGGCCCCAAAGGGGGGCAAATTCAGTAAAGGCTTGTGGAGGACAGCCTCTCCATCAGCGATGCTCTTGGGGACCCCGGAGCGCCGGCCTCAGCCCCAGCCGCCACCGCCAGCCCTCCCTTCTGGCCTGCACCTCCCGCAGCCCCTTGAGCGCTCACCTGCAGCCTGATGTCGATGGCGGTGAACAGTCCTTTGCAGGCGGAGCAGGTAAGGTTCCACCAGCTAAAGCCTTCCCGGAGCTGGAGCGCTAGGCGAATGAACTTGGCGGGATGGCCTTGGGCGGGAAGAGGGTGGGCCCCGGCAGGGGCCCAGAGAACCTGGGAGTCGGACAGGGCCAACGCCAGCGCCAAGCCCATCCACAGGAGCCTCAGGCTGGGGGCCCCCGAGGACCTGTCCAGTGCCTGCTCCCGGCCCGACCTGGGGCGGCCCTGGCCGTAAGACACTCCTTGGCGGGGCATCGCCCGGCTTCCTAGACCAGGCAGGTTCGCGCACCCGGCCCCGGATGGCGTAGGCCCTGGTCGGCTCTCAGGATCCCTGGCGGTGCCAGGGACACCGATCAGTCCCCGCGGCAGTCGGCTGACTGCTCGGCGACAAGCCACAAAGCAGCTCCGCCCCTTCCTCTGCCTCGGTTCCGCCGCAGCTGATCGCGGTGGCTGGCAGCCTGGGCAAGCCTAGCGAGGCGGAGGTGCAGGCGGAGTGGGCCGGGCGCCCCTGGGACCCGCCCAGGATCCCGCCTGCGATTCCGCCCAGGCTCTGCCAGCTGTGCGAGGCCGCTGTAGCCGCCCAGCTCTTGCGGAAGCCGATCCTGTGTGGCTGGTGAGAGGCCCCTCCTCTCTCCAAACCTGCACTCAAATTCCTGGAATAGCTAAGTGCCTGGCCCACCGGGCTTTAAACTGGGGAAGTGGAGAGGGCGTGGGGGGTGTTGGTGGCCGGGAGCACCGCGGGGCGGGGATTCTCACACTGTTACCTCTCCGGTCCAGAGGGCTCCGACCTTCAATTTCTTATGTACTGCCACTGCTATCCACACCCTTGAGTCGCCCTGACTGATCATCTTTTCGACTCAGACTTCTCCAGATGGAAGGGGCCCTGGGCTCATGCGGGGACACCCATACCTTCATTATATGGATGAGGAAACAGACTCAAAAATGGTGAAGTGGCCAAGAAGGGGTAATGACTATACAGACAGGAACAGGGATTAGAACTTGGGTCTCCCACCTTCCTGTAACCATGATGGTGAAAGCTATCATTTACTGAGCTCCACAGGATGCCCCAGGCACTGAAACAGGTACTTTATAATGACTAATCCTCAGTTCTAACGACAACCCTAAGAAGTAAGTATAATACTATTATTACCTCCATTTCACAGATGAGGAAACTGAAGCATAGGAAGGTTAAGTGGCAGAATAGCAATTAAAACCTAAACTGTGTAACTCAGTGCTTCTCCAGGATCCACAGGTCTACCAAGTCCTGTCAGTGCTTGCCTTTGAGAATTTTTTTCAAGTGACTCCCCGCCCCTCCCACCCCGAATCATATCAGATAGAGTAATTATGGTATAATAGAAAATATATTTGGTCTTATCTCCAGATTCTGGCACTAAGCTCCTAAAACCTTTTGAATTTCCTGAGTGATAAGAGTGTCTTTTGTTATTTTTACAAGCCCCTTTCAATCACACCTGAATTTATGCTAATAAGGTGAGTTAAGGTGGGACCCCTGAATAGCCTCAGGATGGGGCTGGTCACCAGAAAGAACTGATCAGAGAGTGAGATGTTTCAGTCTCACCCCCAGTCTTCTGGTTGGGGAAGGGGGTTGGAGACTGAGCTCTATAAAAACTCTCGCAGAGCTTCTGGGTTGGTGAACATTATCAAGGTGTTGGGAGGGGGGTATACCTGCAGAGGGCGTGGAAGTTCTGTGACATTCCGCCACGCGTGCCTTGCCCTATGCATGTCTTTCAGGCTATTCCTGAATTATACCCTTTGTATTAATCAGGACATGTAAGTACGGTGTTTTCCCGAGTTCTGTGAGCTGTTCTAAGCAAATTTTCAAACCTGAGTAGAGGGTCATAGAACCCTAGAACTTACAGCTGGTTGGTCAGAAGTATAGGTGGCAACCTGGGACATTTTGTAAGCAGATAGGTTAGGGTGTCCCCAGAGGAAAAGAATCAGATATAGCTTTTTGACATAAGAGAAGCCGTTTTTGGCCTAAGCCATTTTGTGATCTAAGCCTGGCACAATGCCTGCCCTTCAAGAGGTCTCAGTAATAAAGATCTTAAGGGAAAAAACAAGACTGTTAGCAGGCAAGAGAAGTAACCATAGCAAAGAGACAACAAATCCGTTGCAAAGACTCCCAGTTCTGTTTCAAGATCAGCCTGAAGCGCTTGCTTGAGCTGTTTTTCAGAATTTAAACCCCTCCTCTGAGTGAGCACCCAATTACCAGAGCCACTGGAACCTAAGGGATGATAATGTTGACCTTTTCTGACTTCAGTCCACTAAAGCTGGGACTCTCTCGACCTTTGCCTCAATTCTATGCAGAATTCCCTTGCTCAGGCCCCTTCGTGAATACGTATGAGCCCTTTGCTTAAAACTTCCCCAATCATGCTGTTCAGGGAGATGCTGCTTTGGGAAAGATTCCTGGTGTTCACCTTACTTGCTACAAGTAATAAACCCTTCCTCCTCCTAATCTCTGTCTCCTTTGTGTCTTTTGCCTTGACATCCACTGAGAGGTTAACCCAGTTTTCTGGTAACATTGTGACTGGCCGCCGGAGTGGGGACAATCTTGTGTTACTGAACCCTTTAATTTGTGGAATCTGATGCTAACTCCAGGTAGATAGTATCAGAATTTAATTGAATTGTTGTAAAATTAGTTGGTGTTGGAGAATTGGTTGGTGTCAAAGAAAGCACCTGCAGAACTGGTGTCAGAAGTAGGATTTGCTAGCTTGGCCCTGGCTCATGGAAACAAGTGGTTTGGGAAGAGGTAGGATGAAAGGGCAGAGGACGAGGAACCTTTGATTCCTGGGTGGCCACATAGGCACCCATGGTATGAAGCAGCAGATGTGCTGTAATCAATTGCAAGAGGTAAATTTTACCAGTGGAATTTAGAGATAGATCCAATTCCTGGGGCATTGGTTCACTAGGTACTTGAGGAAATGGAAACTGATAAGAAAAAAGCAAACTATGTAATCTCTTGGTTATTGATATCTGTAGTAGCCAAAATGAAAGTAAGAGAGAGTGCTGGCTTGGACCTTGACTGGTCTGAGCTTCGGCTTCTAGCCTCAGAGCCACCTGCACAGGGAAAAACTTATGTGGGGATGACAGCAGGTACCTCTAAGACTCTGGTCACCAAGAAGGTAGTACATGTTGGGAGAAGACAAAACCAAGAAACTACTAAAACCGGGAGATAGAATGTGAAGGAGTTGTTATATTTTATAGATTAGTGTCATCAACTTCCTAAATAATCTTCACTGAAATGGATTGTGAGAATGATTAATTTGGTGGCAGTATCTTTGCTTTTAAATGCTACCGAATGGAAGAGGGTGTTTGGGTTGATACAGGACCCATAGCTTACTAGGGAACAATTACAGATGGTTATATGATCCAGACACACAGCAGGTTGTTCCTGAGGCAATGGCCAGGCTGTTGGATTGGATAAAGGCCACTGTAAGGTCTGTTTACCCTGATAAGGGTAATTATTCAGCAACTCTCATAAATGTCAAGTGGAACACGTCAGATAAAGCAGCTGATCTGCTTCACATGCAGGCCACGTGGAACTGGCTTTATGATGACCTGAGTATTCACCCACTGACTATACCCATTACGCAGGACATGGGAAATGCTATGGTTAAGCAGGCTCCTTTTGCATGGGCATCACTTTTGCATTGACACCTCGTGTAACTTTACTGCTACATAATGGAGCACCAGTCCAAGAAGTCATATTGAATTTGTTATCTTCCCTTCATGGGTCTTACAGATGCTAATAAAAACATTATATTAATTAACAAGAGAATGGGGAGACATGGATGGGAGAATCAAGGGACTCATCCCAACAGGGTGGATATCTTTAGATGGTTATTAAGAAAGGGATTTCGAGTAGCCCCATTTCTCCTCAACTGCTACTGCTCTGCGTCTCTGTCCTTCCTCATGTAGGACGCTGATGACCCTCAGGGCCCACATTCTATCTGTTCTCCAAGACCTTATCTTCCAAAGTCTCATGAACAAAAAATGTTGCGTATCACTCCAGTTCTACAAGGCTCAAGCACTGCAGTTGCCTAGATAGTTAAGATGCATGTTTAAAGAATAACTTCAGGGACTTCTGTGGTGGTCCATTTTGTTGACTCAGCACTCCCAGTGCAGGGGGCACGGCCCTGATCCCTGGTCAGGGAACTAAGATCCCATGTGCCGCATGGCATGGCCAAAAAAAAACAAAAACAAAGAATAACTTCAATGAACCAAGATCCTTGCATCTTCCCATACATGGAAAAGAACTAAAATAATTAACTTGAGATGCCTGTTCTTGTGATTAGCAGCAATCTTTTGATGTTCAACTATATGTTTGTTTTTTCCCAGCAAAAACCTCATCTATACCCTGGCTCCTCCCTTACTTCTTTGGAGCAATTCCTCAGAGCTATCCTAGAGACTGTCTCCTGGGCTATAGTTCCGAAGTAAGGTCTTAACTCACAAATTTACATTGCGCGTTTTTCTTTCAGTCGACAGTCTTATCCTTCACTCATATCCCATCTCCTTAATAACACCATTCCTTTTTAAAAAATTAATTAGTTAATTAATTTATTTTTTGTCTGCATTGATCTTTGTTGCTGTGCTCAGGCTTTCTCTAGTTGCGGCGAGTGGGGGCTACTCTTCGTTGCGGTGTGCGGGTTTCTCACTGCAGTGGCTTCTCTTGTTGCAGAGCACAGGCTCTAGGCACACGGGCTTCAGTAATTGCGATGCAGGGGCTTAGTTGCTCTGCGGCATGTGGGGTCTTCCTGGACCAGGGCTTGAACCTGTGTCCCCTGCATTGGCAGGCGGATTCTTAACCACTGCGCCATCAGGGAAGCTCCAATAACACCATCCTTGATCACTCCCTCCTTTTTCATTTGCCCAATCCTCTTTTCACAGTGTTTTCACATATATTGTTGCCTTTGATGGAACCATCACTTGCTGCGTATCAAGCATCCTTATCCTTATGGATAAGTGATCAAAGGCCCCTCTTCCTCTGACATGGACGACATTTTTCTCCAGAAATCAGATTCTGAGAAAGAGATTAACATTCAAGAGGTTTGGGAATTCCCTAGTGGTCCAGTGGTTAAGAGTCTGCACTTTCACTGCTGTGGGCCCGGGTTTGATACCTGGTCGGGGAACTAAGAGGAACGGCCAAAACAACAAAAAGAAAAAGCAAGGGATTTATTAGGAGGTGCTCTTGGAATCTACAGCTGTGGAACGAAAGGGAAGGTGGCGGGATTGAGCAGGGGGACAAGTGGAGCTGTGATGCTGTCTCTGCAGAAGACCCAGTGGATTTTATGGGAGTGTTGAAGCTGAGATGACCCTTCAGAGTTGTCCTGAAATAGGGTGAGGGGCAGCTTCATTTGGGGAAATCCCAGTAGCTGATCTCAGGACGGCAACTGTTACCTATCGTTTTCCTCTTCTAGACCTTTTAGATTGCCTTAGCTAGCACTCCTGCTGATTTCAGTGGCTCACCTGATGATGCGACCCAGACTTTTCCCTTCAGGGGTCTGAGCCGTGGCATCCATGCTCTCCTCAAGTCATAGCAGCTGCACTTGTCATTACTGTCAAACAGAGCAGAGCAGGGGAGTATCAAGAGGCTCCCAAGTGGACCAGCTGGTGCCAAACACATTCCCTTACGTCTCCTTTGTGTAACAGCCATCCTGCCTCCCCTTATTTATTTACTGGGTTGGCAAAAAAGTTTGTTCCTGTTTTTTGTAACATGAAAACCCAAATGAACTTTTTGGCTAACCTGATATTAGGTGATTTATGGCTGTGCTGCACGGCTTGTAGGATCTTAGCTTCCGGACCAGGGATTGAACCCGCACCCTGGGCAATGAAAGCGCGGAGTCCTAACCACTGGACCACCAGGGAACTCCCCCCATCCTGCCTCCCCTTGTTCTTGTGATCAGGATTTACTTTGTAGTCCACATGGCGATGCCTCTTCTTGCCTGATGGTCCCTTCACACAAGGAGCCCAGAGTTCCGATACAGCAGCCATACTCCTTCTCCTGCTGGACACGTTTTCTGTTTGGGAGCCAGGAACTCTCAACATGAGGTCGTAGAGTTGTAGGGGCAGGAAATACCAGTTGCCCAAGCGGATCACAGGAGTGATGGTAAGCACGCCATTCCTGTTTCCCTGTCCCCTTGTTTCTAGACTCATGTGTTCTGTCTGTTGGGCACACAGCTCCATATAAAGGTTGTTGTGTTAAAGGAGACACTGCATGCTGGAAGATGGTACTTGTTTTTGCTGCTAGCAGCTTAGGCACTGTCAGCTGTGTCAGCCTTGGTAAGTGGGAGTCCTTGCTATTGGGCCTATGCTAGTGGGCTTCTGTTGGCTATATGCTGCCACCTAGCCTCGATTTTGGGGGGAAAGTACTATCATTTCCATTGCTATCCGTGCGCACAGCTCAGTAGCGGCATTTCCTACCATTGGTCTTGGCCTATACAGGAGAGCCATGACGGAGATTCTTAGTGATGCTGGCGCCCTTCTCATCACGCATTCCTTATTGCTTTCATAAATTGTGTATCCTCCAGGCTGCCCCAAGGAACATAATTATTTAGTGGGTTTTCCAGCCTGATATATCCATTCTCAATGCCCACTTTCTGAGCGTTTTGTTTATTTTTATTTTCTGAAGACATTTATTTATTTTTGGCTACATTGGGTCTTTGTTGCTGCGTGTGGGCTTTCTCTAGTTGTGGCGAGCCGGGGCTGCTCTTTGTTGCGGTGCGCGGGCTTCTCATTGCGGTGGCTTCTCTTGTTGCGGAGCATGGGCTCTAGGCGCACGGGCTTCAGTAGTTGTGGCACATGGGCTCAGTAGTTGTGGCACACGGGCTTAGCTGCTCCGTGGCATGTGGGATCTTCCCGGACCAGGGATCGAACCCGTGTCCCCTGCATTGGCAGGCAGATTCTAAACCACTGCACCACCAGGGAAGCCCTCATTCTTTTTTAAGACTGAGCAATTCCCTTATCCTTATAGTTACTATTTCCCTCATGTTTCTCAAAAGCCTGATGCATTTCTTGCCACTGGTAGACCATCCCAGTTCAGTACGGTCTCTCCAAGCTCCACCTGACCACTGATAGGGTCCTCATTGTCAGCTGGGTGGTGAGTGATCCAGCTGATCCCAAATCCCACCCCAGCTTTTTCAGAGACCCCTGGTACCAACCGTTATGGGTTGAGTTACCCAAGAATCAGACCCTAGGATGGAGATGAACTTGCAGCAGGTGTATTAGGGAGTGGTCTCAGGATCACCACCTGTGGCAGAAAGGAAGCAAGTAGGGCTGGGCAGAGAGAGAGGACTAGCTTTGATGCATTCCCTTCAGAGGCCGCAGCTGACCCTACAGTGAACTCTGAAGCTGAGATGACCCTTCAGGATTGTTCCAAGCTGAGGCAAGGGGATTGGACCTTTTTTCTCCTCCAAAACAGATCAGTCATAGGATGAGGGCTGCCCCAGAAAGGGGGTATAGCCTTGGGCGAGGTGGCTGTCCCAGGTGGAGCCTCCTATAGTGCCTCATCCTTGAGGGCCATGTTCAGCAGCACCCCAGCAGCTGGAGGAGTGAGTCCTTCATACCTGAAGGGGAACCTGGGGGCATAACACCACGTCCACCACGCTCTTATTCCCAATGTCTGTCTTAGGATAGGGCACAGAGACAGCTGGGATATACTGTGGCCTAAGAGTCATTATGAGTGGGGCCCTGCAGGGCTGGTAGTGAGAGTGGTCAAGGACAACTTTATTCTCGAATTTCTCCAGCCTTTAGAACCACTGAAACCTATTTTTGAGGCTTCCAGTCTCCTGGACAATGGGGAGAACTTGGAGAAGGGAAGGGGGGCCCCAGTGTTTAAAGATCCAAGGCTCACACAGCCCTTGCCACCATTGCAAACTGGGTTCCAGTCTAGGAGAGTGATTGGCAGAGGGATAATATGGGCTGCCTGGTTGGGACTGTGAACTTCCTAATTAATTTGGGCTAATTTGATCCCATTTAGGGTACCTAATGTTCCATTTTGTCAGGAAACCTGTTCAGATTCTATACAGGTGACCAGTCGATTCTTGGGCTGCTTTCAAAACTGCAAATTAAATCTGTAATTCATCAGCAGCGAAGAACTGATGGCAAAATGGCTCCCTCTTGTGGAATTTTTAGGGAGTACCAGAGACCCTGAAGAAATGGTTTCTTCTGACAGGCAGTTCCAACGCAGTGAGTACAGAACCCGCTGTGGCAGGGCAGTGACTAAGGGTTTGGGCTTTAGAATCAGGCTTCTAGGTTAGAATCCTGGCTCTGCCACTCGCTGGTTGTGTGACCCTGCAAAACACGTCACTTTCTGAACTTCACTTTCTTCCTGTGTGACGTGGAGATAATAGTACAGGGTTGTGGTGAAGATTCAGTGAGCTAAAGAGTACTTAGAGCAATGCACAGCAATACAGTGTCATCTGCCGTCTGTATTGACGATCATTGATTTAATTTAATGAGGTCCAACTCCCAGCCCTCCCCGGCTTCCCACCCCCTATTCACGGTGTCCACTGTCAGGGGAAAGGAACTCTGGCTGCAGTGAGGTGAAGGCCAAAGGAAAGAATGTGGGAAACTTTGAAAAATCGCCCCCACCCCATCCACCTAAGATGTAGGGAACATTTATTTAACAGACAGTAACAGCTCCTTTTATAGCCAGGAAGTCATGCATTCATTCACTCAAAACACATACACACTGATTTGTCAAAACAAAACCCTCATTGAATTCAGTCTCCCTAAAAAAGCCCTACTGTATAGTATTGTTATTCATGCAGCCTTCCGGGGCCTAAATCTCCCCACCCCTAGACTTCTCATCAAAGGATTCATTCAATACAAACAATTCTCCTCTGAAAGGAGAGGGATTAGTTCTGCATCTAAGAAAAATATAGTTAGAAATTTCTCTATATTGTTATACAGTTGACCGTCGTATCCGTGGGAGATTGGTTCCAGGAGCTTGGGAGGTACCCAAATCCACTAGATGCTCAAGTCCCTTGTATGAAATGGCATCGTACAATGAGTACAGTCCGCCCTCCATATGCGCGTGTTTGGCACCCGTGGAGTTAACCAACCACTCAGATGGTTGAATCCGTGAATGCCAAACTCGTGGATACGGAGGACCGATCGTGCTGGTAACTGAGCAATTCTAATCAGTCGGACGAGTGCTTCACCGGTTTAAGCGAGCGGAGTCGTGGGAGCAGAGAGGAGGAGTGTCCCCTGCAACTGAGGGCCCTCGCGGAGGTTTCCAGAGGAAGAGATTTGTGTGCATAGATGTAGGAGGGCTGCCTCTCGCACCGTCCTCCGGCGAGGGAGGGCTGGGCAGGGTCGGGAACTGGGAGAGAAGATGGGAGCCCTGAGAGGGAGTGGGACTTGGAAAGGGCCAAGAGCTGAGGCTGCAGAGGCCGGCACAGGCTGAATTAAGAGGATCGCGTTAAAGAGTTTAGTCTTAATCCTCAAAGGAATGGGTGTATTTATTATTAATTTTATTCCTTCCTTCATCTGGCCAGCTGGCCATTCAGGTGACAAACACTTTGGGGGAGTC